>NW_005369915.1:4928952-4952767 GCF_000412655.1 Myotis brandtii | reverse complement strand
TTCAAGCCTTCTCATGCCACAGGGTAAGTCGTCTCATTCGTCCCAAATACACCAGAGCTGGGAACAGGTTCCGGGCCAGGATAGTGCGCGCTCTCACGTGCTGGCATTCAGCAGCTCTGGCTTTGGTCCCTGCAAAGGGTGCATGGGACCTCCCTGGACCAGCAGCTCTTAGAGAGAAATTTCCCTGTGAGATCCAGTGCTGTCAGCTGTGATCAGTTAGCGTAATAGTGAGCAAACTAGCCAAGCAACCCCAGCTGCCTGACCCGCCTCATCGTTTGCAGACCAGGGCTCACATACCCTGTGTTTAAATATTTACAAGGAGTGTATTAAACTAACAAGTAAAATATAGGGTGTCCTCCACAGATATATACACGCACTTTGAATAATTATAAAGACAGTGTTTATTAAGATACATTTCGTTTTCAAAATTAGGCTACGAACTGTTAAAGGGTGAATACATTTTGGGGGAACACCGTGTGTATTCTATTCTCCTGCCTTGGGAAATATACCTTCATAACAACCTGTTAGGCCAGGTGTGTGTGCAGAGTCCTGGGTACCTTGGACAAGGTCTAGAAGTAGGAAGGGAACGGAGGCTCTTGAAGTACAGTCATAACAACCTGTTAGGCCAGGTGTGTGTGCAGAGTCATGGGTACCTTGGACAAGGTCTAGAAGTAGGAACGGAGGCTCTTGAAGTACATGTCCCTTGGCCCTGGAGATTTTTCACCCCTTGGAGGGGAGAGCTAGGATGCTGCCCTAGGAAATGCAGAGCCCAGGGCAGGGCTTTTCTTGCTGGGCGGGAGCAAGGGTTCAAGGCCAGTACTACCTAAGGCCCCTACATAGTTTACCTTAGGGACCAATTCCCAGGAACCTGTTCATATGACTAGAACTTTCGTGATAGTAGGTAAATGGCCTTCATTTAATGTACACTATGGCATTAACTTTATTTTTTTAAATATATTTTATTGATTCCTTACAGAGAGGAAGGGAGAGGGATGAGAGTTAGAAACATCGATGAGAGAGAAACATCGATCAGCCGCCTCCTGCACACCCCCTACTGGGAATGTGCCCG
This sequence comes from Myotis brandtii, assembly GCF_000412655.1. Taxonomy (NCBI): domain Eukaryota; kingdom Metazoa; phylum Chordata; class Mammalia; order Chiroptera; family Vespertilionidae; genus Myotis; species Myotis brandtii. The sequence continues at coordinate 4,951,698 of NW_005369915.1, read as the reverse complement.
GAACCAAGGTACATGCCCTTGACCAGAATCAAACCTGGGACCCTTCAGTCCGCAGACTGATGTTCTGTCCCCTGAGCCAAACCGTTTAGGGCGGCATTAACTTTAAATAGCACTTCATTTGACAAACAGTTTTTAGATTCAACTATGTAAACCTAACAGTGTCCTCGCTAATTCCATGTCCTGTGATAAAAATGTTCTAGGTCTGGGCTGTTCAGGATGGTGACTATGGGTGTCTGTCTAACACTGCAAACAAAGCTTGAGTGAGGTAAGAAAATAACTTCTCATTTTATTTGATTTTCATGAATGTAAATTTGAATGTAAATAGCCAAGGTGCCTAGTGGCTACCACGTTGAACACTGTAGGTCTGGATACTGATGGATAGAAAAAGTGGGAGACCGTCACCACCATTAGGTAACTTCAAATCTATTAGTAAACTTACCAGGCAAACTGGTGCTTTTGCCTTAAGTGGCTGAAATTGGTCACATTTCTCTTGAATTTACTTAAAAGAATTGTTATTGCCTAACAAAATCATCATCATCATCATCATCATCTATTTTCTTTATAAAGATAAAAGCCTTTTATTGTAGCAATATGGAGATTATAATAGCTATGTTACTATTGTCATGGCCACAAATTCTCATATGAACTTAGCATCTGTGACTATTTCCACAAAGTCTATTTCAGCCTATAGCTGAAATAAGCATGCATGTCTCTTTTGAACTTTGTTTACCAAATAATAACATCAACTTGGTACATAGCATCATTCTACTTCATAGGTAAGAAAGTTATCTAAGTACAGAATTATCAGGAAAAGAGTTATCTAGGGTGTTACCATAACTCCAAAGAGAAATATGGAGGAAATGTTTTATTATGTGAATAATTTCAGTCATTCGTGCATAGAAATCACTCACTCATACTCTCTTTGAAAATAAAAATCATTATAGATCACAACAGGTGGTATGTTTAAGCTGGAAAGGACTTTAGAAAGTGTATCTTTCAGCACTGTAGTCCTTTGAATGCACACAACCCACAGTTATTATCATTCTGTGCAAATGTGGGTTCATAAGACACGGCAAGCAGTCCTTTCCACACGTACAAAGCTCTCAGAGGATGATACGGTCTGAAGTTTACTGTCACTTAGGCTGTCACACCAAACTCTTACTTTAATTAAGCCACCCAGCCCTGACAGCCTCTTGAAGGACTGGTCTATCTACTGCTGCTTCTCCCTCAGGCATCAAGAACATTATAGCATTTGAAATTATAGGACATAGCAGGTCCTTTCTAAGTTTTTCTGTGTTTGTGATGGCCCCACGTCCCAACACCCTATAGAAACTGTTTGAGAAATTGCTGGTTAACCATATCCGTGTACACAATCCAGGAAAGCTGTATTGCATCACCTGCTGCTGCAGGGGTGGCAGATGGGCCACAGTCCAAAGCCTCTGTACTGCAGATCCCGTCTTGCTATGTCGTGTGAGGCTTGTGGGAGATCCCAGGGAAACACTCAGAGTTGCTTTGTTTTTCCTCCTAATACAGACATTGTATTCACTATGTGCATAAGTAGCTAGGTAATAAATGTGTGTGCGTATGCATATATGCCACCCTGAATATGAATATATTCTTTCTTTCTTCTCTCTACCAGACTTTGAGATCCTGGAGGCTTTTCCTGACCCCCTTCTTAAATGACTCCCTCCCACCTTCAGTCAGGCCCTATTACGTTACTCTAGAATCCAGACCAATTATCTAGACTGAGTTTAGATAACATGACTTGTTCGGACCTGAAGGTAGCTACCTTTTAAAATGTATTCACATCTTCGTGTTGTTGGCCTCCCCCACTGCAATACCAGCTCTATGACACTCTCTCTTGTTTACTTTTTCTGGCAGACACTGTTGGATGCTGCCCAATGGCCATTCCTAAACTTTTTCTCCCTCGGAGACTGTAAAAGCTAATTATCCTCCGGCTTCCCTCCCAACGATTGGTGGCTATAACCTAGTTCTAGCCAAAAAGAAGCAAAGACCGCACTGTCCAATAGGGTAGACACGAGATACATGTGTTTCCATTTCAATTAAATAAAACTAAAAATTCAGCTCCTTAGACACACTAGCCACAATTCCAGTGCTTGCTGGAAGATACTGTTTTGGACAGCGCACATGATGGAACGGTTTCAACATCACAGAAATTTCTATCATCAATACCCATCCAAGGGGGAATTCTGCTGGGAAGCCTTAGGATAGAAGTTGTTTTTGTGATAAAAAGAGAATTGTAAGAGATCTCTCTCACCACCTCATTCATCTTGCTTAGGGACGGTATTGTGAGGGCAAGATACCTGAAGCTGAAACAGGTGTTTTATGACCACAAGGCAAAAAGCCCAAAGGAAAATTCCAAATTATGAAGAGGAAATGTGAATACAAAAACCATTTGTATTACGGAGGTCATAGGTGAGCTGCCCACCGAGGCTCTGGACTTACTTTTATTAATAGTTAATATTCTTTATTTTAAGCCACTGCTGCTGCAGTATTTGGGTGCCTAGAACAGTGTGCCTGGCACAGAGAAAGACGTCCAACGTGTTTGTTGATTAACATAATTTAAATCTTACTAACCATTGTGTTCCAAATATGTAACCCAGTTCATATATATTAGCGGGTGAGTAAAAGCTTTTTTGAATTAAATATTTTGGATAACTGTTCATAAACTCCCAGCTAAAATAAACTAACATGAGAAGATTGACTAAAGTTTAGTCTTCTAGAAGCAAATGGAAATATGGATCTTCATGATGAAATTAACAGGAAAAAGAACAGCAATGTTTAGCACTTGAAATGTCTCAGTGACACTTCCAGGTACCCTGTTAATACACAGAAATTCTCTGTGGGTATGGGTGTCCCCCCCCCCCCCATCATTCAATGTTAATCTATTAATTGTGACAGCTGGACTTTCTATTTTTAGTCATTACATAGTATGTGCTAGCGTGTGTGCTTGGTCATTATCCAGGACCCAGAGAGGAACAGCCATAGTGTCTCAAATAACCCCTGAGCCTCTGTAGACAGCTCAGCTTCTGTGCTGGCTGACTCGTTAGTAGAAATAGTGACCTTTGACATGCCACTAAATCTCACCTTTCAGAATGAGAGTTTGAATTGGAACCAGCTTCCAAGAGCTTGGATTTTATCCCGCGGAACCATGAATTCTTCTTTTGTTTATCTGCCGCTGCCAGACAATTCCTAAAATGTATCCCCGTGACAGTTAAATGCTCTTTTTAGGTGACCAGATGTCCTTCTGAAATGACATACCCCTTACCCATTGCAATGTAATTATCATCCATTGTAAATATAAAGAAGAAAAATGAGGCCAAAATTGGCCAGCAGTGCCACGTGGGGAATTACCTTGATGTAACTGTTGCCTCCAAGTACAGGACCAGGCATTTTAGCACAGAGGTTGCAGAACAGGGAGGCTCACACTCCAAATTAAGATGCTCCAATCACACAGCTTATTATATACACTTAAAATATATGGTGAGAATCAGCATAAGGTTAACCCACAATGGACAGGAAGCAACCAGATGACAGATCACACCACCTGAATATTGGGTCACACCATGTTTTTATGAACTGTCCGAGTTACTCCATCGGTCTGTGTCTCTTCTAACTCAGACACATCAAACTTCCCACTGCTGGGTGTGGTTACAAGGACCAGAGTTGAGGTTTAAGCAAGATGGCTCAACAGGTTTAGGATATCTGGGGCCAACATCTCGCTTGCTCTATTAGAGAGATGCTGGGATAATTGTGCCTGTCCACAATTAGAACACCTGGTAACCAACTGTAAATGTTATTTGTGCTTCTTGGACAGAGGATGTGCTGAGCCATATTGGATGTCACCCATGGATAGCTGATGTTCAGCCCATTAATAATTGAGTGCCTCATTGCCATGCGCATACTTAGTGAATCACAAATATTTGCAATAGACTTTTTCCGTCCTTTTCTACCTAGAAGTAATTTTTACCTTTGTCCCATCATTTTTATCTGTTTACCTCACATGTATTCTTTCTCTTTTATGTCTGCCATGTCTCATAAGCCATTTGCCTCTCTACTTAATGTCATCTCTTCTTCCTTTTTTCTATTATTTTGTAGCAAAATTGGATATTTTGAAGTTATACATTTAACACGTTAGGTGACAGATGAAACAACAGACTTTTGGGAAATTTAGAAATATAATCCATATCAGAAATATAAATGGCTTCCCCAAATAGCAGTATTTCCTGAGTATCTATTTCCCAAATATAATTAATCATATTATATCAGCTATCTATGTTATTATAAGTTTTAGTGCTATGTACCAACTAAAACTGTTAAAATCTATCAACCAAATAACTTTTAATGATAGGCATAGTAGCAGATAGGCTACTCATGAAATTTCTATCTAAATTAAAAAAAATAAAACAAGCCTGGCTGGCATGATTCAGTGTTTGAGCATCAACCTATGAACCAGGGAGGTCAGGGTTCAATTCCTGGTCAGGGCACACACCAGGTTATGGGCTCATTCCCCAGACAAGGACATGCAGGAGGCAGCCAATCAATGATTATCTCTTATTGATGTTTCTATCTTTCTCTCTCTCTCTCTCCCTTCCTCTCTGAAATCAATAAAAATATATTAAAGCAATGCTTAAAAGTAAAATAAAACAGTAACTTTTCTTTCTTCTTGTCAGTTAACATCAAAATCCATTTGTTGAGCTGAATAGAATGGAAGGTATATTTGAAATTATACCTGTCACAACAAAGTAATTACCACTTTGAGTCAATCTCTGAATCAGTATGTTAATAAAACATTGACTCTCTTGTTAAATTTCTATAATATATTTTAACACCCTTATGTATCACTTAGAAGCCTCAAACATTATTAAATCATAAACAACTTGGTTAAATAAACTTAATCAAATTTTTAAATTTGGTTATATTAATTATATCATTCATATTACATGGATTTTGGATAATGGGATAGTTTTAGTTTATATTTCAACAAATCACAGTGCATGCATAGCTGTCTGTAACTTTATAGTATGCTAAAATATAAAGAAAAGTGCTAAAGTAGGAAAAAGCATTGGGTTTTGCAGTTGGGATGTCTGGATTAATGTATTGACTATCTTTAGCTGGGTCACCATAGGCAAGTTACTTAACTTCTTAGTGCCTAGGTTTCTTCATTTGTTGTGAGATTTAATTTAAAATGTAATTCAATTAAATATGGTAGCATCAGAAGCATTGAACACATGATTTGCACACAATAGGTGCCTATTGAAAGTTCGTTGAACCTGAATCTCGCTCATCTATACTAATGAGAGGGTAATATGCTAATTAAATGGGTAATATGCTAATTAAATGGGATAGACCAGATGTCTTCCGGACAAAGCCATGGTGGCGGGGCCGAGGCAGAGGGGGTTAGGGGTGATCAGGCCAACAGGGGAGAGACATCAGGCCAGCAGGGGAGAGCAGTTAAGGGTGACCAGGCAGGCAGGCAGAGGGGTTAGTGGCAATCAGGCAGGCAGGGGAGAGCAGTTAAGGGTGATCAGACAGGCAGGCAGAGGGGTTAGTGGCAATCAGGCAGGCAGAGGAGAGCGGTTGGGGGTGATCAGGCAGACAGGCAGGTTGGGCCTAAACCGGCAGTCAGACACCCCCCAAGGGGTCCTGGATTGGAGAGGGTGCAGGTCGGGCTGAGGGGACCCCCAGGCACTGGGCCTCTAGTTGTCTCATATTCCAGACAATGAAGCTGAAACCTAATGAGGTTAAATGAATGTGTGTCAGGGTTATACCCTAGGTTCATGTGAAAGCCTGAACCAGAGAGCTGGGAAAACTTTGCAGGAGTGATTGGTTCCCCTGTAAACCTGTAATCAGACTTTCTGATTAACCTGGTCATGAGTTATGATGCGAACAAGCCACTCACTGAATATCTCTGTTTCCCTACCTGCAACATTGAGAGACCAATAATCACCCCTGCCATTCTGGTAACATGGGAAAGGTAAAGAAGTAATGCATGGAATAAATCACTGGGAAAAACATCCTGTGTAATGCTAACCTGTCATTATAAACATTATAAATTACAAAAGCATTTCAACTGTAGTAACACTACATTACAATTATAAATATATCAGCTCCTTTCATCTCCAGATTTCTAAATTCCTCCACAAACAGTGCTGTGAACATTCTTAGCTGATTCCTAGACAGTTCTACTAGCAAAGCAAAATGGAGAATTGAAGCAATTATGCAGAAAATTGGGGAGGAAGTATGTCCATTCTCTCCACAAGGTCTGACTTGCACAGTTCCATTTGTCCAGGTAATGACCCCAATTGTTCTCATCCTTTGCAAGTGAACACCCATCACGATACAGATTAATACATGGAGATTCTAAGTTCAGTTCAATCCACCTGAGAGGTGTGGTCCATTCAGGGAAAGCTTTTGTCTTGTTTATTACTGTGTCCCCAGCCCTGAACAGTGCCTGACATGCAATAGGCACTCCATAAGTGTTTGCTCAATGAATAGATGAATGAAGAAATAAATGAATGAATGAATGATCCAAACAATGGATAATATTTCTCCCTTTATTAAGGTGTCTCCTCCTGATAACAAATAACCACAATCGAATTGTTGTAAGGAAACTTAAGCAACATCTTTATTTATGAAGTCAACTCTTAGCTCAGTTCATTGAAACTTCTCACATGTACACTTATCTCTTAGAACTATTTGAATATTTGATGCCCTCACTCCTAGAGTCTGCTCTGAATCAGGCAAAGTTACTCATCTAATTGAAGCCTGCTTGGCTGTAAAAATTCTATATATTAAGTTCTAAATCCACTTAATTAGCTTCCCTAATCTTCATTAAATAAAACTCAGTCCCTTCTGATGGGAATATATAATCAAAACAACCTGTCTGGAAACGAATGGGGCAATGTGCAAGGTGGGGCAAAAGTAGGTTTACAGTTGTTTGATTGGAAAATAATATGGTAATTAATAAATAATAAAACAATAACACACTTTGTGTTGCCTGTACTCACATCTGTGAACCTGCTTTTGCCCTGCCCTTTATAAAGACTCTTAGGAGAGAGGGAGATTCTGTCGAGGGCTCTGTCCAGTGCTGTGCCTAACCTTTCCTTGAGGATCTCGGGGGTTATTGGTTACTCAGACCTCTAAGAATATTTTTGCTTTTTTCTCCTCTTTGTTTTGTGTATCCATCCTCCTCCTCTCCTCCCCACAGTAACACTGAAAAGAGGAGAGTCAAGGGTCACTTATTTCTTAGGTCCCTCATCCGACCACCATGGAATTCTATCAAACTCCTATGTTTGTCAAAACTATTGTAGGTGAAAGTGACAGAAGCACAACTGCAACCAGATTAAACACAAAGGGAATATAGGATTGGTTCCTGTGAATAGGAAGGTGCTTCAGGCATAGCTGGACCTGGAAGCTGAAGCGATGTCCCCAGGTCTTTCTCTTTCCATCTCTTCTCACTTGGTTGGCTTTGTTCTATGGCAAGAACCCCTCACTGGGTAACTGAAGAGTCATTGGTAGCTCCACCATCATCTTCATATTGTAAAATCCCAGCAAAACCACAGTCCTCTCTCCCAGTGTTCCCAGTGGGGGCTATGACTGGCCTGTCTTGGGTTGTAATCCTGAAGGAGGAGTCGGGGAATGAAGTCCTTTGACTGATCTGGCCTGTGTTGAAATACACCTCTTGGAACAAGTGTAGGATAGGGCGAGTTCCCCAAATACATACTTGATGCCAGAAAAAACTGTCCACTATGCTATCTACCTCTAGTAGTATATCAGGTAAACCTAAAAAAAAAAAAAGAAGAAGAAGAAGGAAGTAAATGTCCCAAAATGTTAATCACGGTTGTTTCAGGATGGGAGGCCTGCAGGCAAATTTTACATATATATATATACATACATACACGGTTGTTTCAGGATGGGAGGCCTGCAGGCAAATTTTACTTATATATATATACATATATATATGTATATACACACACACACACACACACACGTATATACACACACACATATATGTATATATATGTGTGTGTGTATATGTGTGTATATATATATATTTTTTTCTCACTGGAGGATATTTTCCATTGATATCTGGGCGAGAGGAAGGGAGAGAGAGACACACATCTGTGAGAGAGAGGAACATCTATCAGTTGCCTTCTGTCTGGCCCGACTAGGGGTCGAACCCCGCAGCCTAGGTATGTGCCTTGAAGAGGAATCGAGCCCACAACCATTTTGGTCTACAGGATGGTGCACAAACAACTGAGCAACCCAGCCAAGGTCTTTATATTTTTATGTGTTTTTTTTGTTAATTTTTAGAGTGCACATACATTACTAATATAATTTTACAGATATGGATTATTTTCAGTATTCCTTTTACTGAATAAATGAATGAATGTTATTGCTGAGTTTACTGTGTGTAAAGTACTTTTCTCAGTGCTGAGAGCAATTAAATGAATAAAAAGGGCTTGGTCACTACCTTCAAGGTATTTGTTGTCAGATGGGGAGGACATTCATTTAATTGCTGCTGTGAAGGTCTTTAAATTCTTTCAGCAAAGGATAATTGCTATTTAAAAGTTACCAGCTATTATTGCTCACTGCTTATCAGCAGATTTCTCTCTTTCATAACAGAGAACAAAGATTTAAATATTTAAAAATCATAAAATATGTTTTAAAAATCATATGTATATGCATACATATAACCATATAGGTGTATATGTGTGTGCACATATATACCACAATAAGACACAAAGCTCAAATATATTAATCTTATCTCATAAAATTTTATATTCTGCCTGAACAAATAATGTAAGACAAAATCAAAAGTCAAGTTGCTAAAAAGAACTTTGAAGTATATATGGTGGAGGAATATTTTATTATTATTATTACATGAAAAAAACAAATCAGTAAGAAAACATTCAACAGGTGAAATATATGAATAGCTATTTCACAGATAGAGGAAAATGAAAGGTGTGAAATATGAGAGTTGCCCCTGGAAGGCTCAGCCTCATTAGTAATTAAAGAAATGCCAGTAAACAAACCCACCCACAAAATTCAAGATGCTAATTTGCACCCATCACATTAGAAAAAATTAAACAGATAATATTTGGTAGAGAAACCAACCTTTTTCTATATAGTTGGAGGCTATATAAATAGATACCTTTTTCTTTTTCTTTTTTTTTTTGCTTTCCCCCAGCTTTACTGAGATATAATCAACATATAGCATTGTGTAAGTTTAGGGTGTACAGCCTTTTGATTTGATGCATTTATAAATTGCAAAATGATTACCACTAATTGTTAGTTACACTTCCATCCTGGAACATAGTTACCATTTCCTTTTTTATGGTGGTGAGAACATTTAAAATGTACTATCTTAACAATATTCAAGTGCATGGTATATTATTAGCATAATCACCATGCTGTAAATTAGGGATACAGCTTTTTTGTAGGAAAAGTTGGTATCATCTTTCAAAAATACTAACAGGAAACACCCTTTGATATAGCAATTTCATGGAACATTGGTGCATGTTTCTTGTAATTCCAAAAAGCTGGAGATAACATATGTCTATTAACAAGTTGAAGAAAGAGAATGAGTTTGATGAATTATGTTAAACCACATAGGGATGACACTTCACCTCAAGTGAAGAGTTGAGGATCCCTGTGTGCTGTGATGTCCTTCTAGTTAAGTGAAAAGAGAGCTACAGTAGATCCTCATTTCTACAAATAAATGTGTGTGTGTCAGGGGAGAGGGGTGTATTTGTATTATGTGTATACTAGAGGCCTGGTGCACCATTTCGTTAATGGGTGGGATCTGGCCGGCCTGCCCCGATGGGAGCCCATCATGCTGGGCCGACAGGTGGGAGGGGCCACAGGTGGTTGGCTGGCTCGCCCCACCCCCGATCGGGGTGTTGGGGGCCGATCAGGCCTGGATCAGGTTGGTTGGCTGCCGCAGTGCGCGTCATAACCACCAGTCATTCCAGTCGTTCTGGTCGTTCCACTGTTCAAGTCGCTAGGCTTTTATATATATAGATGGAGTACTTTTTGGAAGGATTCAAAGAATCTTAATAATGGATACCTTACCTGGGAGAGGAATAAGCTGTGAGGAGACTTATATTTCATTGTGAACAATTTTTTAAATATACATTTTTATTGATTTCATAGAGGAAGGGAGAAAGAGAGAAAGATAGAAACATCAATGATGAGAGAGAATCATGGCTTGGCTCCCTCTTGCATGCCTGCCTCCTACTGGGCATGGAGCCTTCAACCCAGGCATGTCCCTGACTAGAAATCGAACCGTGATCTCCTGGTTTGTAGGTTGGTGCTCAAATACTAAGCCACAACGCCAGGGATGTGTGCCATTTTTTTTTATATTTGATTTTGAAATACTAGTAAATTCTACACATACATATATTTACTTTGTAAGAAAAAGACAAAATGATTTAAAAATAGACTGACAGCAAAAATTGTAAATCTATTTTTCAATGTTTGCCATCAGTAGACTGCAAATCATCAGAGTAGATTTGTTCCAAGAAGAATCTCTTGAAGGAAGCCTCTAAATTATCTAAGTGTAAAAAATATGACTATGTAACCATAAAAAACTATAAAGCAAGAACGTATCTATTGCCCTAAGGAAGTCCTTTGAAAAAAATGGGTTAACCAAAACTGCTTTTTTAAATATCCCTTTAAATGTAGATCAGGTCACTGGGGAAAAAGTGAGTCTCTTTGCTTAGCAACCAAGGAGATCCCTGGGAGCTTAGGGATGGAAACTACAGATGAGGACCCTTCTGAGGCTCCATGGCTTTCCCTCTCGGATAGACTTAAGTGGTCTTGAGGGAGTTCTGTCGTAAGTAACATTTCAGCTGAACATAGAGAGAGAGAGTTGCCCCTGGAAGGCTCCTGCAACTGGAAAGAAAATGGAACATTTGGGAAAATGAGAAAAGACCAATTTGTCAGGGATTCAGATGGAAGGGAATTGTGCCATCCATGGAGACTGGTGAGGGAGGCAATGGTAAGATCTGGCAGGGGTGTGTCTTTGATCATTAAGAATGTTGTTTTTCACCTTAATTATAATTGGAAGCCATTGAGGGGTTGAGAGCAGAGAGAAAACACAATAAAAGTTGCTGTTTTATGCACTTCTTTTGGCTCCTAGGTGGAAATTGGAGGGGGATGGAGAGGGGACTGCACAAGAACAGATTCTATGAAACAATGAGGAGTTTCTAGCCAGAGAGGAAAGATTGTAGCTTAAGCTAGGATGGTGGGAATAGGGATGAAGAAACTGGGTATATATTGGGTGCCTGAGGATGTTGCTCATCAAGGAGACCCTAGAGGAAGAGCAGCTTGCATGGGAGGGTCATGCGTGCTGCTGGGGCATGTTGAGACCCAGGTCCATTTGTAGCATTCAGTGGTGGTGTTGAATAGCTCTATGTGTCAGAGTCTGCAGTTTGCAGCAAGGGCTGGGATATTTTATTTTATTTTTTTGTCAGAGCATATAAATCGTCTTTGAAGCATAGGTGAGGAAAAGATTTTCTAAGTAAAAAAAATATATATATATATGTATATATATAATAAATAATAAAAGTGAGAAAGGAAAAGGGATTCACTAGCATCTATGCTAAAGAAATTGAAATTTTAAACTTTGGGAGAGAAGAAGGCATCAGAGAAGGAGTTGGCAGCAGAGGAAGAGGAACAAAAGAAAGAATAAAACCTGAGTGTGGCATTTCAAAAATGAACAGTGTAATAATTCATGACTGGTGATAAATCTCTATCATTATTTAATTTCTTGTTTTATGGTTAATGAGATTACTTAGTGACAAGGAAGATGTGAAGAAATCTTTCTTTACCAGGAACAATATCTATTTTATATCAACCCTTCTCAAATAGCCTCTGGAACAACAAAGGAAGTGAACGCCAATTTAAATTGCAAAGGAACAAAACCTACTAACACTCCTCAGGCACACAATCACCTGTCCTGCATACCACACTCAGTCTGCCCTCCAGCCCAGCCCCACCTTGGAGCTGACAGAATCCTCTACCGCTGGTGGCACAGCTTTTTCTGACATGGCTTCTGAGTTTTACTAATAAGCATGGCAACTCCAGCTGACTTCCCTTCAGCTGTTGCAGGAATCAAGGGAGAGTGATTGTTTCTTTTCTTTGTGTCTCCACTCAGTTTTTAGGAGACAGAACTGAAAACTCCCGCCAGATGCCCCAGAGGGGGCGTTTCTAAGGGTCCCGTTGTCACTGAGTCATAAGGAAAGAATACCTTACTAAGAAGCCATTGGACGAGAGCTATCTTTTGCCCATTTAAGTCTTTTAAAGATAAATATCCAGTCTAGTACTTTACAGAGTCTCCAGCAAAATTTTGTCCTTTGGCAAAATAGGTAAATATATGGGGCTGACTTCCAGAAAAAATGTTTGGTTTGTTTTCTTCCGTTTGTCTTCAGAATGTTAAGCAGGGTTCTGTCATCTTCTATAAAGGGCCAAATGGCAAATATTTCAGCCTTTGCTGGCTAGGGAGTCTCTGTTGCAACTGCTGTGGTCAAAGTAGTGATAGTACATTAATTAGTGAGCGCCACTAAACTTTATTTATGAAAACTGAAGTTGGCATTTCATGTAATATTCATGTGTCATGAAGTGTTATTCTTTTGATTTCCCTGGCTCCATTCAAAAATACAAAAACCAGCCCTAGCTGGTTTGGCTCAGTGGATAGAGCTGTTGGACTGCGGACTTAAGGGTCTCAGGTTCAATTCCGGTCAAGGGCACATGCCCGGGTTGCAGGCTCCATCCCCAGTAGAGGGTGTGTAGGAGGCAGCCAGTCAATGATTCTCTCTCATCATTACTGTTTCTATCTCTCTCTCTCCCCTCTCCCTACCTCTCTGAAATGAATACAAGTATTTATAAAAAAATAAAAATACAAAAACCATCTTAGCTCAAAAACAGATGGAAGACTGATTTGTGCTTTAGAAGCAGGTCTTGACTTGAATTGTCACCTCCCTCCCTCTTTCCTCCACCCAATAATTAATTCAGAAAATTCAATTTCAGTTGTTGAAAATGAAAATGTTAAACGCTGGGGGACAAAACAATCTGGCAAACATTGGAGTCCAGTTCTTTTAACGATCTTATTTACGGCAATCTTCCTGGTCTGCACCATCCAGGGCTGGCCATTTGCCTGGAGTTGATAAGACGTAATGGTGACAGCTCAGATAAGGATTCCAACTACAAATTCTCACCACTCACGCTGAGTTTGAATCAGAACTATTGTCAGTAAGAATGGCGTCTGTCAATCAATATGTTGCTAAAACCAGCACAGAGCTGATGGTTGAAGCAGATGTTTGAAATGAAATTATAAGCACTTAGAGCCATTTTGGGACGGAGTCTAACCCAAAAAATTCTCTTGATATCAGCCTGCAAAATCAATATGAATTCTTGACATGAATTTTGAATGTTTCCTGAGCCCTTAGCTGGAAGTGACCTTGGACCAATGATGTCAAGTAGGCTGGAATGTGGCACAACTCTTTTGACAAGTGGTATAAGTCTTTTATTATCAGTCTGTGTCCCAGGCTACCGGACATAAATTTAAGCAATGAGGTCATGCAAATTACTTCTGAATATTTTATACCCAAGATGACCCCCTTTCAGAAAAACAATGCTATTTTTTCTATACAATGGATTCTTTATATAGAACTAACCCATGTGATGACTTGGGATCAAGCTTTTCTTTCATATTTCCAATATTTACCTAACTTGAGACACAGGGAAAAAAAAGGGGGGGGGTATTCTACAAAGGTAATTCTGAAATAAGATCAGCCAAAAATCATGAACATTTAGAGGCCCTCAGGCTTTGATAACAAGAACAAAATAAAAATACGAAATTCCAAGGCTTTCCAAGAAAAATTCTCAAAATTGAGTTTCAGACTAGTAACCAGAGTCCGGAAGCAAAGAAAATTCCTTGCTGACAAGTATGCTAGGATAGCCTCTTCCCAAGAAAACTCTTCCTCAACAACCGCATACTGCCCATTGCTCAACCTCCTTTAGTGAGAGACACCCTACATAAGGAATTTAAGGCATAGCAACCCCTAGCACCTGACACTGAAAAGGCTAATTGGAAACAGGATAGATTTTTATCCACTCAAGTGAGCTTTGGAGTCACCCAGCCTGGTCTCTCCTCATCTTTGCCTGAAAATTAGTCCACAGCTTTGTAAAATTATACAAAGAAAGGAAAGCTTAAAGCTCTCCTCTAAATATTGCCCTTCTTTGTTCTATCCTTTCTACCCCCTAGGACACAACTCTCCCCATCAGATATTCTTCCTGAGTTTCTAATTTGGGATGATCTGAGTTGTTTTTTGTTTTTAATGTTTTCATTGATTTGAGAGAGAGAGAGAGACAGAGACAGAGACAGAGACAGAGAGAGACAGAGAGAGACATCTCCTGCCTCCTGCACACCTTCTTTTGGGATTTGAGCCCACAACCCCAGGCATGTGCCCTGACCAGGAATGGAACCTGAGACCTCCTGGTACATGGGTCAATGCTCAACCAACTAAGTCACACTGGCTGGACAGGATGAGCTGAGTTTTTATTTTATTACAAGTGAACTATTTTATAGTTTCCTTATACAAGGAAAGGACAGAGTTGGCTCCTTATTTGGAGTGTGCTTTTTTAAGATAGTCAAGACCAGGCACCCAATGAACAGAGGAATTTCAGGGATTTGGAAGCATGTTCTGACTATTGGGGAGACTGAGAGATTATTCAAGATAAATATAGAACAGATGGTCAGATAATTGGGAAGTTATGGTCTATCAACGGGGGCGGGGGGCGGTTGGCAGGGCTAAAAGCTTGGTGAGTCAGGTAAGGCAACTCAGAGGCTGCTGTGGGAGACAGTCACATTACCTATTCTAGGATATTCCTTCACGGGAGGCTTTAGAGCAGTGGTTCTCAACTATGGCTGCACATTAGAATCACCTGGCAATCTTTAAAATCCTGATTTCTAGGCCTCATCCCCTGGAAATTCTGTTTCTTTGTTATGGGGTGAGGCCACAGCA
Source organism: Myotis brandtii (assembly GCF_000412655.1). Classification (NCBI taxonomy): domain Eukaryota; kingdom Metazoa; phylum Chordata; class Mammalia; order Chiroptera; family Vespertilionidae; genus Myotis; species Myotis brandtii. The sequence continues at coordinate 4,936,645 of NW_005369915.1, read as the reverse complement.
TTAGTAACAAAGAAACAGACTATCTAAATCAGTGGTTCTCAACCTTGGCTGCACATTAGAATCACCTGGGAATCTTTTTAAATTCACCCCATAACAAAGAAACAGAATTTCCGGAGGATGAGGCCCAGACATCAGGATTTTAAAAAGATTCCCATGTGATTCTAATGTGCAGCCAAGGTTGAGAACCACTGCTTTAGAGTGAGTTGGTCCAGGAATGAGTGGGGGTCCCATCTCAGGAGTTAGTTCTCCCATGATTTCAGAGGCTGAATATTCCAGGTGACTTAGACCCTAAGCTGAAATGCCAACAACCTAAGGAAAGTTTGGAATATTTTTCTTTACTTCGAGGGTAGTGGGAACATATATTGCCTGATTCTTATCTTGTCTAGGGGTGAGCACTAGCCATATTGATATGGTCGCTTAAGGAAATGACACTGGAAATTTAACTTTTCAGATTTTTTTTTTTACTCAAATAACTGATATAGCAAAATGATTTAGGACCTCCCAAATGTCTCTGCATTTCATCATCTGTTGAGACCAGAATTATAGTGTAGAAATATGGGCTTAAAGCTAAGAAGTAGGAGCCAGGAGTGTTACTGTAGCCGAAGCCCCTCTCTGAGGGAATGTAGACCTGCAGAAATGGAGGATCCACTAACACATGGGACTAGGTCAACTTGGTGCCAGGAAGGGTGCAAGGTGCTCCACTTTGGTTAGCCTACAAGATCTGTATAACAGCTTTTTGGATATCATTGTGAGTAAATGAGAGAGAGAGAGAGAGAGAGAGAGAGAGAGAGAGAGAGAGAGAGAATGAGAATATGAATGGATGTGGTCCTCAAGATCTTCCAGGAAAAAAATGATTTAGGACCTCCCAAATGCCTCTGCAAGGATTCAAACCCACATTCAGCTCTTGCCTCCAAAACTCAAGGAACTCTTTCTAGCAAACCTGGACCCTCTGATCTGAAAAGAAAATAGACCGACAACAAACCAAAAGGAGAACAATAACGCAGATGAGTTCACTTTAGACTTTGTGTCTTATGCTCTTATTGCTGTATAGCGATCCCTATATTATTTTCTAGATGGTTAATGGGCTTATGCTAAATAAACCCACTCTTAGATTTTTCTGGAATTTATATCTGCCACTTAATAAAATAAGGAGAATATATTTGCTGTTTTTTTTTAAAAAAAGAGAAAATAGCAACATAGAGTTTCCTTTAGTTTCCTTGTGTCCACTCCTTTCTTCAGACCAAATAGTGGTGCCTAGATTCCATCTGCAAATTCCTTCAGCTTCTGAGGATGTAATTTGCTTGGTGTTGGGGACTAAAATTCACTTAAAGTGGCTATGTGCCCTTTTTACTATCTTCTCAACTATCTTGGGCTCTCATTCCTTTTTTTAAATTAGACCTTTCCAACTTGAAGGAGAGCAAATAGAAAAATTTCCGTGTTCTATCACCTGTTAACATTATAGTATTTAAACTCTAGGCCTATCCCATCATTTCCTCTTGCTCCAAACAGTTGACAAATGCCTTTCTGTCATCTTTAATGTCTTTAGATACCTAATTCACTTAGCATTTTACCTTCCTGACTATTCTTAGAGGTTCTTCTGATTCCTTTATATTCACCTGCCAGTCTTAAAACCTTACATCCTAGAACTGATGCAACTGGAATTCCACGCAGGGCCATATATTATACCATTTCACCCCTTTTCAACATATGATGTTTGTACTGAAGGGCAATTGGAATCAAATTGTTCGTTTCCATAAAAAAATGAGTTGGGTTTTCTGACACTTTGATGAACTGCTGTTTCTTTAAATAGCCATACATTTGGATGTTCTATCAAAACAACCAATAAGATTGCTTGCAGGGTTCGTTTTTACGCTTTTAATTGGGTTGCTTTCCCAACTACTGCAAATTCTTTCGCTGTGAAAACTGTTGTTTTTGCTGGATAATGTTAGCGGTATTAGAGAGTAGTTATCTAAATTTTGGTGCATTTTAGGGAATTTGGTTTGCTTCGCCCTTCCAGCACAAAATTGATGCTCCTGACCCGCCATTAGGAGGACACGGAGCTTGAGTTATTTCCCCTGCGCTGGTGATGGATGGTGCTGTCGGAGTCGCTGACACTCTCTTCCACGTTACCCATTGTGACTAATCGCGCGCATTTGCAAGATGATTAGCCAAGGTTAGGGGTACAGTCTGTGATTATGAAACCAATTTTTTTTCTTTATGTGAAAAATTACCAGCTTGCAATAGCATTAAATTGTAATTTTGCTCCATATCCTAACCACTGGTAGGTTTTTAATAACAATTCATATTCCCATGGCTATGTATGTGTTGTTTGCGATGTAGTTCTTGACGAGAGCCTGTCCCATCCTCATTTTCCCCCCATTAATGTCTACAGCTTTGAATATACCAATTTTACCGCTACAGAACCAGAAGTTCATTTATGTATTTGACCATTGAGTGCTTACTATGGATTAAGCTCTGTTCTAGTGCTGAGGATATGGCCCTGGATAAATCAGGCCTTTTGTTGTAGTAACAGGAGAGGAGAGTGCATAAGGATACAACTGAAGATAGGTAGGATGCTATAATAGGGTGGGGTGATGTATGAAGGGAAGATAGAAAGTGCCAGGGAGGGAAATTGTTATTGCTTTATAAAGCGTCACTGGCAAGGAGACAATCGAGCAGAGAATAAAAGGAGTGAAGGAACCACGGGCTTCCAAGCAGATGACTACAGCACGTGCGAGTACTCTGAAAAAGGAAGTTCAAAAACAGCCAGGGGAGCTGTGTGGATCAAAGTTGTGAGAGAAAGACTCAGAAGATGAGTCAGAGAGATAGGAAGGGGCCTGATCAGGTAGGACCACATGGTTATTGTAGGCTTTTGGGTTTTACTGCAGGTGAGACTGGAAGCCATTGGGTGATTTTATTTTTATTTACTTATTTATTTTAAATGTATTTTTATTGATTTCAGAGAGAGGAAGGGAGAGAGAGAGAGATAGAAACATCAATGATGAGAGAGAATCATTGGTTAGCTACCTCCTGCATGCCCCCCACTGGGGAGGGAGCCAGCAACCTAGGCCTGTCCCCTGATCTGGAATCGAACTTTTGCCTCCTGGTTCATAGGTCGACACTCAACCACTGAGCCATTTCCCTCCCTGAAACTTTCTATCTTCCCTCCATACCTTACCCCACCCTATTATAGCATCCTACCTATATCTTCAGCTAGGCAAGAAAGGGGACAACTAAGATACTTTTGAAGTTGCTGTAATCTTTCTCAGGTTAATTTATCCAGTTCTAATATATATATATATTTTTTTTCCCCAGAAAGTTATTATAATAATGACATATTTTATATTTGTTAATGGCAAAGACATTTTCCTTAAAAAGTATTTTGATGTACATTACTTTAAATATGACCCCCAGCCCTGACCAGTTTGGCTCAGTGGATAGAGCGTCGGCCTGCGGACTGAAGGGTCCCAGGTTTGATTCCGGTCAAGGGCATGTACCTTGGTTGTGGGCACATCCCCAGTAGGGAGTGTGCAGGCAGCAGCTGATTGATGTTGCTCTCATCGATGTTTCTAACTCTCTATCCCTCTCCCTTCCTCTCTGTAAAAAAATCAATAAAATATGTTAAATATGACCCCCAAATAGTGGCTGTGCAAAATGCATTTGTATTCATTAAGCAAACTAGGAGTTGTAAGAAAATTTGTGGTTTGTATGTTAATTTCTGAACCAAATACAAAAAGTATAGTCGACTTTTTTTGCACAATTTATTTGACATTTGTAGTTGCCTCCCCGGTACACAATCACCTCTTCTCAACAAACCATGATTTTATTTGGGGTTTTGTGTGGTTTTAGGGACGATAATAATTGCATCCACTACCTCTAGGAATAGAGCACAGGACCTAAACCAAGCCAGTTGGGACAATGTTCTCCTCAAGCTGCCATGGTTAGTTCTGGAGTTGGCATGTGAGCACAGCTAGTATAACCAGAGAGAGGGAACTCTGGGAAAGCCAAGTCCTTCTTTTGCTTTGGATGGGATGACCCACTGATATGAAGTCTACAACTCTGGTAGTCATTTTATTTTATTAGTAAAGCCTGCTTGCAGGTAAGAAGGTCACAAAGAGAAAGAAAGGGTGAGAGAATCACAGCAAGACTGAGATAAAGACATTACATTTTAATCAAACCATGCCTAAAGCCTGCCCCACTTCCTGGTCTTTCATTTAGAGCAGCTGGTAGATTTTCTTTATTACGTCAGTCACTTTGTGTTGAGTTGTCTTTTACTTGAAAAACATTCTGATATATTCACATGAATGCCTGGCAGAGTGGATACGATTGACTATAAGGAATACATTTTGGTAACTTTATGTGTTTGACCCATAGTATTGAAAAATGAGTAATAAAACCACATTAGAAAGTCAATTTCATAGACTACATAGTCAGGTTTGCTCATCTGACTCTCTTGCTCAGTGTCCATTCTTGCTTCTTTGTTGGGAAGAATCACCCAACTCAAGAGCAGGGGATTTCAGAGTTGGCCTCATTTTATTGCTTAGGATCTGTGATAACCCAGATTCATCAACAGATCAGGAGCTCAAGTGAGCTGGGAAAGAGAGAGCTGAGCTGCCAGATGTCAGAGTAGCCGATTAAAGTAACAGGCCAAAAAATACAAGAGTTAAGTCTTCAATCATCTACTGAGACAGTGTAAGCAAGAGGCTAAAACTGGGGAAAATGCCATCTTCTCATGTTCTATTTGTCCCCATGAAATGAAGCACTGCTCCAAGATCAGAGATACTGGGGTTGTCTCACCATTGAGGGGACCCCCCAACAAAAGCCTCTGGCATCTCTATGGACCCCTGGTGGCGGGGGAAGGGCTAGGAATGGAAAAGTACTGGATGCTGAGAGTGGGGGACACTGTCTTCAAGGTTTTTCTCCTTGGCCACATAAGAAGGCCTTGGCAGAGGCGCCTGAAGAAGACCTCGGCTGAAGGCCTCAGATAAAGAATCCTAGAATGTAGGAGCTTGGGCTAGGAGTGTAGATAAGCATAGGAGCATGGCCAGTGAGGGGGCCCGAGTCCTTGGCTGCATCTCCCTTCAGAGGCTGCTAGGCACTGGCTGTGCCCCAAGTCTGGTGTGGGGAGGGCAGCTTTCCCTGGAGGCCTGCTGAGGACAGCCTTGGTAATTGGCTATGGTCAGACCTGAGAAATCACACATTGCTTTTTAACCAGGAGCCAGACCCCTCAAGAGGGAGGCACAATTATTTTTAAATGTTAAGGTCCTGAGAGTTTTCATGAACACTTTTCAGTATGGTATGCGGGTGTGCGAGGTACCACTTGGATGAGGGTTAAATTATCTGTTGTTTGAATATTCCTGCATTTGTGGGTTTTATATTTCCATGGTGGAAACCTGTTGGTTCAAAGACTTCTAATTGGGTTGCAATTCACATGACAAAGTAAAGCTCAAGAGGAAAAGAGGCTGCGCTGTAACCAACAAAACTTGGTATCTCTCCAGCTCTTCCAGGCTGCAAAGTCTGGTGTTCTTTCTCCTATTCCAAGTTGCTTCTTCGTTCATTCACCGAGTCTTTTTAGTTGTACATTCTGAGGCACCTCTGCTTTCTAATCTCTCCTTTCTGAACTCTTTGCTGTGACTTTATCCAGAACTTGAGTAACTCTCACCTGGACTTTAAAACTTTCTCTTAGCTTCTCTCCATCCTTAGTGCAGTTTATGGTTGTACTGTACCATGGTCATCCTCCTAAAAGAAAACAAAAACAAATTAAAAATCTCACAGAATAAAGAGATCCCTAAAGATGTGTTCCCTGGACAACTCTGTGACTCCGTTATAGAGCACCAATATTTTATTTGGGGACAAATACTATAACTTCTTTATAGATCCTAAATGTTTTGCCTAATAAGATAAAGTCTTCCAAAAATGAACATCGATGCTCCTTTCCAAATGACCTTTTGAAGTTTGCCAACTCATGACAATAAGTTATTTCCCTACCCCTTGCTGAATGCCAGGACATCTCAACTTTCCTGAAGGTCCCGAGGCCTCCTCTGCTGGTCACCAGACAAGTTTTAAAGGGATGGTGGGGGTCCTTAGGTGCACTGGCATAAAAAATATAAACAAAAAAACAATCAAGCAAAAACTTTTAACTTTGATGTGTGAGGGAACTGCATGTGAGTTAAGCTATAGGACGGAGAATGAATAAACCCATGGTAAGATGATAAATATACCTGTATGATACTAAAAAAGAATAGGAAATAAATTGCTTTTAAAACAGCATTGTTGCCCAGCCGGCGTGGCTCAGTGGTTGAGTGTAGACCTCTGAACCAAGAGGACACGGTTCAATTCCCCGGTCAGGGCATATGCCTGGGTTGCGGGTTTGATCCCCAGTATGGGGCATGCAGAAGGCAGCTGATCAATGATTCTCTTTCATCATTGATATTTCTATCTCTCGCCCTCTCTTTCTCCCTCCTCTCTGAAATTATTAAAATATATAAAAAAACAAAGAAAAAACACATTATTTTTCTCACAGATTTTTAAGTTCAAACATGATAAATTTAACTTTAGTGGTTAAGAACAAACTGTAGGCCAATGAATTGATACAGGCTTGGCCTGAAGCTAGGGTAATTAAAGACATTTTAAAATAACACTTTAAATCTTGCCCATGTTAAGATGGTAAATTTTAGATTATATGCATTTTACCACAATGTAAAAAAAAAAAAGTCTTGCCTAATAGAAAAAGTCCAGATTTTAGAAGGAAGATAATGGAGTGTGGGAGAGAGGGAGAGTTGTATCAAACAAACTTTCTTTTTGGTTGAAAGACTTTGTTTTGAATCTCATTTCCCACAACAATTGTCCCAAATTGAGATATTTTAACAATAAATATGATTTATATTTCAAAATCTGGTTTTAAAGAATTGGGAAATTCATCAGTTCTGAAGTAATTAAGCAGTTGCTACAAAATGTGAAGTTGTATATTTGGGGCATTGTATATTTAATTTCACGCAACATTTTAAAATGTTGCCTTAAAATTAGTAGTTTATGTGAAATGATTTGAAAAGGTAATCTGGAACATTTAAGAATGCATAGAGAAGTTTTTCCTGAACTTTCTTAGGTGTGTAGATGAGTTTGCTAGGGCTGACATAACAGCACATCACAGTTTCGTGGCTTAAATGACAGAAATATATTGACAGTTCTGGAGGATGGAAATCCAAGATCAGGGTGTCAGCTGGGTTGGTCCCTTCTGAGGCCTCCCTCCTTGACTTGAAGATGGTACCTTCTCACTGTCCACCCAGTGTGTATACATCCTCGGTGTCTCTCTTGTGAGTCCTGATCTCTTTTATAAGGACCAGTTAGATTGGATGGGGTCCCACCCACATGACCTCTTTAAAGGCTTTCCTCCAATGTGTCTCTAAATACAGACACCTTCCAAGGTGCTGGGGTTAGGGCTTCAACATGTAAATTCTGGCAGGCCACAATTCAGCCCAACGGTATGATATACTTGTGTCATATCTTACAGAATTTCCAGTTTTTGAAAGTGTAATTGTATTTTATTTTGAGAAAATCTGGTTAATATTTTGTAGCATTCTTAAGTGGCAAGTATGAATTTGTATGACATGAAAAAAAGTAGCTATTTGCTTATATACAGTGGCTCCTATTCTTATTTGTAATTAAAATAAGAATAGGGAATATATATATATAT
>NW_005369915.1:4925802-4928549 GCF_000412655.1 Myotis brandtii | reverse complement strand
GGGGGGGGGGGGGGGGGGGGGGGGGGGGGGGGGGGGGGGGGGGTGGGGGGGGGGGGGGGGGGGGGGGGGCAGTTGTGGGCTAGCAGGCTGGAAGGGGTCAGTTGGGGGTGGGTGATAAAGCTGGCAGGGGAGGCAGTTTGGGGCGACCTGCCTGGAGGGGGTGGCAGTTGGGGGCAATCAGGCTGGCAAGCAGAGTGGTTAGTGATGATCAGGCAGGCAGGCAGGCAGGCAAGCAGTTAGGAGCCAGCAGTCCTAGATTGCGAGAGGGATGTCTGACTGCTGGTTTGACTGCCGGTTTAGGCCGGGTCCGGCCTAAACTGGCAGTCGGACATCCCCCGAGGGGTCCTAGATTGGAGAAGGTGCAGGCCGAGCTGAGGGGCACCCCCCATGCACAAATTTCGTGCACTGGGCCACTAGTATATATCTATATATCTATATATCTATATATCTATCTATATCTATCTATCTATCTATCTATCTATCTATCTATCTATCTAGTTGGGTAAAAGTAGGTTACAGTTGTGAGTATACCAAACAGTTTTTTCTTGTATTATTACTTAACTATTATTGTATTATTTATTTGTATTATAACTGTAATCCTATTTTTTCATACAAGCACACACACACATACATACAGAGAAAGGCAAGTTATGTTACAGCCACTACTAAAACAGGTGCAAATAAAAAATGACCTTTCAGGTCTAAGTTTAGAAGGGAGCAGTCTTGTCCAAACACTTGAGGGCACTGAAGGAGAGGCACAATGCAGCCTCTTCACCACATTTAAGTTATAAGTTAAGCCTACCCACTGTTATGTAAAACGTGTCCTAATTGCCTACCTTGACAAGTACACTTCTACATTAAGAAACTCAAAAATATGTGTTAGTGTTTTTCATATAATTGGTAAAAAATAGTAGACAACGCAACGTAATTATTAATTGGAGATATCTAGGTGTTATCTTGATGGAAGGACGACTGATAAAATAAAAATGCATAAATTATTATGTATTTATTCCATGAAATTTATTTATCTTGCCTCCATTTCAGCAGTATCAGTAATTATATTATTATAATCATTATTTTTCCTTGAGTTTATTCTCTATTAAGAGACATTATATAAAAGATTAAACAATTCTATTGTATTCAAAATGAATACATTTCAATATATTATCACACAAAATAAATATAAAATATAAAAAAGTTAAAATAGCTTTCACAAGTTTGGTTGATTTTATTCTAGTTTATTCAAACTAAAATAAAATACAAATAATAAACATTCTAACTAAAATTAATTAAAGTTGCAATTTATATTTTTTTGAAAATATAAGTGTCATATTTAACACAGTTATAAATAAAACTGTTCACATTCCTTGTATTCACTGTCCATTATATTGCTAATGTAAGGATTGCTGTCAAGTTTCACATATATTACATCTCAAATTACATAATGTAAATTTGAGAGCAATATTAATTACTATTACAAAATGTCCATCAGCTGCCACGTGCAATGCGGCAACTATGCTAATTAATCCCTGAGTGCCTCCTGAAGGACATCCTGGACCACTGATAGGAAACGATACTGGCGCTCATGCTGAGAGGAAGGCTCTGATAGGTGAATTCTCTTAGAGTAGACCCTTCCTGCACTCGGAAGCATCCAACATCATCAGCTTTGCAATCGCACATTTTCATCTCTATGCCTACCAGCAAGGACACAAAGGAAGAGATCTGGAAAATACCTTCCCGGCCCTGAACAGTGTTGCTGCTATAACAAAAGTACCACCAACTGAGTGGCTTAAACAACAGAAATTTATTGTCTTACCGTTTTGGAGGCTAGAATTCCAAAATCCAGGAGTTGGCAGGGTTTGCTCCTTCTGTGGACTTGGAGGAGAAGGCGTTCCACTCCTCTGCCCTAGCTTCTGGTGGCTTTTCTGGAAATCTCTGGTGTTCTTCAGCTTATACATGCATCTCCCTGAGGTTCACATGGAGTCTTACTGTGCGCATGGTGTCTGTCTCCACATTTCCCCTTTTAATAAGACTAGTTACATTAGGTTAGGGCCCAGTCTAATGGCTTCATTTAACTTGGTTACCTCTGTTAGGATACTATCTTCAGATAAAGTCACAATATCAGGGACTACAGGTTAGGACTTCAAGGTAGAAATGTACATTGGGGCATAATTGAACCCCAGTAGCTATCTGTTTTTTAAAGCCTTCATGTAGAGCCTTAAAATAGACCTTGAAATAATAAACTTGAAAATGACATCTCCCTAATTGCAGTATTTTTATTTGTGGAATAAGGTTGAAATATAACTAATTCTTGCTTATTTGACTTTTCTTGTGTGATGCTAGAAAAATTCTAGATTAGACCTAACTACCATATATTCCAAAACCCATTATTTTCTGTCGTGGCGATGACAGCCATTTCTATGAAGGTAAAGCCTTAATTATGAAATTCTAGGATGTCAGGTGTAGTCGTTGTGGTTTAATTAAGTAAGCCTTTTTGACATTAGGAAAGGAAAGGAAAAAGAGAACAAAAAGGAAGGGGAAAAGTAGAGGCGAGAAGGAGAAAGAATAATCGCAGCAGACAGAGGAGAGAAAGAAGAGGAAGAGACAGTAATCCTGATAGATTAATTCTTCCCTGGTGATATGACTGTCAGAGACAAATGATAGAGAATTACCGTAGATTTTAAAGTCAGATTCAAACAAAACTCTACTATGTCTGTGTTCTGCATGGATAAGGCTTTTAAGACTAT
>NW_005369915.1:4902360-4925766 GCF_000412655.1 Myotis brandtii | reverse complement strand
AATATTATTTTTCTTTTTTTGGTTTTAGGTTGCTATCAGAAAGGAGTCAAATCCTTTGCATCTGTCTCCAAGATTGGCATATTTAACTACTCTGACATTAACCTAAATGTTTTATCTTCTTCCCCTATTAAACAAATTATATTTGAGCTTTTCAAGTAGATACCTAAATTTAGCAATAAAAACATAAGCTAAGTAAACACCATATAATTATTAAGTCAATTTGGTTGGAAATTGAAACACTAGGGCAATAACTTAATATTCTAATTATGAACAATTATATAACTAAGAGAATTTTATTGTCCCAGTCATGAGTATGTAAACTAATTATGTGAACTAATCTGCTAACTAAGATGAATTGTCATTTATGGAACAGTAATTTAAATGATTGTCCAAAGCATGACATTCAACAAAAAGTTGATTTCTTTATATAACTCTTTTAAGAGATGAAAATGTGTTAGACTGTGTAAATTGACTTAATTTTAGAATTGCAGTTAATAGCTACTTGAAATGACTTTGAAATCATGTATTTCCTTACTCTGCTTATAATAGATGCATTGAGTTGGTTTTCTCTTGTCATTTTTGGGCAATTGACATTACCTTCAAAATAGGAAAGCATACATTTATTTAAAAGAAGTCTCTATTGAAAATGACATGTTCAGAGGTTCACCAAGCTCAAGAGACTAAGCTCAACCTGGAATGCATGCACATTTTGGGAATATGTAAATGACTAATTTTCAAAACAATGGGTAAAGCTAAGCTATGTATAATACATACATTTAAAAATGTATAAACAATTAAAGTTGTCCCTGAAAATATCCCTCACACCTCATAGATTTTTAGAAAATACAATTTGAAGCTCTAGGGCAATAAGTCAGGGTAATAATAGGGTTCTGCACCTGACTGTAATTTTTAAGCTTACAATTTGACTCAGATTTTCATGCAGTAAATCATGTAGGCCATTAAATTATTGTTTTCCCTTCTCATAGGCACATAAGAGTTTCCAGTTAGAAACCGCTTCTTGCTCGGGGATGAAGGATGAAGACATATAGTGTTGGGTATGTATTAGCTAATTATATTTCCTCTTCACAAAAGCCCAGTAATGTAAATAGAGCAAGGATGCTTTTCTAGGTTGTAGGTTCTGAAGGATCCCCAATCCACTTAACGTTATTAGTGCATATATAGCCTGCTTATGATTTTTACCAGAGGAAAACATGCCTCCTCTCCCCTGATTGCTGTTGGGGGTGGGGTCCTTGTGATATCCCAAAAGTCTCTCTGAGACTTGCACGGGAGAATGTGATATAGTAGAATGTTTTATTTGCGTGGAATCACATCCTGGGGTTTCCAAAGTCCCATTAACCTTAGCCCAGTCATAGAGAAGGGAGCTGGGGTTTCAGTAGAGCTAAAATCAGAGCCAGTGTCTAGAGTTTCCTTTCCACATTGTAGCCGGCCCAGCACAGCATCAGGCAGGTTGCAGTCCAGTAGTCCATTGTGTGTGGGGTCTGCATGGCCATGGGCCACATGGGGAAAATGCCAGGGAGCCGAGAGCTCAACAAGAGTTCCAAGAGCCCTGAAAGCACAAGGGAGTGCACTTCTTTGTTTAGGAGATTATATATTCCCAAATGTTCATGCCCTGGCAGTAGTCATGCCCATTCCGACCAATAACCTCTGTTCCCAGGTATGATCGACAGGAAGCCCCTCCCTTAGCTCCCCAACTTTACTGGGCATGTGTCTATCTCCCCTTTGTTGGATTCCTGGGGAGTGTAAACTTGTAGCTTCCTGGTGAAGCTGCCCAAATGACATGCCTATAGTGTCCTACCTACCATTATAATTGACATGATAACTAGCTAATTGCAATGCTATCATGATCTTACCCTTTATATAACTAAAATTAGCTACTCTAGCATTCACATCTGAATAGGGTGTTTATATGTTTATTTTTCACTAATTTCCACATTTGTTTTAGTGAAGTGATTTACTCTGGTATCATGAGCCCAGTTTTCTGAAGTGAGATTTCCATCTGGAGGTTTAGGGACTGTTCGTTATGAAGTGAATTGTGTTCCTAAATTCATAACACCCAGTGTGACTGTCTTTGGAGATAGCGCCTTTAAAGACATAATGAAGGTAAAATGAAGTTATAAGAGTGGGGCCCTAACCCAATATAACTGTTCTTCTCGTAAGAAGAGAAAGAGACACTAGGTATACAGATGCACAGAGTAAAAGCTATGTGAGGACATGTGGGAGAAGATGATCATTTGCAAGCTAAGGAGAGGCCTCAGAAGAAACCAAATCTGCAAACACTTTGATCTTAGACTTCTAGCCTCCTCTGGAATTGTGAGAAATAGATTTATGTTGTTAAAGGCACCCTCAGTATTTTGTTATGGCAGCCTTAGCAAACTAACACAGATATATTTTCAGAAAGTCACCATAATGCTGTGATTAGAAATATGGATTCTAAATGACGTACTGTCTGGGTTAAAATCCCCATTTCACTCCTTTCTAGTCGTGTGAATTGGTCTGTGCTTTACCTGCCTGCATTTTTTCCTTCATGTTCTGGAAAGTGAATGTAACAGTAGTATGTGTCTTGTGTAGAGTTGAGAATATAAGTAAATTATATATGAGAATAGTTCCTGTCACAATAGTAAGCTCCATGCAAGTGTTTGCTATTTTATTTCTTATTTTTCTTCTTCTCTTTTTCTTCTTCCTTTTCTTTTATTTTTGTAAGGAACAGAAAAGTACACAAATAAGCTCAAGTAAAGCTTGGAGTTTTTGTAAAAGCACAGATCTCATGGATTAAAAAGTTTGATCAGTATAGCAGGGAGAGACTAAGGAAAATTGCCATTCACCATAGTTCTTGCTCAATGTATAAATTAACCTATAATTTTCCTATTAGAGCTTTAAGAAAGGCATTGAAAAGTGAAAACAAAGTCCAGTTCTAGTTACAGACAACAAAATTTATGCACTCAAAAATGTAACATTCAAGAGGTCCAGTATACTACTAAAAATTCCTAGATATTCCAGGAAGCAAGAAAATGTAATCCAAAATTAATTTTAAAAAAAATCAACAGCAACAAATGCAGATATAACAGAAATTATTGACTTAGCAGACAAAACATTAAAACACTGTTACAATTATATTCAAGTATTTAAAGATTGATGAGAACAAGAGAAGAGAAATGGAAGATTTAAAAATAGATCATTTAGCCCTAGCCGGTTTGGCTCAGTGGATAGATAGAGCATCAGCCTGCGGACTGAAGGGTCCCAGGTTCAATTCTGGTTAAGGGCATATGCCAGGGTTGTGGGCTCCATCCCCAGTGGGAGGCATGTGGGAGACAGCCTATCAATGTTTCTCTCTCATCATTGATGTTTCTATCTCTCTCTCCTTCTCCCTCCTTCTCCCTTCCTCTCTGAAATCAATAAGAAAATATTTAAAAAATAAAGAATAAATAAAAATGGAAAATTTAGAGATAAAATGCAAAATCTCAGAAATGAAAATTTTACTGGATGAGATTAACAGAAAAAAATGCAGAAAGAATGATTGGTGAACTTAAGATTTTACAATAGGATTTATAAAACATAAACCAAGATGAATCAAAAAATAAAATGAGCACCATCTCAGTGGCCTGTGGAAAAATATCAAGCAACCCAACCTCCACTAATTCGAATCTTATAAGGAGTGTGTGTGTGTGGGGGGGGAAGTATGTGACAGAAAACATACCTGAAAAAATAATGGCTAAAATATTCCAAATAGGATGAATAGTATAAACTTCACACAGCTATAACTCAGTGAGCCCAAAGGGGGGAAAAAGTAACCTACCCCCTCACTAATACCAAGATACATCATAATCAAATTGCAGGAACTAGCGAAAAAGAGGTAATCTTAAAAACAGTCTGAGCAAAAAATGACATAGTCAATACAGTAGAAAAATGATAAGACTTATCAAAACCACGCCAGGCATAAAACAATGGATTCGCTTCTTTAGAGTGTTGGCAGAGATTTTCAACCTAGAAATCTATATCCAGTGAACATCTCCCTTCAAAAGTGAAGGCAGAATAAAAATTTTGGGGGGGTTTTAAACCCCAAAACAAAACCCCATAACAAAAGCTGAAAAACACTCATCATAGACAGACCCCAAACTATGAGAAATGTTAAATGGTATGTGGTAGAAATTTGAATAGACAAAAGAAACAAAAAGTACTGAAAGTGGTAAATATGTGGGTGAACAAGTACTTATTTTTCATTTTAAAATTCCTTTAAAATATAATTAACTTTTTAAACCAATCATAATAACAACTTATTGTGAGGTTTAGAACACATCTGAAATTAACATGTGACTCATGTATGCCAACAATAGCACAAAATACAGAAGTGGGGAAATGGAAGTATATAATTGTAAGAGTCCTTCATTATACTTAAAGTTATTAATATTATTTGAAGTTAGGTTGTAGTAGAGATTCTTATTCTAAACTTGCTAGCAACCAATAAAAATCAAAGAGATATTAGTGGTGATAAGTGGAATACTAAAATATAGCCAATTCCAAATGAAGTTAGAAAAAAAATGACTAAACAACAGATGAATAAAATAAAGAAAAAATAACAAATAGCAAAGATGCACATATAAGCCAAACCACATTAATCTCCATTAAATATGTGTCCATTACATCTCAATTAAAAGATACAGATTATCAGACTATATATAAATTATATGATGTCTATAAGAAACTCAGTTTACATGTAAAAATATAGCTAAATTTAAAGGAAAGGATTAGGAAAGATATGTCATGCAAACACTAAGATCAGTAAGAAAGAGCAGCTATGTTAATATCATATAAAATAGACTTTAAAATGAGTAATATTATCAAGCATTATCAGGGATAAAGAGTTAGGCTTTATAATGATAATAAAGGGATTCTTACATCAAAATGACATAAAATCCTCAATACATACATATCAATAACAGAATGTTAAAGTACATGGAGCAAAAATTGTCAGAAATGAAAGGAAAAGTAGACAGATTCACAGTTATATCTGGAAGTTTCAGCTATCTGCTCCCACTAACGGGTAAAGCAAGCAGACAGAAAGTTGGTAAGGATATAGAAGACAAACTGTTAACCACTATTACCCAAATTAACCTATTGGGCATTTGTGAAAGATGAAATCCAAGAAAATAAAAACACAAATTATTTTTAAATGCACACAAAATGTTCTCTAAAATGACGTACAAGCTAGTCTATATAAAAAGTGTCAATATATTTTAATGAATTAAAATCATACATTGAAGTATAAATAAAATGTATATTTAGTCTTTGTCCTGGTTTTTGGCACATACTAGTAGATCCTTTGGAATCTCAGAGCAATAGAAGTGTCTTTTATGTGCTAATGAGATGATGTTGGTTGGGGGCTCCTAGACAGCTTCAGGATGGGTGCCAGTCACCAAAAAGACCAAGGCATGATTAGAGGGTTAGAACTTTCAGCTCTACACCCCAAACCCCGAGAAGGGGAGAGGGGTGGGAGATTGGGCTACGCACCAACAGTTAGTGATTTAATCAATCATGTCAATGTCATGAAACCCCATAAAAAACAAACAAAACTAAATGTTGGGATTCAGAGAGCTTCCATGTTGGTGAACACATGGAAGTGCCATGAGGGTGGTGCACCAAGAGGGGGCATGCAAGCTCTGCACCCCTTGTGCCCACACCTTGCTTCATGCATTTTTTCTATTTCTGAGTTGTATTCTTTATAGTAATCTGGTAATAGTAAGTGAATTGTTTCTCTGAGTTCTCTGAGACGTTATAGCAAAGAATTGAACCTGAGGAGTGGGTGTGGCAACCTCTGAGTTATAGCAGGTCAGTCAGAAGTCCAGAGGCATTTGTGATTGGCATCTGAAGCTGGGGAAGTTATGTGGGACTAAGCCCTTAACCTGTGGGGTCTGCACTAATTCTGGAGAGTCAGTGTCAGAATTGAATCAAATGGTAGGACATCCAGTGGGAGAGTTAGAGAACTGGTTGGTTTGGGGGAAAGGAGGGGAGACCCATAGACACTTGGTGTCGGAAGTGTGGGTAAAGAGAGTTCATGTCTAATATCTTCTCTGACCACAAGAAAATTAAATTAGAAGCCAATAATAGGAGACATCTGGAAAATCCCCAAAATGGAAATTCAACCCATGAGTCAAAGAGTAAATTACAGAGAAATTAGAAAATATTTTGCATGGAATGGAAAAGAAAAAAAAAGCATACCAAACTTTGTGGGATATAGGTAACACAGCATTCATAATGACTCATATAGTTACTAGGAAAATAGAAAGTTTAAAAACCAATGATTCAAGTTTTCACCGTAAGAACCTAGGAAAGAAGAACAAACTAAACCAAAACTAAGGAGAAAATAAATACTAAAGATATGAGTAAAACTCAATGAAAAATAATTTAAAAACCAATGAAGATAAAAATTGGTTATTTGGAAAAAAACTGATAAAATTGATAAACTTCCAGCTACACTAATCAAGAAAAAAAGAGAGACAACCCAAAATATCAACATAAGGATATAGATGTTGAAACAAAAATAAAGGAATATTATGAATAACTTTATGCCAATAGACTAAACGACTATGACCAAAAAATGAACAAATTCCTGGGATACATATTACCAAAATGGATTAACAAAGAACAGAACACTTACTTGAATTGATTTTATAATTAAATACCTTTATATCATAATATGATATAGTATCATATCATATCATCACACAATACTTTATAATTAAATAGTTCTCAATAAAAATCAATCCCCAGACTCAGTTTCTTCACTGGTAAATATCCTCAAATTTTTAAGAAATAAATAATTTCAATCTTACAAAAAAACCGCCATAACCAGTTTGGCTCAGTGGGCCTGCAGACTAAAAGGTCTCAGGTTCGATTCTGGTCAAGGGTATATACCTTGGTTGCGGGCACATCCCCAGGAGTGGGTGTGCAGGAAGCAGCTGATCCATGTGTCGCTCTCATCTATGTTTCTAACTCTCTATCCCTGTCTCTGCCTCTCTGTAAAAAAAATCAATAAAATATATTTGAAAACAAACAAACAAACAAAAAACCTCTGATGAAAGAAGACAGGGAATACTTTTTAACCCATTTTTTGAATTCAGCGCTACCATGATACCAAAGCCACACAAGGTAGTCACAAGAAAGAAAGCTACATTCCAATCTCTAACATGAGCAAAGACAGGAATATTAAAAAATATATACTAGTATTAGCAAATTAAATCTAATAGTATCTACACTAATAAAAGAGAAACATGGTAATTAGTGTACGACCGCTACCCTTTGACAGGGGGCAGCGCCCAACCCCCTGATTGGCCCTGCTCTGTGAGTGACAGGGGGCAGCGCCCCAACCCCCTGATCGGCCCTGCTCTGTGCGTGACAGGGGGTGGCGCTGCAACCTCCCCATCGACCCTGCCTTGAGTGTGACAGGGGGCAGTGCCCCAACCCCCCAGTCGGCCCTACCCTGAGCGTGACTGAGGGTGGCATCGCAACCTCCTGATCCGCCCTGCTCTGTGCATGACGGGGCGGCGCCCCAACTCCCCAATCGGCCCTGCTCTGAGCCTGACCAGGGGCTGCACTTAGGGATTGGGCCTGCCCTCTGCCACCCGGGAGCAGGCCTAAGCCAGCAGGTTGTTATCTCCCGAGGGGTCCCAGACTGCGAGAGGGCACAGGCCGGGCTGGGGCACCCCCCCGCCCCGAGTGCACAAATTTTTGTGCACCGGGCCTCTAGTACTAGTATAAAAGTACAATATAGCCCAGCTGGTGAGGCTCAGTGGTTGAGCATCAACCTATGAACCAGGAGGTCACAGTTCAATTCCTGGTCAGAGTATATGTCTAGGTTTCAGGCTCAAGCCCCAATAGGGGGCACGCAGGAGGCAGCCAATCGATGATTCTCTCTCATCAATGATGTTTCTTTCCCTCTCTCTGAAATCAATAAAAATATATTTTAAGAAAAGTACAATAGAGCATGACCAAGAATGCCTGATTGATTCAATATTTTTTAAAAATCAAACAATATAGCACATTAACACAATAAAAGAGAAACACTGCACAATTACGTTATTAGATGTAGAAAAAACTTTATGAAATACAATTTTATGATAAAAAACATCTCAGCAAATTTGAAATAGGAGTGAACTTCCTTAGCTTGATAGAAGGCATGTACAACAAAACCTACAGACATACTGACATCATTAATGATAAACAGGTATGCACACACATACACACACACAAAACATATACACAAAATCTTAAGATTGGGAATAAGATGACAATATACACTGACCATTTCAGTTGAACATAGTACTCGAAGTATTAATCTATAAAATAAAAATAAATAAAAGGCATTTAAGTCAGAAAAGAAATATGAGTCTCATGACATGATTCAAATATCATGATCAAATGGTAACTTGTAGGTACAAAGTCCTAGGAAATCTACCAAATATTTTCTAGAGCTAATAAGTGAGTTTAGTAAATTCTCATGATACAAGTCAATTTACTAAAACCAATTTTATCTTTATACCAGCAAGAAAGACGTCTTGACTTGTGGTGGTAAATATACAATACAATATACAGATGATATATTATAGAATTGTACACCTAAAACCTACATTTTATTAACTAATGCCACCTCAACAAATTCAATGAAAAGGAAACTTCTGTTGAGACATAAAAAATATAAATCAAGTTTTTCAAATGCTAAAAAAGAACAGTTTGAAATTGAAATAAAAATACCATTTACAAAGCATCTAGAATCATGTAAATCTTGGGGATATCTTTAACAAGTGAGTTTAGCTACTTGGTAGGATATAAGGTCAAGACACACAAATCAATTATATTTTTAAATACTAGCAATGAATAATTGAAAGAGAAAAATTTAAGTCACTATTTGAAAAGTATCCTAAAACATGAAACATTTAGGCATAAATTTAATAAGTTACCTATAAGACCTGTGCAATAGAACACTGCTGAGGGAAATTATGGAAGACCTAAGGAAGTTAGGAGATGGACCATATTAATGAGTTGGAAGGCTGGTGGTGTTGAGATGACAGTTCTTTTCAAATTGACCTCTAGTTTCAGTGCAATTACAATAAAAATCCCAGAAGAGCCCGGCTGGCATGGCTCAGTGGTTGAGTGTTGACCTATGAACCAGGAGGTCATGGTTCTATTTCCAGTCAGGGCACATGCCTGGGTTGGGGGCTTGATTCTCAGTGTGGGGTGTGCAGGGGAGGCAGCCAAACGATGATTCTCTCACATCATTGATGTTTATATCTCTCTCTCTCCCTCTCTCTTCCTCTCTGAAATCAATAAAAATATATTTTTTAAAATTCCAGAAGACTTATTTTTTTGTAGAAAGGAGCAAGTTAATACTAAAGATTATATAAAAAAGGAAAAAGTTAGAATAGCTCTCCTCCAAAAACTCTTTAAGAAGAAATATATTGCAAACCTTATGTTATCTGATGTGAATATTTACTATAGTGTTACAGAAATCAAGATAGTGCGGTATTGACATTAAGATGTAAAAATAGAATAATACAATGGAATAGACAGAAATATGTCCACACTTATTTATGATCAATTAACTTTCAACAATTTACCAAGTAATCAAGGGGAAAGAATAGTCTTCTCAATAAATGATGCTAGAATAATTGGATATCCATAGGGAAGAAATAAAACCCTACTTTTAACTCATACTATATATAAAAATTTACTAGAAATAAAATAAAATATAAAGACATTTATATAAATATAAATGAAACATTAAATATAAAGCTATAAAAGTAAAATTATGAGAAACTCTTCTTGGTCTTGAGATAGGCAAAATATTTTAGGTAAGTGAGACACAAAAATTATGAAACATAGAAGAAAAATGAACTTCATAAAAATTTAATTTTTTTGCTGTTGGAAAGACACTCTTAAGAAAATAAAAAGGCAAGTCATGGACTTGGAGAGAAAAATATATATGTGTATAAAAATATGTATGTGTATATATATATATATCTCCAGAATATATAAAGAACTCTTATAATTCAATAATAAGTACATGAATATTAAAAGATGTCCAATAAATAGTGGTGGAAAATTTGAACATTTTGCGAAAAGAAGACAGACCAAAGTCAATAGGTCCGTGAAAAAATATTCAACATTCTTTGTTATCAGGAAAATGCTAATTAAAACCACAATGAGGGACTACTCACTATTCATTCATCAGAGTGGCTGAAATTAAATAGACTGACGATAGGAAGTGTAAGCAAGAATGTGGAACAGCCTTTACTTTCATACTTGGCTAGAGAGGATATAAAATGATACAGTATGGGAAACTGCCAATTTTCTTAAAAATTACATATCTATTTACTCTAGGATCCAGCAATTTCACTCCTGGGATGAGACTGGAAGGTCCAAGCTTTGAGTCAAGGTTTGTTCTTTCTGGCCACTAGCCTCTCATGCTGAAGCCATCTAGGGTCTCACCAAAAGTTGTCTCATTACAAGAAATGACTTATATCACTCCTTTGACACATAAAATTCCAAAAGTTCAGGAGCTCTGTGCCAGGAATGGGCAATGAAGACCAAATATATATTTCTTACTATATCACAATAGCTTACCTGGAGGTTCATTATATTAATGTCTATAGTATTTATAAGGATGACATATTTCATAATGAAATATAGAAATTTAAAAAAGCAGGAATTGTTTAATTCACCAACTATGACAATAATTCCATTTGAAAGGTGAGTAAAAAATGTGGCACCAGAAGCCTATTTCCTGAAAGAGAGCGAGGGGCAGTGGCGGATTGCAGCTGATGGGAGCACTGTAGTGGTTATTGTTTTTAGAGGCTTTCTCCAGCCGATAGCACATAATCTTACTAGGCTACTCAGTAATTAAAGATACCTAAGTCCCTTTATCTCATAGTTCCACAATCTTAGATTCTTCATCAAAGCTATTAATCACTTTTTATAATCTCTTGTACTTTGCCCATGTTTGTGAGTCTCTCTTTTTTGTAAGAATATGAAAGATTCTCACTTTATATTCTCCATCTTATAATTCATTTTTGTGAAGCCATTAGGAGCTTAATTGTGTGGTGTTTGATTTGTTGTGGGGTTTCTAACAGTGAACTGGTGTGTGGAAGCCTTTATCTAGTGCTGTGCTCACAAACTGGCACCTTAAAAAAAAAAGCCCCAATTTGTGGTGTTTTCCAATTTCTGTGGTGTAAATACTCCCACCAGAGCCAATCTAAACTACCAAATTGGTGTTGCTGAATGTGGAGCTGGGAAGAAATGAGCATCACTGTCTCTGGAAAGTCAGCACCTGTCAGCTCACTTGTCTGGAGAAATTCTCCTAAATCACTATCAAGTGTCCACTCCTTAGTGGGGAGTTGCCTTTGCTTTTGGTAGGTACCCAGAACTCTTCCTACTTTCCAACCAATTAATTTATTTTTATAAATATACTTTTATTGATTTCAGAACAGAAGGGAGAGGGAATGATAGAAACATGAATGATGAAAGAGAATCATTGATCGGTTGCCTCCTTCACGCTGGGATCGAGCCCGCAACCTGGGCTTATGCCCTGACTGAGAATCGAACCATGACCTCCTGGTTCATAGATTGACGCTCAACCACTGAGCCACACCGACTGGGCTAAATTAATTTCTTAGCTTCTTTTGGAGCATGCAGGTAGTTTTGAACTAGGACCTTAAATCCATTTGAAGACTGCTTAAGTTAACAGATACTCAGAAGAAATATTATTTGAGTTTTTTCCCCCTTCATTCCAGGTCAAAAATTGTTTCCCAGTTATTTCTCTTTGCAGGGCTGATATTTTTCTCTTCAGTCTCTCATTTAGGGCACAGTCCTTTAGGCTCTGGACTTTATTCAGCATCTCCATTCCAATTCCCTGTTTTGTGGAGGCCCAAGATATCCTCTCAGCCACTAAAACCTCAGAATCTTGATTTTTGGAGCCAGGGTCTTTAGGCAGCTTCCAGTTTTAGCCTGGCTCTCTACTCAAGATGTATCTTGGGCTCCTTCACTTCTGAATACTTTTTTATCCCTTGTGAGCTTAGCTATGCATTTGAAATAATTTTTTTTAAAACATGTCTTATCCAGTATTTTAGTTTTCTGCAATGGGAGGTATTTCAGAATATGTAGACTGCAATATCGCTGAAACAGAGTTCCCATTTTAAATACCTAAAATTCCATCTATTTTTGTTGTTGTTTTTTAAACATTTTATTTTATTGTTTAAAGTATTACAGGTAGTAGTACACATGTCTCTTCCCCGCCCCCCCCCATTGACCATATAAGCATAAGCAATGGACACAAGACACTGGGGGTGGGGAAGGGGGGGGTGAGGGCATGTTGTTGTTCTTATCTATTTCTGTGTAACAAATATTGCAAACTCTGTGGTTTGTAAAACCAATTTATTATGTTTGTGATCTGTGGGTCTAGAGTTTGGACAGAGCTCAGCTGAGTGATTCTTCTACTCGGCATGGTACAACTGGGTTTACTTGGTGTTTTGTTGTTGTTTGTTAATCCTCCTACAAGGATAATCGCCCCCCGCCCCGCCGCCCATTGATTTTTAGAGAGAATGGAATAGAAGGGGAGAGATAAAGAGTGAGAAACTTCAATGTGAGACAGACACATCAATAGGTTCCCTCCCGCATACGGCCCTGGTCTGAGCCTGCAACCCAGGAATTGAACCTGTGACCCTTCATTCCACAGGCCGATGCTGTATCCATTGAGCCAAACTGGCCAGGGCCACTTGGTGGTTTTTAGCTGGAGGTTTGTCTAGTCTGGAGGGTCCACGGAGGGTTTTACTCCCACACCTGGTGCCTTGTGGGGGACAGCTGCCAGTCTGGGCTCAGGTGGTTTGTTCTTGCCATATAATCTTAGGGCTCACATTCATAATCTTTCTAGAGGAGTCAACAGTCTTCTAGAAAGATTAGAAGGTAGCTTAGGGTTCTGAGAACCAGTGTTCCAAGATGCCAGGAAACAAAACCGCCAATCTCTAGTTCTGGAGATCAGAGCATTGTCACTTCTGGCATATTCTGTTGGCCAAAGGCCCTCGAGCCCACCCAGATTCCAACAGAGGAGGCCCTGCTGTCTGTGGGAGAGCGCTGGAGAGTTGCAGACCTGCTTTCATCTACCACATTACTGGACTAAATCTTTAAGCTTTTCTTGATTTTTTTCCTCCACCAAGTCTACTTATATTTGTTGCTGCAGAAGCAGCAGTTAGGTTAAACTGGCATGTTTAGGGCTCTCAGGGATTTGATGTTCTCAGTCACCAATTTCATTGTCATATCATGGTTTTATTGCTCCTTTTGCTTGGATAACATTTTCATTTTGTGAAATGGCTCATCTAAAATTTAACATGGAAATGATAAGCCATAGAGGTTTCCTAAACAACTGACATTATATACCCAGATAAAGCCAATTAAAAGAAGTGATTGTTGTAATCAGCATGAAGTTTTAAAATAATTTTTAGTTTTGTTGGTCTCAATAGTTTTGAAAGGAGACCATTTTGTGGCAAATGTCTGCAGTTGATATTTAATTTTTATCAAGTTGAAAAAATTTTGAATGTTATCTAAGGAATAGTCCCATAAACATTTCAGGGAGGTAGGTTATGTTTCAACAAAAAGAAATAAAAATAAGATAGTTCAGGAATTTTAAACTTATCTCTGTTGTCATATTATTAGAATGATATTTGGATACAGTGACTTCCACTTGAATCATTTATTGAAAAAATAAGAAAACTTACATAGTATTTTACTCATTATTGGTCAGATGTGATGGACTGTGGCTGAGATTGTTAGTGGCCCACAAAAACGTGTCTCCCCTTCACCCGAAGTGGAATGGCATGAATTCATATTAATCTTTTTAATGGTATAGCGTTCTTATTTAAGCTTTTTAGTCCTTTTCTTTAGGCATTCATCCATCAATGGACATTTAGGTTGTTTCCAAATCTTGGCTATTATGACTAATGTGGCAATGAAAATGGAAATGAAGATCTATATTTATCTATATACAATGGGATACTATTCAGCCTTAAAAAAGAAGGAAATCTTACCATTTGTATCAACATGGATGAACCTGGAGGGCATTATGCTAAGTGTGATATAAGTCAAATACAGACAGACAATCATTGCATAATCTCACTTATATGTGGTATTTAAAATAGTTTCCTAGAAGCAGAGAGTAAAATGGTAGTGATCAGGAGTACAGTGGAGAGGGCAATAGGGAGATGTTGGTCAAGGTTACAAGGTTTCAGTTATGCATGATGAATAATTCTGGAGGTCCGATGTCCAGCATGGTGACTACAAATAGTACTGTACTGTACACTTGAAATTTGCTAAGAGAAGGAATCTTAACTCTACTCACCACAAAAAAGAAAGAAAGAAAGGAAGAAAGAAAGAAAGAAAGAAAGGAAGGAAGGAAGGAAGGAAGGAAGGAAGGAAGGAAGGAAGAAAGAAAACGGTAACTGTTAGTTGATGGATTTATTAGTCAGCTTGATTGTAGTGATTATTTCACAGTGTGTACCTATATCCAAAGATTAAGTTGTACATCTTGGTTGCATACAGTTTTTACTTGTCAATTTTACCTCTATAAAGCTGAAAAAGATGAATTATGGCCATTGTCTGGGGGGAAACAGGTCATGTTCAGCCCTGTGCAGGGACAGGGCCCAAGGAGCAAGTTTGCTCTGGAATGCACTCTCCTGCTGGGGACCACAGGACCTCTCGGGGGAAATTATCGATTCCATGTCTGGGCTGGAAGGTTCTGTGTTAGATTGGAGCACGTGGTTGTGCCAGAAAGCTGGGAAGCTTTCAGAGATTAATGGTGTCATGTCAGAAGACCACAGAAACCAATTTAAAGGGCACTTAGACAATTTGTGCACCAAAAGGAGGGGAATGGCTCTGGTCAATTGATACACTTTAAATCTGAAACACTAGAGTCCCAGTGCACAAATCCTGCAGGGATCGGGCTGAAACCAACTCTCTGACATCCCCTGAGGGGTCCCTGATTGCAAGAGGGCACAGGCCAGGCCGAGGGACCCCATCGGTGCAGTGCCCCGGGCCTCTGGTATGCATATAAGATCTTTGGTTAATATCTTCCCGCCCTCCCCCTCCCCCATTCCCTCTGAGATTCATCAGTCTGTTCCATGTTTCCATGCCTGTGGTTTCTGCACCAGTGTTGAGTATCTGCCCCCTGGAGGTCAGTGCGCATCATAGCTACTGAGTGATTGGCCAGTCGGCTATGCTAACCTACAGTGTTGAGTCTTATTCAATCATGTTGGTGTTATTGACTAATTTATTGTAGTTTTAGAGTATAGGAACACAAAAATTCAACTACTTTGGATAAATGTAGTTTCTGACTCCAAGGGAATCTGAGTAGAATGATACTGTAAGTTCTGACCTTAAATCTGACATGAAATACTCAAATTGTATATGTATACCAGTACATATATATTAGTAATACGGAATATATTATAATGATGTAATATATAACTAAAATACTAACACATTAGTGTTTTAAATAGTTGTATGGTTCTAAGAATAAAAATAACACAAGAGCCATTGGATCCAAACTATTTAAAGTTCTACTTCTCAAGATCCCTTCAACTGTGAAGATCTCTATAGTAAGAAGGAGAAAGACATTTACATTCCTGAAGTTTACCAACTTGAGGGAAAGAATTGTTAGTAGAGTAGGCTGAAAAGTTAGATTATGTGGAGAACAAATCCATGGAAGTTAGCTAACTGGTCCTCATACAGACAGGAAATCATTGACATAACAAGTACTGCACACTGGACAGCAAGTTACATCAGAGTAATAAACAGCGTCCTGGCATAGCCTCTTTTAGTAATGTTAGGGAATGAAAATGATAGCTGTTTTTTGTTTTTGTTTGTTTTGTTTTGTTTGTTTCCTTTTTTTAAAAAAAATATGTTTGTTGATTTCAGAGAGGAAGGGAGAGGGAAAGAGAGATAGAAACATCAATGATGAGAGAGAATCATTGATCGGCTGCCTCCTGCACGCCTTGCACCAGGGATCAAGCCGGCAACCCCTGCATGTGCTGTGACTAGGAATGGAACCATGACCTCCTGGTTCATAGGTCGATGCTCAACCACTGAGCCACACTGGATGGGCTGTTTGTTTTCTTTTAGTGAATTAAAGTTTTGTTTTTGTTTTTTTTAAGTTTTTGTGGGGTTTTGTTTTCAGTTTGAGAAGATTTAGAATTAAGTACAGAAATGTTTAAGAAAATCAAACCCTTGGAATGAGTATTTTTATCTTAAGACAGAATCTGTGCCTATCTAGTGTTGTTTATACTATAATAAGAAAAGGAAGAATTTGGTCTAAAGGAGTCACAGTCTTTTAATTAACATGAAATGGCTATATAAATAGCATATTTAGATGCGTGCTTTTCAGAAATAATCATATACAGTTATATCTCATCTAAGAGGTTAGGTTTCCATTATTTGTAGACGTTACTTAATTTGTAAGACTTTTTTTTAATACCCAGGAAAGTTTTATTCCTGGAGTTAGCCAATTGCATTTAAAAGGGAAAAGCTTGAGATGATTCAACTGCAAATGTTCTTCCTCCCCAGAGTATCACCCTTCACATTGTCACTGTATTCTGTTCCCTGACCTAATTGCTTAGCCTCTAACCTACAAATTGGAGTCCTGATTGTTAAAAGGCTACATACACACAGATTGCTTACTCTTCCCTGTTCTCGGGCTGTAGCTGAGCCCAATAAGCGTCCCAGGCCTCATTCCCAGCTCCTCATCCTAGTCCAGGTGTTCCACTAAGTGACACACTTGGGGATAATAGAATAACAGCAGCAATTGCAGTAACGACAGTTGATTTTCCCCATGAATAGTACTTCACTGTGTGCTCTGCCCCATTTTTGCCACTTATATTACTTATAAAGCAGGGAAGCCCATATAAGTGCAATGAAGGGTTCTTTGGGGGAGGTGGGGGTCCCTTGCTCACTTAGATAATAACTATCCATTTTCGATCAGGGGGTTATGTCCATGGCCTACTGCTCTACACCTGCTCTTTAGATGGGCCAAACCTTCCATTAGTATCAGAGGTTACCTGTTCTGGGAAGAGGTGTACTGCTGGGGATCGTGCCCTTAGGTCAGGGTTCTTATATTGTGGACACAATTTCTATATGTATGTGAAATCCTAAATATGAAAGTCGACCTTTATTTTCCCCAAAATAGAGGAAGACCACGTATGATGTTAAGGGAAGCCTGAGTAACTTCTCAGTGGATGAGGGTGTAAGTGGCCTGTGACCTTCTAATAACCAGACCAGACATGTGAGCTAGAATTCTGCACTCTGGGGAATCAGATCACTGAAACTATAATGACTGATGCACAAAGGTTCCGGCTCATGTTCTGACTGTTTCCCTCCAAAGTGGAGAACATGGGAGTGTCATTTACAAAGACTTATTTGGACTGTAATCCTTTTCTGCATATATGTGTGTTACCAGATCAGTAATGTGTGCCACATCAACACGTTCACTCCAGTTGGAGACTGGGTCTTCCTAAAGAAATTCTGGACTAAAACTACCTTGCACCTGGGTGGACGGTGCCCTATGGATTCTCTTGACCACTCACCCCTATGGCTGACTTGTGCTTGGGATCACCCTTGTGTAGCCACACATCTCATTGTAAATCTCCCTACAGTATAGACCTGTGCACTTTGTCAAAATGACCAAAACAACAGAGTGGATTTCTTTAATTCATAGATGCCCAGAAGAGTTGGAAATCCCCAAAGAAACTCATAATTTTCACCATTTTGTGGCAGCCTCAGACTTAAAATAGGAAAAGGCAATTATCTTGGGGCATTCTACCCTGGCTGAGGGGAAACCACAACAAGACTCGAAGATCTGGGAAATAACAGGCCAGAAACCTCAGGACACAGCTGCAAACTTGAAAACCACTGGCTATTTTATGACTGCCAGTAAGGTCTCCCTTCCCTGCTGCTCACTGCACTCTCTACCCTCCAGGGGCATTTAAAGAGATAATGAAGCCCTAGCTGGTTTGTCTTAGTGGATAGAGCGTCCGCCTGTGGACTGAAGAGACCCAGGTTCAATTTTGGTCAAGAGCACATACCCAGGTTGCAGGCTCAGTCCCGAGTAGTGGGTGTGCAGGAGGCAGCTAAACAATGATTCTCTCTCATCATTGATGTTTCTATCTCTCTCTTTCCCTTCCTCTTTGGAATCAATACAAATATTTTTAAAATATAAATAAAATAAAAGAGTTAATGAACAACTTTGGACCAATAATTACAACTTTGGAAAGGCAGATGTATACCCTGATAAAAGTCCAAGTAAAAATCGGTCAATTTGTTTATCCAGAGAGGGGCATATGGATGTGGAACTCACCTCCTCTTCAATCAACAGAAATCTTGCCACACATTCTGAGGTTAAAAAAAAATATCTCAGTGATCAATGAAATCCTTGATTTTATACATCTCTGCACGAATACTGTGATCCTTTAGAGAGCCTAAATATTTTAGCAGATAAATGCTGTGTGTATTATTAATAACACATTCCAGTAGCTTTTGACATGACTTTCAAAGTGCATCTTTCCCTCCCCTGCTGAGCATCAAAGTGTCTCATCTCCCCTGTCTGATTGGCCAGAGGCCCTTTCCCTCCCTGCTGACCACAGGCAGCCTCGGAGGGGGTCTCCCGTGTGTTGGCATAAGTGAAAACCTTCAGTGTTACGTGGTGAAACATTGGCATGGAGTGGACCACAGTGTGGTGAGGCCTCTTCTTCTTCCTTCCAACAATGTAATCCCTATGACTAGCTGCTTTGAATTAAAATTCTGAGTCTTTGCTTTTCCTTATCATAGCTTTTGCCTTCAACAATAATCATTATCCTTTATGTTCATCTGCCATCTATTGGCATCATATACTCCATCTGCTTGTACACTTCACCTCTTAGATTCTCCCCTCTTCAACTTAATTCTCTGGCTCGTGTGACTTTTCCTTCTCCATCCACACCTCCCTCCTAGTCCGTGGTTATATAAATCCCCAGTAGGTCCTTTTTCTCCAGCTAACACCGTTTCAGTCTTTTCTGCCCATTCCAAGGTTGGTTTTAAACAAAATTCTCTGCTTGGGGTTTTTTTGACCACCCAGTTTCAACCAGCTCAGGCTGCAGACAAATGCAAGAACTGCTTATGGTTAAATTTTCTTAGGAAGGTTTTCCCCCTTTGCTAATGGGGCTGACTTCAAGCAGGCCTTTTCCTTTTAGACCTCTGAGGATGTGGGATCAAAGTTTTATTTCTAGTTCACCTTTATTTTGAGAATGAGGCCCTTTGGGGTCTAAGCTTTGGGAGAGTGTTTGGGTGACCCTGGGCCTAGTTTTCTATACGTTCAAGACTGTGACAAGCCACGGATTAATTTTCTAGGACTCAATGAATGTTCTCATGTTAAAGGGCAGCTTCGATGTTCCATTGCTCTCTGGGTGCTTACCCCCCTTCAGTCTCTGGTCAGTGCATGGTTTATTTTTCAAGCCCTTTGATGCTTAGAAGATGGTCTTAAGAAATTTGTTCTCTTGAATTTTTAGTTGGTTTTGTTGGAATTGTCAGAGTATGAATCCAGCCTGCCACGTAGTCAGAAACAGTTCATTACCAGATATTTATCAAGTTGAACCAGGTGCCTTTCTTATAAAAAACCCACCTTGGTCATTGTGAATTTTTAAATTGATTCCTGCATTTCATTTGCCAGCCTTTTTTTGGGGGGTGGGGGTGGGGGGGTTACATATGTTTTCATATGTGAGATAATGGACTTTTCTTATGTTGTTCTTATCTATATTTGCATTAAGGTGATATTCGCCTCATCACTTGGAAATTTTTCTGTTCTTTCATAGAATTTGTGTAAGATTGAAATGAAACCTTGGTTGATCATGAGCGTAAAACTGACATGGTGCTTCTTTGTGGAAAGATTTTAAATGAGTAATTTTATTTATTGCTTTTAGGACCATTTAGGATTTCTATTTCTTTTTGAGTCAGCTTTAGTAATTTAGTATTTTCTAAGAGATTTTTCTCTCACTTAAGTGTTAAGAGTTATTTGTCAAGAGTTTTTAAAACTTTGTGTTGTTTTTATGCTTAATGCAACTGTAGTTGTGTTCCTTTTAGATTTCTAATGATGATTATTTTTGCTTTTTCCTGATCAATCTTTCCATAGCTCATATAAGTGCAGTCATACACTATTTACCTTTATTTCACTTGTCTTCTAGCTTCATACATGTTGTAGCATATGACAGTGTTTCCTTTTCAAGGCTACATAATACTCTATTGTATGTATATAGCATACTTTCTTTATCCACTCATCCCACAATGGGCACTTGAGTTGCTTTCACCTCTTGGCTACTGTGAATAGTGCTGCAGTAAACACAGATGTGCCAATATCTCTTGAGACCCTGCTGTGGATTTTTGAAAAATATATATACTAGAAGGGGGTTGTTGGATCATATGTCAATTCTATTTTTAATTTTTTATGGCACCTCCATACTGTTTCCATAGCAGCTTCCCCATTTTACATTTATAACAGGGCACACTAATTTCAATTTATCTGTATCATCATCAAACTTGTTGTTTTTTTTGTTTTATGATAGAGGCTATCCTAATGGGTTTGAGGTGATATCTCACGATGGTTTTGACTTGCCCATAAGAGGCTTTTTGTGTGTGATTTCAAAGGTAAAAGTAAAGTAATGATCATAGTCTTTATATATTCTGAAGGCCAGTGCAGGTGGAGTGGCTGATCAAACGGATGAACAAAAAATAATGTTTTAGTATAAGTATGTCCCAATACTGCATGCGACATATTTATGTTAAAAAATATTTGTGTGCAGCCCAGCCAGTGCAGCACAGCGTTTGAGCATCAACCTATGAACCAGGAGGTCACAGTTCAATTCCCAGTGAGGGCACATGACCAGGTTGTGGGCTTGATCCCCAGTGTGGGGCATTTAGGAGGCAGCCAATTGATGATTCTCTCTCCTCATTGATGATTATGTCTCTCTCCCCCTCTCACTTCCTCTCTGAAATCAATAAAAAATATATTTTAAAAAATGTTTGTGTGCAATATTTGGCATAGATTTATATATAAAAATTAACTAGTTATCTAAATTTAAATTTAGCTGGGCACTTTGTATTTTTATTTGCTCCATCTGGCAACACTGAGAGCAGGGCCCGCAGCACTGCTGTGGCTAATGCGTACTAGGATGGGTGGATTCTCCCTCTGGCATGGCTCTCAGCCGGATCTGCAGCACCTCCAGCAACTGCCCTGCCTCCTCCCTCAGTTTTGTTGACTGGAGATGTGTATTTAGCTCAAGTGTCCATCCGTGGATGAGTGGATAAAGAAAGTGTGGTATATACACCCCGTGGAAGACTATGCAGCCTTTAAAATAGTGACCAAGGCAGCAGTTTATCCAGCAGCAGATGCTCATCTATGATGCTGGAAGCTTGGAGACAGTGAGAGACCACTGTGGGTTCCAAACATTTTCATAGATTCCCTTCGGCCTCATGGGTTCCTATTTGTCCTTATTCCCCTACTTCATGTTCATCCCTTCTTGACTATCAACCTGCTGACACCGGGCTACAGTGGCAGGCAAAGGAGCAACAGCCTCACCTGGCTGGTCTCAGTTCCCACAGCTGTATAAGATAAAATCTCTGGAATAAATGAAATATCTATATCTATGTCTATGTCTATGTCTATGTCTATATCTATATCTATATCTATATCTATATCTATATCTATATCTATATCTATCTATCTCTGCCTCATCTTCCTCCAGTAATTCTGCTTTCTGAACAAACTTGAAGGATACAGGCTGGAACTTTTTCTTATACACTTTTATATGAGGACACTGGATTTCAAAGATGGTATGTATTTGTCAAGGTTATATAAATAGTGAGTGGCGGAAAGAAGCAATATATGATCTTGGGCTATTACCTCCCAAGCCATGGTCAGACTCATCCGTCTTAGGGAACACAACAAGGCAATCATACATATGTGGAATATTAATTGATTGATGAGTGTCACATTCCAAACAAGCCAGGTAATTAATCTAATTCAGCGCTAGTGATTAGGTCTCATTAGTACTATATTTAGTAAGTGAGCATCTAATTTCTTTTAAGAGACATAGATAAATTGGAGGAATTTTTAGGAGACCAACCAACCAGACAAGGATTTAGAAACAGGAAATGTTAATGAAATGATGCAGGCAGTGAAGTATCCAGCAAAGCACAGGAGTCCTGGTTAGAGTAGGAGAGGTATATAGCTCAGTTCGCAGAGCTGGGCAGTGGAGAAATTGAAATCCCAGCACATTAACCAAGGGTTTTTAAGAGAAGCAGGTCTCTTACCCATCATCTGCCCTTCTAGAGAACTGTGAAAGCTGATACAATCCCCAAACTACCAGTTAAATGCTCACGTTCAGTACTCAAGTGCTTAAATTATTTCAATAAATAAAAGCGCCCACCACTTACTTCCTCATTTCATCAATTCTAAGATGCATTTCTTCTTTTTCAGGGTGAAAACAGGATTTATTTTTTAGAAAAGTTTTAGATTCACAGCAAAATTGTGAGGAAGGTATAGAGATTTCCCATAAACCCTCTGTTATCACACATGTGTAGCCTCTCCAATTATCAGCATCCCTCCCAGAGTGGGGCCTTTGTTCCAATGGATGAACCTACACTGACACATCAGTATCACCCAGAGACCATAACTTGCATGAGGCTTTATTCTTTTTTTTAAAATATATTTTATTGATTTTTTACAGAGAGGAAGAGAGAGAGATAGAGAGTTAGAAACATCGATGAGAGAGAAACATCAATCAGCTGCCTCCTGCACATCTCCTACTGGGGATATGCCCGCAACCAAGGTACATGCCCTTGACCGGAATCGAACCTGGGACCTTTCAGTCCGCAGGCCGACACTCTATCCACTGAGCCAAACCGGTTTCGGTGTGAGGCTTTATTCTTGATGCTGTACATTTCATTGAATTGTTTCACTGTCCTAAATTCCTGTGTTCTACCTATTCATCCCCCCTCCACCTAACCCCTGGCAACCACTGAAACAGGCCATGTTTTGACAGCTCTGAAACTAGAATACATCTTAAGTTGCACTCTTTCTTTATCAGTAATATCTACACTAATAAAAGAGAAACATGGTAATTAGCGTACGACCGCTACCCTTCCCATTGGCTAATCAGGGAGATATGCAAATTAACTGACAGCCAAGATGGCGGCCGGCAGCCAGGCAGCTTGAAACTAACATGAGGCTTGCTTCCTTCAGTGACGGAGGAAACCAACGTTCCCCGCCTGCCTTGCAGGCCTCTGAGCCTGCAGTTTGAACATTGTAACAAACATAGAAGCTAAAAAAAA
>NW_005369915.1:4895239-4901768 GCF_000412655.1 Myotis brandtii | reverse complement strand
CCCCAACCCCCTGATGGGCCCTGCTCTGTGTGTGACAGGGGGCGGTGCCCCAACCCCCCAATCGGCCCTACCCTGAGCGTGACTAGGGGTGGCATCGCAACCTCCCGATACGCCCTGCTTTGTGCATGACAGGGGGCGGCGCCCCAACTCCCCAATCGGCCCTGCTCTGAGCCCGACCAGGGGCTGCACCTAGGGATTGGGCCTGCCCTCTGCCACCCGGGAGCAGGCCTAAGCCAGCAGGTCATTATCTCCCGAGGGGTCCCAGACTGCGAGAGGGCACAGGCCGGGCTGAGGGACCCCCTCTCCTCCCCGAGTGCACAAATTTTTGTGCACCGGGCCCCTAGTCTATAATAATAAAAGAGTAATATGCAAATTGACTGAACAACCAAACAGCAGAACAACTGTCTAAATGACCTTCTGGATGACCACACTATGACACACACTGGCACCAGGCCAGCCAAGGGCGGGTGCGATGTGATTGGTCAGGGGACCCCACCATTGCCCCACCATCACCCTGCAGAGGGAGGCCCAGGCCACCTGGTTGGCGGTGCTAAGGCGGGTGGGCAGGGCCTCCTTCTACGGGGTGATCGATCTGGGGGCCCCCAATTGATCTCCCCACAGAGGGAGGCCCAGGCCACCTGTCAGCAAAGCTGTGGTGGGTGTGCGGGGCTGGTCAGTGATCGCCCCGCAGAGGGAGGCCCAGGCCAGCTAAGCAATCGCACCCCATGCCTGTTGCCCACAGAGGGAAGTGACTGGTGATGGGGGGATGGAGGGAAGCGCCGCACAGATGGCAAGCAGTGGCAGTGGCGGGGGTGGGGTCAGCTGCAGGCAGCTGGGGGAAGGAAAGCCCCAATAAGACCTGATCCCAGCCAGGCCTAGGGACCCTACCCCAGGGGTCCTGGATTACGAGAGGTGTAGGCTGGGCTGAGGGACACCCACCCCCCCGTGTACAAAGCTTGTGCACCAGGCCTTTAGTATAATATAATGGTATGTCTCACAATTGATGTTTTATAATATTGTTATGTAAAATATAGTAGTTTTGTGATGTGATCTTGGACAAATTAGTTAATCTCTCTGTGCCTCAGTCTCCGTATTTTTAAAGTAGGATAATAATACCTCTCACATAAGGCTGTTATGAGTTGTAAATGAGAAAACCATATGACTAACAGTTATCTGTTGCCACCATGATGCTGCATAAGGGATCATACCAATACTTGGTGGCTTAAAACAATACCCCTGTATTTTTTAAAATATATTTTTATTGATTTCAGAGAGAGGAAGGGAGAAATAGAAACATCAATAATGAGACTTCCTGCATGCGCCTTACTGTGGACCAAGCTCCCAACCTGAGCATATGCCCTGACCAGAATTGAGCCTTGGTCTCCTGGTTCATGGGTCGATGCTCAACTACTGAGCCACACCTGGGGGGCTCCCTGTATTATTTCAGCTTGGTGGCTGTGCTGAGCTGGGTTGTAGGGGGCTCACTGTACCTGTGGCTAGCTGTGGGTCAGCTGGGAAACATTGCTTATCATGCTGGGCTCTCTCACAGGTGAGGGGTCATTACCAGGAGAAGTGTCTTTCATCTTCTGGCAGACTCACCTGGGCTTCTTCTAG
This sequence comes from Myotis brandtii, assembly GCF_000412655.1. Taxonomy (NCBI): domain Eukaryota; kingdom Metazoa; phylum Chordata; class Mammalia; order Chiroptera; family Vespertilionidae; genus Myotis; species Myotis brandtii. Next base: position 4,900,154 of record NW_005369915.1, on the reverse strand, counting down.
TGGTGGTGGCAGAGTTCCAATAATGTGAATGGAAATCTAAGCTCAGAGCAGGCAGAACACTGTGCCCATCTCATTCTGTTGGCCAGAGCACGTCACAAGCCAGCCCAGATTCAGAGGACAGGGAGATATTTTCCACCTTCTGATTGGTGGAGCTGCAAGGTCACATTACAAGAGGCATGGATATGAAGTTGGCTTGGAAAACTGAGGCTGCTTTTTGTTTATGTTTTTTACAATATTTTTTAATTGATTTCAGAGAGGAAGGAAGAAGGAAAGAGAGGTAGAAACATTAATGATGAGAGAGGATCATTGATCAGCTGCCTCCTACATGCCCCCACACTGGGGATTGAGCCCACAGCACGGGCATGTGCCCTGACTGGGAATCGAACAGCGACCTCCTGGCTCATAGATGCTCAACCACTGAGCAATGCTGGCTAGACCTGAGGCTGTTTTTATAAGCCAATCTCCTACAGTCAGTTCTTGGCACATAGTGAGGGCTCAATAAATCTCATCTGTCATTATCATCATCACTGAAGACCCTCAGTAACTATAAATTGAGTTGAACTGGTTTAGTCCAACTAGGTTGAAGGAAAGAGTATGGGTTCACAATAATCATGAGTGCTGGATATAGCTTGTGCTCTGATGTGCCCTTCAAAGTCTCAGAAGCATGAAGTCTTGGAATATAAAAGACTAGAGGCCTCGTGCATGAAATTTGTGCATGGGGGGGCGTGTCCCTCAGCCTGGATTGCCAGAGGGTGCAGGCCAGGTTAAGGGACCCCACTGGTGCACGATCAGGGCTGGGGAGGGACGCAGGCGGGCTTCAGGGCGTATCCAGCCCATCTCGCTCAGTCCCCATCAGCCAGACCCCAGCAGCAAGCCAACCTACCAGTTGGAGCGTCTGCCCCCTGGTGGTCAGTGCATGTCATAGGGGGTGGTTGAGCAGCCGTAGCATATCATTGGCATATTACACTTTGATTGGTTGAATGGCCCACCAGACCACCTGACACTTAGCATATTAGGTTTTTGTTATATAGGATGGAAAGATGCTTGAGTCCAACTACTCTCATGCTTTTTATTGGGGAGAAAAGTGAGCTCCAGGGAAGTGGAATTACTTGTTTAAGGTTGCACAACAGAAGGGCTTGGATGCCTGATTCCCATGCTAATGGCCTTCTACCAGAAAATGCAGCGACCCTTCCAAGTATGACTATGTAGCAAATCCAATTTCGTTTAAAATCCACATCAAAATAAAACTTGAGTTGAATACAGCATGTCATAAAATAAGCTCTTAAACATATAATATATGTTTGTTCTTTTTTTCACTTTAAATATAAGCTTTTAGTCTGTTGGAACTGTGCTTTCTTCTTAATGATGTCTAAGCATTGAACAATATGAAAATAATTCTTAATTTTAATGGCAGCCATCTATTTCCTATTGCAAATATATATGTACATTCTATAAATAGATTTTTATTGGACTTCAATAAGAACAGGCAGCACATAAAATTCAGATACACTTAAAGAAATGGACATGGATACATTTTTCTTGGTTTGGTGTTAGAGACAATGAAAATGAACCATTTAGTATTATATACTTAGTAAACCTGATTTATGATTTCAAAGAACAAAGTCTGTAAGTAGACTTAGTAGAATTATTGGGCTCCAAAGACATTCTAAAATACATTTTATTTAAAAATAAATTGGCACGAAATTCACAAATCAAAAGTAACATTAAAATGAGCAGCAAAGTGAATTTATTATTTTGTTTCCTAATAATAACCACACACAACTGTACTTGTATGACTGTGTATATGCTATTTGCTCAAATATACTCAAATGTACACTTGTTAGAGTTGATGTAGAGAGTACTAGATTTGGATTTGGGAGGTGTCAGTGTGAAGCTGGCAGTTCTTTAGCCATGTGCAGTCACATAAATTCCTTGTATGGAGGTGCGTTGCATTGCAAAGAATTTCAGGAAGGAGCTGTGTGCATAAAAACAGAGGTTCCTTGTCTTTTATTTTGTTTTTACCTTAATCTTAAATTTTTAAAAAAATGTGCTAAAATACACATAACGTAAAATTTACTATCTTAACTATTTTTAAGTGCATTGTTCAATGACATTAAGTACATTCACACTGTTGAGCTACCATCACCATCATTCCATCCACAGAACACTTTATCTTGAAAAACCAACACTCTACCCATTGCACGATAGCTCCTCATTCCCCTTTTCCCCAGCCACTGGCAACCACCATTCAATTTCTGTCTCTGAATCTGACTGTTCTAGACACCTCATTATAAATGGAATCATACAGTATTGGTCCTTTTGTGACTGACATTTCTTTTAGCATACTGTCCTCAAAGTTTATTCATGTAGCATGGGTCAACAATCCCTTCCTTTTTAAAGCTGAGTAATATTACATTTCATGTATATACCACAAGATGTTTATCCATTCATGGACACTTGGGTTGTTTTCACCTTTTGGCCACTGAGAATAGTGCTGCTATGAACATGGGCATACCCCATTAAGTATTTTTATCTGTAGCAAGTTAAAAATATGCAAACAGGCATTGCTCTTAGTCAACCAAACCATTTTTCAAAACTTTGAATACATGTTGGTGAATCTAAAGAGTCTTAGACAACTCTTGAAATAAACTCCTTCCTTTGTGAGGGGCATAATAGTATTAGGGCACAAAATATATACATTTTTAACAGAAGAAGTTACTATATGTGAAGGCCGTCCTTTATCATCATCACCAATGAAGTTCCCCATGTTGTTGCTAATAAGACCTGCCCTGTCCTGATGACAGTTCCCTTCTGGAATGGGGTCCCCTCTCATGACATCTCTCATCCTCTCAAGATCATGAGACACTTCTGGATGCTTTCTTATGTGCCCTGGAGCTAAAGAAAGCCCCATGGATGGGCTCAGGTCCTCTCTTAAGTCCACAGGGCAACCGTTTCTGATGCTCACTCTTCCCACCAGTGTTGCCACTGGTCGTCCTGGTGAAATCTTTCTAAGATTCTCCACCAAGGGCACTTCCTTGGCTGAGGTTCCTTTACTCTGTACCCTCTAAAACCACCTGTGGTTTCTTCCTCACCTCCCATCTACCTTCCCATCATTGCCTGCCCCACCTTCTTAGAATTATGTACCAGCAAGTGATGCTATGTTCCTTCTCTCCGAAGAAAACCCTCATCTAGTTATCCAGATTGGACTCTGGCCCTCAAGTAAATGTTTTTCAATCCAGTGTCAGATATGTAATTTGTGACCCAAAGCCTTTGTTGCTTGACTTCCAACACATAAAACCAGACTTTTGTATTTTAGAGAGAGAGACAGTGTAATTTGTGACCCAAAGCCTTTGTTGCTTGACTTCCCACATATAAAACTAGACTTTTGTATTTTAGAGAGAGTAAAATTCAGATACACTTAAAGAAATGGACATGGATACATTTTTCTTGGTTTGGTGTTAGAGACAATGAAAATGAACCATTTAGTATTATATACTTAGTAAACCTGATTTATGATTTCAAAGAACAAAGTCTGTAAGTAGACTTAGTAGAATTATTGGGCTCCAAAGACATTCTAAAATACATTTTATTTAAAAATAAATTGGCATGAAATTCACAAATCAAAGGTAACATTAAAATGAGCAGCAAAGTGAATTTATTATTTTGTTTCCTAATAATAACCACACACAACTGTACTTGTATGACTGTGTATATGCTATTTGCTCAAATATACTCAAATGTACACTTGTTAGAGTTGATGTAGAGAGTACTAGATTTGGATTTGAGAGATGTCAGTGTGAAGCTGGAGTTCTATAGCCATGAGCAGTCACATAAATTCCTTGTATGGAGGCACGTTGCATTGCAAAGAATTTCAGGAAGGAGCTGTGTGCATAAAAACAGAGGTTCCTTGTCTTTTATTTTGTTTTTACCTTAATCTTAAATTTTTAAAAAAATGTGCTAAAATACACATAACGTAAAATTTACTATCTTAACTATTTTTAAGTGCATTGTTCAATGACATTAAGTACATTCACACTGTTGAGCTACCATCACCATCATTCCATCCACAGAACACTTTATCTTGAAAAACCAACACTCTACCCATTGCACGATAGCTCCTCATTCCCCTTTTCCCCAGCCACTGGCAACCACCATTCAATTTCTGTCTCTGAATCTGACTGTTCTAGACACCTCATTATAAATGGAATCATACAGTATTGGTCCTTTTGTGACTGACATTTCTTTTAGCATACTGTCCTCAAAGTTTATTCATGTAGCATGGGTCAACAATCCCTTCCTTTTTAAAGCTGAGTAATATTCCATTTCATGTATATACCACAAGATATTTATCCATTCATGGACACTTGGGTTGTTTTCACCTTTTGGCCACTGAGAATAGTGCTGCTATGAACATGGGCATACCCCATTAAGTATTTTTATCTGTAGCAAGTTAAAAATATGCAAACAGGCATTGCTCTTAGTCAACCAAACCATTTTTCAAAACTTTGAATACATGTTGGTGAATCTAAAGAGTCTTAGACAACTCTTGAAATAAACTCCTTCCTTTGTGAGGGGCATAATAGTATTAGGGCACAAAATATATACATTTTTAACAGAAGAAGTTACTATATGTGAAGGCCGTCCTTTATCATCATCACCAATGAAGTTCCCCATGTTGTTGCTAATAAGACCTGCCCTGTCCTGATGACAGTTCCCTTCTGGAATGGGGTCCCCTCTCATGACATCTCTCATCCTCTCAAGATCATGAGACACTTCTGGATGCTTTCTTATGTGCCCTGGAGCTAAAGAAAGCCCCAGGATGGGCTCCAGGTCCTCTCTTAAGTCCACAGGGCAACCGTTTCTGATGCTCACTCTTCCCACCAGTGTTGCCACTGGTCGTCCTGGTGAAATCTTT
>NW_005369915.1:4885562-4894955 GCF_000412655.1 Myotis brandtii | reverse complement strand
AGACTTTTGTATTTTAGAGAGAGAGACAGAGACACGAGAGAGAGAGAGAGAGAGAGAAAGAGAGAGAGAGAGAGGAGAAAAAAATCCTGACACATAAATTAAAATAACTTAATTTCAAGGCTATTGCTTAAAAACTGTGAGGTTCAGGAGCATGTTTTAGAACTCTAAAACAAGGATAACTCTTTGTTCTCTATATTCCATGTAATCCCTGTCCTCAGACAGTACATATGTCCAGGAAAAGGGAAAGTGGATCCTAGGTTTTCACTCAGGCAGGAAGACCCACAGATAACCATTCAGAGTGGAGCGGAGATAGTGAGTGTGCAGCCTGGAGGATTTGACTTGGATGACTGGGACATGGAGCTGGGGAAGGATGATCAATTCAATACTTGGGTACAGCAATTGTCTTCTCAATGCAATGAGGATATAACTGGGAAGGAGGGGTGTGTATGTGTGTGTATAAAGAGAGGGAAGAGGCTGAATAACATGCATTGAATACCTACAATGTGCAGGCACATTGGATAAATTATCTGGTTAATCCTCACAACCATACTAGACAGTATAACGTAAAATAAGATGTTGGGTTAGAATCTTAAAACCCTAATTAAGGTTCTTATCTTTTATTCATAGCAGACAGTTCCAACCCAAGGTATTCAGAAATAAAACAGGAAGAAAGGTGGATGTTCCCAATTCTTTAAAATCAAGTACTGAATTGCTTTGGTCCTTTTACGTTTCTATTCACCCAGAGGATAAACAGAGACAGGAAGGGATGGAGAGGGGGTACTCATAACCTTTCTTTGGGGCCTCAGATCTTTTGGTGGCAACTGGTGAAGCTGCTGCCCCCTATGGTGGGTGGCTATGAAGTCAGAGCCCAAAGCCTGCTACTCCGCTACTCCTGGAGGCCTCCCACCTACATATTCCCTCCAGTTTCTTGGTCCTCTGCCTCTCTCCCTTGACATGTGTTCTTAAGGATGAAATTAATTTCAGCAAGTAATATATGTTTGAGCTAACCTTGTTTTTTGACCATAATGTAAGGTAATTTGCAGTAATGAACTTAGTCTATTTATACACATAAGCCTCCATATTCTTTTTTAAAATATTTTTTATTGATTTCGGAGAGGAAGGGAGAGGGAGAATGAGATAGAAACATCAATGATGAGAGAGGATCATGGACCGGCTGCCTCTTGCACTCCCCCATTGGGGTTTGAGCCTGCAACCCGGGCATGTGCCTTTACCAGGAATCCAACGATGACCTCCTGGTTCATAGGTTGATGCTCAACCACTGAGCAACATAGCCCTCATGCAAATATCTTTCTATTTTATCATTTTACACACAGTTTGTATTTGTTGAACATATTTTCATAGTACTCCTGAAAAAGAAATAATGTAGATGGTTGTATTAAGCATGGGAAGAGAGGAGAAAGAGATGAAGAGGTAAGGAGTTTGCATATACCAGTAACCCCTCCATGAAAAATCTAAGGTCACCAGTTATTCAGTTGGAGATGCTCGGCTTGTTTGTTCAAACTCGTGCTCCAACACCAGGTTTTCTGATATTACAGACTTTTGTATTTTAGAGAGAGAGACAGAGACACGAGAGAGAGAGAGAGAGAGAGAGAGAGAGAGAGAGAGAGAAGAAAAAAATCCTGACACATAAATTAAAATAACTTAATTTCAAGGCTATTGCTTAAAAACTGTGAGGTTCAGGAGCATGTTTTAGAACTCTAAAACAAGGATAACTCTTTGTTCTCTATATTCCATGTAATCCCTGTCCTCAGACAGTACATATGTCCAGGAAAAGGGAAAGTGGATCCTAGGTTTTCACTCAGGCAGGAAGACCCACAGATAACCATTCAGAGTGGAGTGGAGATGGTGAGTGTGCAGCCTGGAGGATTTGACTTGGATGACTGGGACATGGAGCTGGGGAAGGATGATCAATTCAATACTTGGGTACAGCAATTGTCTTCTCAATGCAATGAGGATATAACTGGGAAGGAGGGGTGTGTATGTGTGTGTATAAAGAGAGGGAAGAGGCTGAATAACATGCATTGAATACCTACAATGTGCAGGCACATTGGATAAATTATCTGGTTAATCCTCACAACCATACTAGACAGTATAACGTAAAATAAGATGTTGGGTTAGAATCTTAAAACCCTAATTAAGGTTCTTATCTTTTATTCATAGCAGACAGTTCCAACCCAAGGTATTCAGAAATAAAGCAGGAAGAAAGGTGGATGTTCCCAATTCTTTAAAATCAAGTACTGAATTGCTTTGGTCCTTTTACGTTTCTATTCACCCAGAGGATAAACAGAGACAGGAAGGGATGGAGAGGGGGTACTCATAACCTTTCTTTGGGGCCTCAGATCTTTTGGTGGCAACTGGTGAAGCTGCTGCCCCCTATGGTAGGTGGCTATGAAGTCAGAGCCCAAAGCCTGCTAGTGCTCTACTCCTGAAGGCCTCCCACCTGCATATTCCCTCCAGTTTCTTGGTCCTCTGCCTCTCTCCCTTGACATGTGTTCTTAAGGATGAAATTAATTTCAGCAAGTAATATATGTTTTAGCTAACCATGTGTTTTGACCATGATGTAAGGTAATTTGCAGTAATGAACTTAGACTATTTATATACATAAGCCTCCATATTTTTTTAAAAAATATGTTTTATTGATTTCGGAGAGGGAAGGAGAGGGAGAGAGAGATAGAAACATCAATGATGAGAGAGGATCATGGACCGGCTGCCTCTTGCACTCCCCCATTGGGGTTTGAGCCTGCAACCCGGGCATGTGCCTTTACCAGGAATCCAACGATGACCTCCTGGTTCATAGGTTGATGCTCAACCACTGAGCAACATAGCCCTCTATATTCTTACTCGTGCAAATATCTTTCTATTTTATCATTTTACACACAGTTTGTATTTGTTGAACATATTTTCATAGTACTCCTGAAAAAGAAATAATGTAGATGGTTGTATTAAGCATGGGAAGAGAGGAGAAAGAGATGAAGAGGTAAGGAGTTTGCATATACCAGTAACCCCTCCATTAAAAATCTAAGGTCACCAGCTACTCAGTTGGAGATGCTCGGCTTGTTTGTTCAAACTCGTGCTCCAACACCAGGTTTTCTGATATTACTCCTCTAAGTTCCTAAGACACTTATATATTGGGCCATGGCCTTTGAGAAAATTATGTGATCAAAAATCTGAGTTGGTAAAAATAGATAAATTAGTACCACAGATATAGGGTTGCTGTGAGATTAAACAAGAAAACCGCCGTCAAGGACTAAAGCAGAGCATGCTTCCTTCCATGAAGTAGAACAGGAAGGTAAGGTGTGGACCCTCCAACCAAATTGTCTATTATCTGTGTTCAAATTCTTGGAATAGTCTTTATCCTTTGGAAAGACAACTTCTCATGGGAGTTTCTGAGGATTCAATGAGTTAATCTATATAAAGTGCTTAAAAAAGTGGTTGACCCATAGTAAATATTTAATAAATTTAGCCACAACTATTCATACTGGTACAATGATCATCTACCTTCAGGATGCTTTTGAATTTCGTTAACACTTATAATCTCTGTTACATCATTTACATACCATTCATAAAGCTCCATTAGCAGAAAGTCATGTAACCGGCCCAATACAGTGAAAATAGAGAATTGGGGAATAAGAAATCATTAGAAGAATTTTTAGCCTCGTCATTTGTTCATTTATCTTTAATTCGTTCATTACCTGCAATTAAAAGCATTTTAATCACAAGTCTCTCACTCTCAAAATTGTCCTTTCGTATTTGGCAAATGTCTGTTTTTTTCTGATAGCTATTTGCATCATCTTATTATTTTTCCCTATTTAGTATATTGATATTCTTCATGAAATTGGTTCATTTCATACAGTGTTCCCCAGAGTTTTATTAGTTGGTGATTTCTTTTTTTTTTTGGTAGTTGCTTTTTTCATCCTGGGAGAAAATTTCCTCCACTATTAACAGGAGTCTAAATTGATCTAACCTTCCTAGACGCCCAGAAACGAGCTTTTTGTAGAAGGATAGTGATTATAGAACCTTTCTCAATTTTGCCAGCCAGACACCTTGAAGAAATCAATTAGTAGGCAAGTTATTAACTAATTGAGCATTTAGAGTGTTCTTACTTTTGAAAAATCAATTAGGCCTTTGCCCTTAGTTTTCCAGCATTATTTCATTATTAATTGTTTTACACAGCAGTTCATCAGCAGCGGGCCCAGATCAGCTGACAGTTGTTTTTTGTATATATTCTGTGCTTAATTGATTAATACAATGAACTGAAAACCTTTAACATCATTGATCATGTCACGGAATGCTGAATAATTGGCTGGCAGAATGCAATTTTTTGAAATTAATGATTCAATGGTTCAAAGGTTCAATTTGGCAGCCGATTGCAGTCAGCAGAAAGCGGATTTTCAGTGTTTCTTCACCATGGATGGTCTGAGTGATAGTCCCACCTCATTCCTCGAGCCCATTCTGTTTTTCTGTCTTCATTAGTGATAATTTCTTGTTCTATATAAAGCACTGGAGGTCACATTTATTATCTTAATGACACTATTTTATTACCACTGGGTAAACATGGCTTTCAATTCAAATTTTGAAGAGATTGCGGCTGTTGTCAGAGGTACAAAAATAAGGTAATTTTGCAGGATGCAATTTCATGCTTTAGAAGATCTTCAAGGGGGGCAGGGCTAGGGAGCGGGTGATATGGGGTCTGGGCCTTAGCTCAGTAACCTACTCTGCTAGTCGCTCCTGAAGGGATCTGCTCCCCCTGGGCCCCTTTCTCTGCTCCTATGGCTGTCTAGAGGTCACCTTGTCCCTAAGGTTTCCATCGGGTTGGGTTTATTTGCATGGCTGACTCATCAATAAAACTGCAAACTCAGAGGTCATGAACTCATCTAAGCACTTTTGTATCTTTAGCACTATACCTGTTTTCAGAACAGAATTGGCACTGAATTGATTGACCTGGTAAAAGAAAAAGTTATACACGCCCACACACACACACACACACACACACACACACACACACACACACAGTCTTTTATTCAGTTAGGGAAATATATTTAGTATATATATATAACGTATCGTCCTTATGTCAATATCACTTTTCTTTCCTTGACACATAAAAACCAAGTCCCTTGGTTTCCAAGCTGCTCCTAACAATTATTAGGCAAACCTCTTGGAGCTCAGAGAGAGACTTTAGTGAGGTACTGAAAACCATTTTAACCCTTGCCCTCTCTGGGCTTCAAACCCTTCCTAAGCTAACATTTTAAATAGTGTTATCCTAAGTAAATTTGGTAGAAAAAAAAGCCCTTCAGGATAGGACTAACAAAGAGGTGACCTATGGTCAAATAAATTTAGTGAAACACAACAAATCCATCTCTTTAGGAAAGTACAAGGTGCATTAGAATATTAAAGTTTCTGAAAAGTCCAAGCACAACTTTGTCCATGCCAAGTTTTTGACCTTGAAACTCCTTTTTGTGAAGCATTCATTAGCATCTCTGGGAACTAATGGTCTGTAGGACATGTTTTGAGAAATGTTGCTCTGAACAATAAATGGGGTCAGAGAGCGTGAGTTCAGTTGTGCGTTATATGTGGGAGAAATTCTGCTTTATTCAGGTGGCAACTCTGTTTTATTTTCCATACACTTGTTGCTTTTTTTTTCTCTTAGTAATAGCTGTTCGTAGCAGAAAACTTGGAGAACAGGTAAACATAAAAACAGGAAAGTCTTTATGGCTGTTTGGTTTCAAGGGTTCTACACTCAAGCACATTTGGGAAGATCTGAGTTAAACAAAATTGAAGATTTTTATAATCGCTTCTGAGAGCCTTGCTGTGTCCACACTGCACTGGCTGGCTCTCTATGCTTTATACTATACAGCTTTTCCCAGTGTTTGACCATAAATTTCTTGGCATTTGGGGAACTCATGTTCCTTATGCCTCACTGAGGATCATGAGGGGACATTTGGAATGCCTTTGGTGATGGCTGCCCGGGGTCCTCACTGGGAGGAAAAGATGCTCTCAGAATGGTCAAGGTCTCCGAGAGTCACACAGTCTGAGGCACTCCGGACCCATTTCTCAGCTTCCCATAACTTGTTACAGTTGTTTTTCAAGGGCTCAGGGCACAAAGACCCAGGTAGATCAAAACTAAAAATAACAAAAATGCATTTAACATGCATTTGGGAAACAATTTCTGAGGCAAACCAACAAACGTGGGTAATGGATTCTGTCCAAAGCTTCATTTTCCAAACCGAGGAACCATAATATGCATATTAACCCAGGGCCCACCTCAACAGGCTCTGGCAGCCTGTGGTTGGAGGAAGGAGCACCATGCATCCTGAATGCAATTTACATGGTTAAAATCACCACGGGGACAAAGGGCCACTTTTAAGTTAAACTCTAACACATTGTTACTTTCCTGGTATATTTTTCTTTATCTTTTTTATTTTAATCTAGATGTATCGTTACATTTAAAGTAGTTTTCATGTAGATAACATATGGTTGGGTAGTGTACAAATCATTATTTACGATTTTTCCTCCTCATCTTCTTAATTCCAACTTTGAAGTTTAAACACAGTTGCATTTTCTTTTCAAAATGTCTAAGTCTCAGTTTTAGTTTAATTGTTAAGAGTTCAAGAGGCCAGGGTAGTGGGCGTTGCTTATTTCTTATCCACAAAATTGAAGAATCACTAAAGAAAATTCAATTATGAAACTCGTTATGTTTTCATTAATGCACAGAGGAGAGGAATTTGGTTTCAAAACACATTTAATGAATAAAAATCTGAACACACAAGTTTGGAATAGAAATAAAGGAGTGCTTTTTATAGTTGCAAATTTAAGAACAAATAAATAGCAAAATTAAAAGGAATTATAGAAAAACGATGGTAAAGATTTTATTATAATAACACTGCTGTACATTATAAACATGGGAGTAAGGTATGAACTTTAAAAGAGAAAATATATCAGTTATTAAAGATGATAAAAAATAGTACTTTTTTTGAAATCTGGTTTTGGAATAGGAATTCTCATTGCTTAAGCACCCACATACAGCAGGCATTAACTATTTCATGTGAATTACTTCACTGAAGTCTGTCATCAACACAGACAAGAGTCTATTTTCTTCATTTTACTTTAAACCTGAAACCTGAGGCTAAAAAAAAGGCACAGCAGAGAGACCAAATTAGGCTACAACACAGTTAATGACTGGCTCTCATTTTGCTCTCGGCCCTCAAAGAGTAAATCAGGTGCTGCATTCAGGTCTCTTCATGGTAGAATCTTATCCACCAGGGCCACCCAATAGCATTCATTCTCATTTTTTAAAGACATACTTATCCATTTAGAATCCTTTATTTTAAGCCATCAATAAAGAGCTGGATAAATTAAGGCATTTTTATGTGAAATGATAATAAGTAAAATCATAATAATTCTTTCCACCTGTTACTTAATGCAACCTGGGTAAATGAAGTTACAGAGCATTTTGTATATATAAAGTCACCATCGAGAATGATGCCTTCCTGGGACATAGTGCATACATGGGGATGAAATGAGGCAGGTGTGACAGCTCCTAGCTGTGATGATAGTGGGCAAATGGGGTTAAGGGTAACTATGTTTTGTTTTCTCTTTCTAATTCTTCAGTAAGGAGACAAATGCATAAAAAATAAAATAAAAAATCAAACTAAACTAAGTATAAAAAGGAGGAACTCTTTATGCTATCATGTTTAATAGATTATGTCTTGATATCAATGTAATTGTGGGAGGATTTTGTTTTCACAGACCAGGAACCAAAACTTGTGTGCACACACACACACACACACACACGCAAAAGCGTGAAACTAACACAAAAAAACTGGAATATAATTATGTATGCTTTTCCCTTTAAAATTCACATTTTATTTTCATGTTTATGCAGGTGAGGTTTAAAAACGCGAAAGGCAATCAATTCAGAATTATGGTTTTCAGAGAAATTGCAGCCTAATTCTCTCACATTTATTCATGTTTTTATAAAACATGTGATCATTTCCAAAACCTCAGAGTATCATAACATATTTAAAAACACTAGCAAAATTACCAGACCGAAAAAAGAGCACTAAGTAGGCATTTTCCCCATAGAAAACCATTTCACACACCTACTCAGAATTATACAGTAAGCCAAGAATTTAATATTGCAGATATATAAAGAATGAGTTATCATTTCCTTGGGAGTCATAACTTTGGATTTTAGACTTCTAGTCATTTAATATTTCAAACATGCCACTGCATTTATGTAATTTGGGGGTGGCTATTGAATATACAAGCTTTGATGATAAACTGTCTCACCTTCATTTTCTTGAAACCAACACAAAAGTGTGCACCTATTTTAATGTGTTGGGCTCTTGGCATACAGATGAAGCATTACTAAACAATTCCAACTGTGTTTTAAAAAGTCAGCACAGTTCAATATTTCCCTAATTCTCTGAGTCTGGGGAACACAAATAATCATTTTAATTCTCTGCTCAACACTGAATTACATAATGAATTATATCAAGCCTGGGAAAGTTTTTTTTTTAAACTTATAATTTCCTTTTAAATAAAGATTCTGAAATATGAATTAACTCAAAATGATATTTAAAGTTTTGACTAAAATTAACTGTAACACTTAAAATAGTTCTTAGTGTTTTAAGGAAAAATCTCCTAAGGCCACTAGAAAAAAAAAGGATTATATTGAAGTAGAGAAAGGCAGAGAGAAAGAGAGAATAATTAATAGGATATACTAGAGTTGAATAACTAAATGAAAACATACAGATCTGCCAGGGCCCAAAGCAGTCAGAATAATATTAATCAAATCCTACTGACTCTTAATTGGAGTAATGAGAAAACATTCTTAGCCTGCTTGATCATGTTGGCATTTTAATTAAACTTTCTTGGATCCCAGAGAAGACAATAGTTTTTTTGTGTTGGAACTCTTTTTTTAAACCTGTTACCAAAAATACTTTTGAAGACAGAAACCAAGTAGTATAATTGGGGTCTTTATATATAGTAATGAGGTAGGACATATTGCCATAGATTCAAAACCTTGGCTTTTTAAAAGTTGTCTGTGAATCTGTAACTATAAGATACCTGAACAATGAATTGTGGATTTAATTAGAATAAACTTCCCCCATTTTCAGAGATGATGTTATGATTATTCTATAGCATGTACCTAATAGAACAGTTATGGTCTAGTGCAGTGGTCGGCAAACTCATTAGTCAACAGAGCCAAATATCAACAGTACAACGATTGAAATTTCTTTTGAGAGCCAAATTTTTTAAACTTAAACTATATAGGTAGGTTCATTGTTATTAACTTAATTAGGGTACTCCTAAGGCTTAGGAAGAGCCACACTAAAGGGGCCAAAGAGCCGCATGTGGCTCACGAGCTGC
>NW_005369915.1:4876026-4881834 GCF_000412655.1 Myotis brandtii | reverse complement strand
GGAAGAGAGAGGGAGGGAGGGAGGGAGGGAGAAAGAGAGAGAGAAACATGGATGTGAGAGAGACACAATGATTGGTTGCCTCCGCACACACCCCGACTGGGCTGGGATGAACCTGCAACATAGGTATGTGCCCTTGACCAGGAATTGAACCCATGATCCTCCAGTGCACAGGCCAATGCTCTAACCACTTAGAGACACCAGCCAGGTCTGTTCCTCATTCTTGATCAGATTATAAAATTCTGGAAAATTGGAGAAAATTCATAATGATTTACTCTAACACTTGAGGGGGGAAAAATCTTTGTACTATCTTTTTTTTTTCTGGTTGGAAAGAATATTAGTAGGTAGAAACCCTGACTAGGAATTGGATCTAAATGAATTTTCAAGCTTCTGTTGAGGTTTCACAGAATTAAGAATGGTGAGATAGGGTAGAGTGGGAATTACTGGAATGGTCCAGATTTCTTATGGGTAGGAAAATCTCTGTTTCAGTTGGAGAAGGAGAAGGAAGAGATGGGAACTAAAATCCTCTGTGTAATGATGGAGAACCTTATCTCCACTGTGGGCTGGGGAGCCTTTGGAGGTCTACTTGCTCTGTAAGTAATTCTCTTTCTGTATAACGATTTGTTTACTTGCTTTATGGAGTGCCAAAAGCCATAAAATCTTGGGGGGAAAAGGTCTCCTTCTCAGGAGCCCCATTTCCTCTCCTACTTAGGATGTATTTGCATTAACCAACAGGATGGTAGAAGACCACACGAAGATGAAGGGGTTATCTCACCCCAGACAGGTCCAGACACATCAAAGAGCCCAAGACCTATCCTGTCCAAGGAATCGCAAGATTGTCCCATACACTCCCAGCCAAGTGATTCCTGCGGAGGAGAGGCAGGTCTTTGGGTTACGGGCCTATAAGAGCACTTACCTTCTTCTCTCCTTCCATTTACAGAGCTCAGGGCAGGAGTAAAAATGGAGAACCACATACTATTGTCTAGATATTCAAAAGGCATAAATCAAATAACAAATTATTAAATAAAGTATGTAATACTTCCTACCTTAGAAAAAGACGTGCCTTTAGGATGACAAAATAGGAAAATGTGTGTAAAGCTGTTAATTTCAGATGACTGTAAGTTGGCAAAATGTATTAGGGATGAATGATTTTATTATTTTTGGACATGGCTGGCTGCTCTGTTGATGGAGTAAAGATTTATGAATAAATAATAAGAATGTAATTTATAGACTATTTATAAAATTTATTTTTCTTGCCCGCATTTCAGCAAAATCACTAATTATGTTGTTATAATTAAGATATTCATATAACTTACAGTCTACTAACAGTAATAATCTCAAGAATTAAAAAAGAATATTAGATTCAAAGCAAACACAATTTAAATGTATTTTTACTAGAAGCAAATTAAAATAAAATTACACTTAATGCTTATATTTTCAAAATGTTATTTCCTCAAGATAGTTAAAATTATCTATTAAAAATAAAGATAAGATCAAGTTATAATTAATGAATATCAGACTAGCTCAGTGGTCGGCAAACTCATTAGTCAACAGAGCCAAATATCAACAGTACAATGATTGAAATTTCTTTTGAGAGCCAAATTTTTTAAACTTAAACTACATAGGTAGGTTCATTGTTATTAACTTAATTAGGGTACTCCTAAGGCTTAGGAAGAGCCACACTCAAGGAGCCAAAGAGCCGCATGTGGCTCGCGAGCCACAGTTTGCTGACCACTGGTCTAGTGGAATAAAGATTTACAGTAAATAAGTAGCTTACAATCCTACATAATAAAAGTCCTTTCTCTCCTTCCATTTACAGAGCTCAGGGCAGGAGT
Organism: Myotis brandtii; assembly: GCF_000412655.1. Lineage (NCBI taxonomy): Eukaryota > Metazoa > Chordata > Mammalia > Chiroptera > Vespertilionidae > Myotis > Myotis brandtii. The sequence goes on along the minus strand of NW_005369915.1, from coordinate 4,880,002 downwards.
AAAAATGGAGAACCACATACTATTGTCTAGATATCCAAAAGGCATAAATCAAATAACAAATTATTAAATAAAGTATGTAATACTTCCTACCTTAGAAAAAGACGTGCCTTTAGGATGACAAAATAGGAAAATGTGTGTAAAGCTGTTAATTTCAGATGACTGTAAGTTGGCAAAATGTATTAGGGATGAATGATTTTATTATTTTTGGACATGGCTGGCTGCTCTGTTGATGGAGTAAAGATTTATGAATAAATAATAAGAATGTAATTTATAGACTATTTATAAAATTTATTTTTCTCATCTGCATTTCAGCAAAATCACTAATTATGTTGTCGTAATCAAAATTATACATAAGCTTTGTTCTTTTGACAGTAATGACCTGAAGTAACTTTCTCTTACTAAGTTACGTATGTATAAGCCTCTAACTTCAACCATTTAATGAGTGAGCTGCTGTTTTTGTTGGCTTGTGTGTGTATACAGATGAGCTTTTTCTCCTGTTAGTCTTTCGTCAGTTTAATTTGCAGGCTCCAGTCACCAAACCTAAGAGGGTAGAGGGAAGTTTTCCCTTCCCTACAGAGAGAATGTGTTCACCTTCTCAGTGCTGAGCATTAGCTCCTGAATGACTTTGACACTTATTGTTTTAGGAGAGAAATGCTTTTAATAAGGTAACTCTGAATTTGGATCCTTTTTTCCCAGAGAAAATACTTTGTAAAAAATACCAAACTTGTATTTTTATTATAGCACACTTTACTATAATAAAATTGTAGATTGTAGATATAAAATTAGATGACTTTTGACAGATGTATACACTATTTAACCACCACCTCATTCAAAATATTAAACTTCCCATCATTGCAGAATGGCTGTCTGCCCCTTTTCAGTTAATCCTTACACAGACCAGAGGCAACCATGGCTCCAGCCTCCACTGCCAGAGATTCTGTTTCCTTGTTTAAGCGCTTCATAACTGTGAAAATGTATGCTGCATGCAATTTGGGGTCTGATTTATTTTGCTCAATGTAATGTTTTTGAGGTTAACCCATTTTATTTTGTGTAGTGTGTAGAGGATTTTATTGCTAAAATTATAGTTAAAATTTATTTATCATCACATAATAAATCTACACTAATAAATGAGAAACATGCAAATTGGTGTCACTCCACTACCCTTCCCATTGGCTAATCAGCATATCCTTATGCAAATTAACGGTCAGCCAAGATGGCGGCTGGCAGCCATGCACTGAAGAAAACAGGGAGGCTTGCTTGCTCCAGTGACAGCCTGACTTGCCGGCCTCTCAGCTGCAACTCTAAGCAACTATGTTGCAAATATAGAAGCTAAAAAAAAAACCAGAAACCGGCTATCAGTCAGCCGGGCTTCAGCCAGCCGGACCGCAACATTGTATCAAATACAGAAGGTAAAGGTCAGAAACCTGCTTTCAGCAGCGAGGCCTCAGAGCTAAAGCTGGCCCAGAATAGAAAAAAAGAAAAAGAAAAAAAGGAGCAGTTGGGAGCTTCAGTCACCCGCCAACCTGAAAACGGCCCTCAGCCCCTCAACCAGACTGGCCAGGCACCCCAGTGGGGACCCCCACCCTGATCCAGGACACCCTTCAGGGCAAACCAGCCAGCCCCTACCCATGCACCAGGCCTCTATCCTATATAGTAAAAGGGTAATATGCCTCCCAGCACCAGGATCAGCGGAGCAGCGAGGCTCCCGGCACCGGGATCAGCATGACAGGGGGCAGCGCCCAAACCCCCTGATCGCCCTGCGGCTCTGTGTGTGACAGGGGGCGGGGCCACAACCTCCCTATCCGCCCTGCTCTGTTCGTGACAGGGGAAGGCACCCCAACCCCCTGATCAGCCCTCCTCTGTGCCTGATAGGGGGGAGCTCCCCAATCCCCTGATTGCCCTGCGGCTCTGTGAGTGACAGGGGGCGGGGCCACAACCTCCCTATCCGCCCTACTCTGTTCGTGACAGGGGCAGGCACCCCAACCCCCTGATCAGCCCTCCTCTGTGCCTGATAGGGGGGAGCTCCCCAATCCCCTGATTAAATATAAATATTAAAAATAAAAAAGAAGAAGCTTGAGTTTTAGGGGCAAAATAAGGCAGGCAGGCGAGTGATTAGGGGCGATCAGGCAGGCAGGTGAGCGGTTAGGAGACAGCGGTCCCGGATTGCGAGAGGGATGTCCAACTGCGGGATCGGGCCTACACCAGCAGTTGGACATCCCCCAAAAGGTCCTGGATTGCAAGAGGGTACAGGCCAGGCTGAGGGATCCCCTCCCCTCCGCACAAATTTCGTGCACCGGGCCTATAGTTTAATATATACTTATATAGCATACCTTGCACCAAAGACACTATTCTAAGTGCTTTAGAAATACTATCTCATTTCATCTTCATAATCACCTTATTATATAGGTACTATTTTTAAAAAATGCATATTTTTTTATTGATTTCAGAGAGAGAGGAAGGAAGAAGGAGAGAGAGAAACATTGATTGGCTGTTCTCTGCAGGCTCCCTACTGGGGATCTAGCCTGCAACTTGGGCAGCTGCCCTGACTGGGAATTAAGCCTTCGACCTCTTGGTGCATGGGAAGATGATCAACCAACCGAGTCACACTGGCCAGGGCTAGCTACCATTTTTGTTCCCATTTTAACGATGAGGACACTTAGGCACAGAGACATAAAATAATTTGTCCCAGGCTGTGTGTGCTCAAACCCTCCACCATGCCTCCAACATTTTAAAAATGACTTTTGCATGCTCAGCACTCTAATTTCCTGCTATACATGTATTCTGTTGTTTCATCCTCACACTAATTCTGCAAAGTAGTATTACTAGCCTCATTTGCAGATGGGGAAATGAGGAGCAAGGGCAAGAACTTGATCAAGTCTAAATTACTAAGAGGAAGGTTCTAAACTCATTTTAATATGACTCTAAAGCATATGCTTTTTCCAACTTTTTCCCAATATACAAAGTACTTAAAGATTTAGGCGTTTAATTTACTGCCTTTAATTTTTTTTAAAAAAAATTAAGGTGCTATAGAAGATAAATTTCAACTTATCTGACTGTGGAAGGTCATTCTCCCCTGCATCAAACATTTACAGAATATCCATTAGGAACATATTTGGGTTTTATAGGACCAGGATCTTATATAATTTTGAAGATCTTCTTTAGGGTAAAACATACAAATTCATACATGTAAAATTAGATATGTATGTAACTAATTATGAATGAGAAAAAATCATAACAGATTATGACACCCTCATAGACAGTGCAGTCTCCAATCCTGACCTTCAGATGATCATGCTGGGTGAGTCTGCACATGAGCGAAGGGAGGATTTGTTCACTAGAAATTAGCAACAGCCTAATTATAGATGGAAGTGGTTGCAAATCACATGACAGTGTTCCACTAACCAAGTAGTATTCCTGCAAAGTAGTATCACTATCCGCATTTTGCAGATGGGGAAATCTGGAGCAAGGACAATAACTTGGATCCCAAGTCAACTTTCTCTTAACTAGATTTGAAAAAGACATGCCCATAGCCATTTCAACATCACTTATAATTGCACATGCAGTGGAGAGAGGAAGTGGCCTCATTTTTGTAAATTTCACAAAAATACATGACCATGAGAACATATCACTAGGGTCTCTTCCAGAGCTTTGAATGGACATGTGCAAGCCAGAAATCCTAAAGTGAGCTTCCTTAGCTTCACAGTAAATCCAACATGTGCTGACACCCACTCTACCCTGGCAATGTCCTCAAGAAAAGGTGACTTTGCCAGCTTAAAGCAATATTAGGTCAGCAGTGTGCATACGTGGGCACAGGGTGAGAGGGATGGAGATAGCAAGAGAGAAAAAAAAAACTTATTCTTTTGTATTTTGTTGTTGCTATTAATCCTCTCTGAAGGATATATTTTCCGTTGCTTTTTAAAGAGAATGAAGGAAGAGAGGGAGGGAGGGAAGGAAGGAGGGAGGGAGGGAGGGAGGG
>NW_005369915.1:4868286-4874117 GCF_000412655.1 Myotis brandtii | reverse complement strand
TCCCAGACTGCGAGAGGGCACAGACCGGGCTGGGGGACCCCCCTCCCCACCCCCCCAAGTGCACAAATTTTTGTGCACCAGGCCTCTAGTATATATATAAAGTTATATAAATAAGTATATAATTATATGTACATATAAATACATACAATTATATATACACATATGTATACTTATTTATCGGTTCTCTTGTTGGTGAACATTTGGTTGTTTCCAGTTTGGGGTTGTTATGAATAAAGCTGGTATAAACATCTTTATACAACTCTTTGTAAGGACATAGGTTTTCATTTCCTTTTGGTAAATATCTAGGAATATAATTTTGGGGTCATACCATTGGAATATGTTTAATTTTATAAGAAACTTCCAGTTTCTCAAAGTGGATACATCATTTTGTATGAGACTTCAAATTGCTCCTCACCTCATTTTTGTCAACACTTGGAATTTCAAGCTTTTTAAAATGTTGGCCATTCTCCTGGGTGTGAAATAGTATTTTATTTTGCTTTTAATTTTTTAAATTTTTTCCCTAATTTTAACCCTAACCCTTACCCTTTATTTTGCTTTTAATATTCATTTCCTTGATGATGAATATCATTAAGGACCTTATCATGTGCCTATTGCCCATTTGTACATTTTCTTTGGTGAAGTATTTGCACATGCCTTCTGCCCATTTAAAAACAGTTGAGCTATTTGTCTTTACTATTGATCTGTAGGAATTCTTTATGTATTTTGGATGCAAATCCTTTGCCTGATATATGTATTGTTCATATTCTCTACCAGTCTGACTTTGAAAATTTGTTTAATGATACCTTCTCTTCTCTTTTTATTAATTTTTTTAAAAAAATCCTTCCCCCAGGATATTTTTTCATTGATTTGTAGAGAGAGAGGAAGAGAAAGGGAAAGACAGAGAGCAACATCCATGTGAGAGAAATATATCTATTGGTTGCCTCTTCCATGGGGAGGAGCCTGCAATCAAGGTACGTGCCCTTGACCAGAATCAAACCTAGGACCTTTCGGTCTGCAGGCTGACATTCTATCCACTGAGAAACCGGGTAGGGCAGGAGAACCTTCTTTTTTGATGACCCGTGTGTTCTTTAGACATTGCTGGGAGGGTGAGTTCAGCTCTGAGGGCCCCTTGAAAGCAGGGAGCCCAGGAGAGAGGTCCCTCTCACTCAGGTCTAAGCCTGTACTGACTCCCTTATTTATTGCCAATTTTCCAAGGAGACTCATGCTTTTGGAACTTCTCCAAATCCTTGTTTCCACTGATATGTACTTTTCCCATGAATAAAAGGCCATATATTATTTGACTTGCCAGAATATGAGTAGGGAGGAAGAAAGAACCGTTCTTGCTTCATGAATATCCCATAGGTGGAGGAGCCAAGTTATTTTAGCTCTTGTACCTGGAGTCACTTTTTTACAAAACCTGCATATGTTCAGGGCATCCAGACTCCAGTCCTTTTAATAATAGTTTCTTAGCTTCCTCTGCAGCTGTTCTCTCCAGGCACGAGTCTAAGGGACAAGTCCAAGTCATTTCAGTTCCATTCTGCAATGTCCTTTCCTCCACCTTTTATTTTGAGCACATGAGCCAAATCCTCTTTAGTCAAAAACGTTTCATGTGAATCTCTTCCCGGAGACACTGGCCATGAGTCAGATATATGTGAGCTCCAAGGCTGGGGCCACGTTTGTAACTAAGCCCAGTAAGTATGAGTTTCGAAAATAAAGAGCTAAGAATTCAAACTCCAAAAACAACAAAATCCTTGAGCCATCTACCACTTACTTTTTATTTATTGTTGAAAGTTTACAGAGGTCCTCCTTTTCCCCCTTTAACCTATTCCAGGCCATCCCATCCCTCCGGCCCCCACCTACCACTTGCTTTCACACACTAATCTCATTGGATTTTTTCCTCATTTCTAGACATGCCATCCTTTCTCCCACCTCGATATTTGAGCATTCTTTCCCTCCTGTTCTAAAAATTCCTTCCTCTTCTCTTTACTTGGCTGATCCTAACAATTACCTTTTTTCTTAATTTTAATTCATATAAAACTGACATCAATGATGAGACCTATTAATGTAGGTTATAAGTGGCTTATTTTTTTATTTTTATTTTTTCTTTATTATGACCCAGTAATTACCTCTTTATGTGTCTAGCAATCCTGAGAACTCACTGGAGTCAAGATACTCTTTTATATTCATTCATAAACCCCAGTCACGATTAGATAAAGGCCCTGAATGAAGCTTTGAGTATGACAATGGCACCCCTCCCTAACAGATGTGTAGCTACACATCTTTGATGTGGCCTGCCTGGCTGCAGTGTGCACCCGTCCACTGAAATCTATAGCCAGGTCTAGGCTGAGGTGCTGAAAGAATTCTCCTTTCATCTCCCAGGATGTCTGAGAGCCTCAGTGTCTTTTTTGTTCCTTGGCGATCTAGGGCATTGCCTTATGCTTGGGGCGGGGGGGGGAGAGTGGTGGTGGTGGTAGTGGACAGTTAGAGTTGAACAAGATGTCTAGACTGATTTGTATAATTTACTATTGAAAATAGGGGAAGGGATATTAATAGAGGTGCTAGCATAGCCAGCCATTTCCTAAGAACTTTACATAACTTTAATTTCATTCATGATAATGCTAGTTGGTCTTTCCATTTGATGAGGAGAAAAGGGGGTAAAAAAGAGATAATGTCAGTAGTGATTAAAATTGTGCAATCCAGAGTAGAAGATCAAGGCTCAAATCTTTGCTCCATGCTATATAAGCTGTATTACCATAGGCAAGATGCTTAAAAGCTCTTAGCCTCAGTTTTCTCATCTATAAAATGGGGGTGGTTTGATAGGATAAAGGACAGTAAGAATAGTGCCTGATGTATAATAAATGTTCAATAAACATTAACTATCCATATTATTGTTGATATTGGGGCTAAGTAAGACCTTTGGGGCATGAAAGCTCTAAAATGTAGATGAGAGGAATGCCAGAAAGAGCTGGCATGAGCTGGAAAGGTAAATCTCTCATGAATCATTTCATATCCCCAACCTCGATAATTGTGCATGTGTGTTTTTTGGGGAGTTGAAGAGGGCATGAGGTGAGAAGGTGATGCAAAGAAAGTCACTTACCTCACTCCCTCCTATTATGTCTGGGTCTTTGACCCCTAACCTCTTTCTTGGGTTTTATTAGGCAAAAAATTCATAGGTGGGAAGGATTGCTGACATTCATCTTTCTGCTCCACCTTCCTGAGAACTCCCAGCAGGCCATCGCCCTGCCATCTGTATGCACCCCCCACCATCCCCACTTTTACCTGGGTGCCATTATGCTGAGATTGCCAATGTATCAGATTGGGGTCGGGCAAACGCTGCTGAAACACCCACATATTCTGAATTACCTACATATCTGCCAGGATACGAACTGGTCTCCTTGCATTTTGCTTCTCTCCAGTGCATCTTAGCCCAGATCACATGTAGGGGTGGACCTCCTCTGTGTCCCGAGCTTGCAGTGGTCAGAGGACTGGCATCAGTGTGGACATTCCCCAACACAGAGCAGAATTATAGTGATTCCATGGGAGGGTAAGGGGGAGAAGTCTCGTAGCACAAACCAGAAGACATAAGGTTAAAACTCGCCTGGCAAAGCTAATGACATGTTGTTGCTCATCTAAACAGCTTAGATATGTGGGGAAAATGAACACAGGCTCGCAAGCTCCCACATGATAAAAGGAAATTCCATTCTTTGTGAGTGACATTTTTTGGCTTTTATCTCTCATTTTAACCCAGATTCTTGCATTCTCATAGCTTTGCTTCCCACCAACCAATTAATATTTTCTCTGGTAAATGTTCCTTTTTGAGAGTAATCTATCTTTGATGTTAAGCTCAACATTCTCCTTCTAACTTCTAAAGGAACAGGAGTACACACGAATAAAGAGGTAGGGAAAAATACAATGTATTTCCCCTCTGGATCCTGAAATATAAGCCCCAGCTAGTTGGATTTAAACAGTTCTAATTTTTTTCTATCTCATTCATGACAGGACCTCATGAAGTCAGTCAGAATTAATGTATGTCCGTACAGGGTAAAAACAGAAGGGACACAATTTGGAATCCACATTCATACATGGTTTTGCCTAGAGAATGATGACTGTTTAGCTATGCTCAGTGTTCTGCATGGAAATTTAAATAACAAATGCAGAAAGAGACCTGGGAGGACATAGCATAAAGTTTTGTGTTGTGCTGATGCAAATCAGATCAGGTTGCAGGGTAAGTAGGATTTAATGCATACAGAATTCCAAAGGACCTCTAGTTTTGTTAATTTTTGGAGATAGAACTTAGTACCACTGTATTTCAGCTTCTAATGCAGAAAAAATTGTTAAAACATCTCAAATTAATTGTGGGATTTTCTGTTCTTTTCATTTTGAAAGTGCATGTGTGGTTTTGTTATGTTTTCTCCACAAAGTGTTTACTGGTAGCTACTATACCAGGCTATGTATGGAAGATGCTGGATAAGATGCTTATCTTAGTCCTGTTCTCATGATGAGAATTTTATTAGGTTTCATCACTAGCAATAATAATGACTCAACTTAATCCACCATATTATAGATTATAGAACAGGGTGGCATTCATTATTTCATTTAATGATATGCTACAGGAGTTATAGCACAACTACTTGGTAAAAACCTATGCTCGAACTTGCTTTTCATGAATATGCTTCTGAAATTAATTTTTTCCACTTATACACACAGTCTGAACTTTGAACACTGTGGAAGGAGACATGTTTGCAGGCTGTGGGACAATCAAGACATACCCCAGTGATCCTGATACAGATGTGTTTAGTTGTTCCAGCATACTTATGATCATTTGTATTTCATCAGAGACTTCTGACACTTACAGGTGCCCTCAAAGGATTCAAGGATAAGATTCTTACAGTATTGACATGAACAAGGTGAATTTCCCCCAGGTGACCTGGCAGCTGTGAGGGTACTAGCCCACTTTTAGAATTTGATGCAGGTGCTTAGATATTTTAAAGCTACAAAGGAAAACAACTAGGCCGCCTTCTCTTCCATTCCTTTGACTTTCCATTCTGGGGCCCAAATTAAATTCTGTTTTTGTTTCTTTGATGATACAAGCATTCATGGCACAATGAAAAATAAAGGCCTTATTACTTTATAATATGTTTGGAATCATGCGTAATTACGCTTAGTTGATTAGTCAGCTATAGTAATCGCAGGGACATAAAGTGACTGAAATTGGAAATGGAAAAGACCCACTGGGTATCATTAGCCTTCTTCCTGTCAATGCAAGATTATTTTCTGTCATGCAGTGTGTGTGTGTGTGTGTGTGTGTGTGTGTGTGTGTGTGTGTGTGAATTCTCTCTTAGCTACAGAAATACACGATTTGTTACACTTATTTAGCAAAATTTGATAGGAACCAAGCATTACCCCAAATCAGATAGAATATTAAGTGAAAGGATGGACGATAACCTCAATAGTAGTAGCAGCAGCAGCAGTAAATATTTTATAACAGCAACTATAAGCCAGACACCATAGCATAACCATCTCCAATGTAAACATCCATTGTTCTAATCCATTATTATCTCCATTTTATACCTGAGAAAATCTATATCCTATCTAATAATCCTATCTAATAATAGAGAAACATGGTAATTAACTGTAACTTCCCTACCCTTCCCATTGGCTAATCAGCGAGATATGCAAATTAACTGCCAACCAAGATGGTGGCCGGCAGCCAGGCAGCTGAAGCGAACAGGAGGCTTGCTTGCTCCAGTGATGGAGGAAGCCAAGGTTCCCTGCCTGCCGCTGCTGGCCTCTGAGCTGCACTCTAAGAAACAATGTTGCAATTATAGAAG
>NW_005369915.1:4867069-4867281 GCF_000412655.1 Myotis brandtii | reverse complement strand
GCCCCCAATACCCCAATCAGGGGCAGGGATGGCCAGCCAACTGCCCACAGCCCCTGCCCCCAACCGGGGTCCAGCCCAATGGGCCCCCATCGGGGCAGGCCGGCTGGACCCCACCCGTGGAAGAATTCGTGCACTGAGCCTCTAGTGCAGCGGTTCTCAACCTGTGGTTCGCGACCCTTTGGGGGTCGAACAACCCTTTCACGGTCGCCTAA
>NW_005369915.1:4844398-4867050 GCF_000412655.1 Myotis brandtii | reverse complement strand
AAAACACATATATAATTACATATTGTTTTTGTGATTAATCACTATGCTTTAATTATATTCAATTTGTAACAATGAAATTGGGGGTCACCACAACATGAGGAACTGTATTAAAGGGTCGCGGCATTAGGAAGGTTGAGAACCACTGCTCTAGTGTATAAATAAGAATAAGTGATTTAAGCAAGGACAAATGATTTGCAGAAGACCCTACAGTTGTAAGTAGTGGAGCCCAGATTCAAACTCTGGTCTTGCTGCCTCCAAGCCCTATGCCTGCCCCCGCACACACACTGTAGAAATGAGGGGGGAGAGATGACTCTGGCATCAGTGGCTCCTGGGTGGGCCCACAATCTAATGCAGAACAAGGAGAAGGGAGAGGGGTCCTGGGTGACCCACCAAGATGACGGAGCAGGAGACCCAGCTTTCACCGCCCCACAAAGAATAACAGACAACGATCCCTGAGTGCAGACAGCTGTGGGAGAGCTCAGTCATAACTTAATAAGCCTCAGCAACACCATGGAGCAAAACCCCTAGGAACAATCACACAGAAACAGAAGGAAGAACAGTTTCATTTTGCCTGCGCCCCACCCAACGACTGGCACAGCTGATACAACTAGAAATGGACAGGAACAAGGAGGGTCAGGGGCTGCCAGTATCAGCCCCATCCTGGAGGTGACAGAAGGCCCCTGTGGTTGCTCAGCAGAGGACCCCAGTGTCCTTTGCCACCGAGGACTTCAGAAGCCCCTGTGGACGCTGTGGTCTCTGCAGACTTTATCACTGTGCACTACGCCATGGACCTCAGGAGGCTGCACCATGAGGACCCCAGCAGCTTTCCCCACTGAGGAGACCAATGGCCAGCAAAGCCACCACGGACCCTGCAGATGTCTCCCCTGAGGGTTCCATGGGTTTCTGCATTTGCTGCCTGAGTCCTTCTCCACCCCCACCCTCAGCCAGCATGGCCCTGGGTGACCCAGGTTCTGGATCCCAGTATCCATGCCCCCTGTCAAGAGCAGCTCCAGACTCTGCAGCTGTGTGTGGGCACAAGGCCAGTCCAGGCCCCCAGGGCCAGAGCCACGGCCAGATGTGTGTCTGAGGCTAACCCTACAGCCGCACATGCACACCCTGACAGCTCAGCTGGAATGGCCCAGGCCCCTGCAGCTCCTGGCGCCCAGATCTGGCCCTGACTCCAGTTACTGGCCTGCACTGCTGGTAAGGTTGTCTCCGGATAAAGTTGGAAGCAAGGACCAAAATTAGGGAGGCTGTCCTGGCCACTGGGGCCATTTGTTAGAGGAGATTTGATTTAGCTTCCTGAGCTGTCTGCTTTCTGTAGGTCTTAGAGCAGCCACTTCCTGGGTTGTTTACCGTAGATACAGGGATTGGTCTCCTGGGCACTTGGCTGCAGGTTGTGGGTCAGAGTTCTACTTTTGTCTGCTCTGGCAGTTGTCCGTTGGTATAGTCAGTCTCTCAGTGTTTAGGTCAAAGAGGAAGGCATAGGGGGCTGTGTGTGGGGTGTAGATGAAGCTTGAATGTGTGGGCTGTGGGGTCTTCAAACATCAGCATGAGGCCCTTTCCCTATGGGATGAAGCTAGAGGAGGAAAGAAAATAGGACCACTTCACCTCTGGGAACTGGGGCCGGTTGGCAGTCCCTGCATCCTAACCTCCTGCAACAAAATAAGATGTCCCAGACTTGTGAGTTTGCATGGCCCTATCCAGGTGTTACATAGAAATATTCTTTTCTAGATGAGAGAGCAGAACATATTTAAGAGTTAATTAACCATTTTTTACAACTTCTAATATTCAGGCATAGCATAGGTGGGCCTGCACATGTATTCTTGTCTTGCATTCTGCAAATGTAGGGAACAGATTCGTGTGTGAGTCCCAGAGTCTCGGGGAAAAAATCTAGATATTGGAGCGGCCTCTAGTCAGTTATCAGTCTCCGATCTCACCTGAGAACCATTGTCTGAATTGAAATGGTGTTAACTCTTCCAATCCATGAAAATGGTATATGCTTCCACTTATTTGTAACTTTCTCTATTTCTTTCTTCAATGTCCTATAGTTTTCTGAGTACAGGTTTTTTACCTTCTTGGTTAAGTTTATTCCTAAGTTAAGAAGTCCCCTTTAGTTTTAAAATGTTATCTTTGATTCTCTGTGCACATGAGCATACAAACAGATGTATCCCATCTTTTTGCTCCCTCAGATCTATTCTGGAGATAGTGTCTTTAAGACACTAATTTCTTGTTTTATTGAAGAGCACTGTGAAGAAAGATGTAATGAAATGTGGTGCTTGTGTTTAAAATAGCAAAGTGTAACATTAACTGACAGGATGTACTCTAAGATGTTACATCCTAGCTACCTCTGTGGGTGGGATTTCTTTCTTCTTATTTTTGCTTCCTTGTTTTTTCTAATGTACCTACAATGATTACTTATTTTTCAGAAGTTAGAAAAAAGTGAAAGTTATTTTAAGTTGACTAAAGCCACACACACACACACACACACACACACACACACACACACACACACACACACAAGTATTAGCCTAGAATTATTTGGTGGTTCACTGTGTTGAGGCAGATAGATGTAACATTAGAACATAACCTGATTCTAATGTCTACTTTCAAGGCATGTCATGTATCTCTGGCCGGTTGCCTCATTCCTCAACCATACCCACTCATTGGGTTTCTAAAAGTAGACTATTATTACATGGATCGTGAAGGTAAGTGGAAAGTTGCAAGCTGTTGTCACCTTCAATTTCACATTTTCTGAGTAATTGAGGAAGACGTTACTGCTGTGTCTCATCAAGTTAGCTACTCCGTAAAGGTTGAGCACACGTGCATTACAGTAACGCAAAAGCTTTCCACTTGTCCTTACAAAATCCTGGGGTGGCAATACCACTGACCCCTTTTTCTGTGTAAGTGTGTGATTTCAAAATTCAGGGTCTCACTTCTTATACTAAAGAAATTTCAGGAAAATAAAATATAAAGAACCTCTTTAGTCTTCTGGTAAGTCCAATTTCCTAGCCTGGTCCCTCCTAGGGATGCCCAATGTTTTAACTGTAATAGAGTTTCTAGGCATTGCCTACTGGCTACAGTGCCCACGATGGCCAACTTGACCATTGTCTCCTTACTTGTTTGTGTTAAGAACACTTAATTCCAGTACATTTGGCCTGACCAGAGAATGAGTGGCCAGAGTCCATTTTGAGTGACAGCTTTCAAATGCTGTCAAAGATATAAAACCCAGACATGGAGACAGGTCGGATTCACAGAGGTCAAGGAGTGTGGACCTCTGTGTCAGCTGGCCTGAGAGGCCCCTTCCTTCAGATCTCCCAGAGGACTAGTCATCAGTATCCTTTCTTGGCTACACTCAGGAGGCCAAATGCCAGATCAGCAGCTCCAGGGCAGCCCTGGCCAGAAGGGAAGGGTGTTTACAGGAATCCAGCCTGTCTGCCAAGGATGCCACAGACTAGGAGCTTGACATATGGTAATACTCTTGTTTAAAACTAATCAATCACTTGTTTAAATGAGAAGTAATCGGCATGGTTACCTTGGTCTTAGCAAATCTCTAAGAAGAGAAAAAAAATAATTCACAGAATCTAAGGTGTGGGATTAAGTTCAAGTCCATGCACTATGATTAGGCTCTAAGCCCCGATCTGCCCAACAGGAGAAATAAGCCTGGAGGGTATATGATGATTAAACTGAGAACTTCCGAGCTCTGAATGGAGATGCCAGCTTACTAGATCCATAGCTCCCATGCGTGTGCGTGGCTGTGAGCAGGCTGACCATGCACCCTTGTGCTGGGATTGCTATCATAGAAGGCGTTGTTTCTATAAAGGCTCTGCTATGCCAACGAGCAGCTGTCTCCTGCCACTCCAGTATCTGAAGGCTCCCTTTAATGCCTCCTACTCTTCATCTTTCCTTTTTCCTTTGAGCTTTTAATATTCTCTCAAAAGTTAATTTCAATCGATCTTCTTAATCAGGCTAGCTTCTCCTCTTTGAAATTACTTCCCTTTGACAATATCTTAATAGTAACTAAGGTATCCATGCAGAAAATTAGAAATGCATTGCCCGCCCACCTCCCATCCTCACCCCCTCACTGTGAGTGGGCATGGTTGGCTGGAGCCCAAGGCTTTGAGAGAGGCATAGGGATGCCTTTGAGAAAGAAGCAACCTGAGTGCACTTGCTACACCAGTCTTGGGACTTATTCCTTCCTTCCCCCATCCCCCTCCCTCCTCCTTTCCCTCCTCCTCCTCCTTCTTCTTCTTCACAAATATTTATTAAGAAGCTACTAGGAAAGAGGCTCTGTGCTAGGTATTAGGGAGAGATATAGAGATTAGAGCCATACACTGTTTCTGTTCTAAAGAAATGCTCCCTGGGGTCTGGGAGATGCTAAGACATAGTAATTGAAGATTTAGCATTTGGAGTCAGAAAACTGTGTTTCCATCTTGCTTTTTTACTTCCTGGCTATAGGCGTTTGGGAAAAATTATATACCTTTAATAAGCCTATTTCTCAGATGTAAGATGGCACTAAAATAATAATACCTTTTTTATATAGTTGTTGTATGAACTCACTGACATAGGGCAGGGTCTGTTACACATTAAGCACTTCAAACTAATGGCTATTGTCAGGGGAACTAGGAAAAAGATACAAATCATTTAATAGTTAGCAAAACATTATACAAGTAAAAAATAATACATATGCAATGGCTGCAAAGAATCAGTTATTTTAAAAAATTTAAGGAAGGCATACTAGCATAAATCTTACAAAATAGGCAACTCTTGCAGTTCAAAAATTTAAAACTAAATGAAGTGTCTTAAGGCTCTTCCAATAGAGTCAAAAATAATAATATGGTGCTTTATGTATCTATTGTTAACATCAAAGCTCATAGTCACATTTAAGAGCTGCTATATTTGAGGTGAACAGACAAGTGTTCAAGGTAAGGTGGATGCTGGGAAAGACATTAGAATCTGCAAAAAGTGAAACATGTCACAAAGGTGGCCCCCTCTGTTAGGCTGAAGGGGACATACATGAGACAAGCAAGAAGCAGCCCGGAGATGGTCCTTTGAAAAAATTTCTCTGTAAAACTTGGTGTTGAAAGAGCCCAATTACAATGCTTACAATACTGGAATCAGCAGATTCTGGCCATAGTGGAAAACAATGGCCCGGAATAAGAATATGTCATGTTGTTAACCTTAAACTGAGAACCAATGGGCTCTGCTTCTAACTGGTGGCTCCTTTATAATCTTTATTTTATTTAAAAATATTAGCACTGGGATATTAGGTGTGCTTTGAAGGAAGGGAACATGTCTCACACTTTGTCAGCAAGGTGCTGAGGACCTTGGCGTCCTAGAAGAAATTAAAGAATAGTGGTAGATTTAAATATGTTTTTAATTATTGATTTCAGAAAGGAAGGGAGAGGGAGAGAGAGAGAGAAACATCAATGATGACATAGAATCATTGATTGGCTGCCTCCTGCATGTCCCCTACCGGGGATTGAGCCTTTGACTGGAATGGAACCCAGGACCCTTCAGTCTGCAGGTCGACGGTCGATCCACTGAACCAAATGAGCTAGGGCCATTTCTTTATTTAAGACATGTTTATTTAGCATCTGCTATGTTCTATATTTAGCCATTGGTTTTACAAATAAATAACTGTCATATGTTGAGCAGTCACTAAGTCTTGTATTTTCTTCTGAGCTTATTCATACTCACTGGGACCCTCCCAACAATCCTCCCAAGTGGCTAATGTCCCCTGCACACTATAGGGAGTGGGGCTGAGGCATCAGGAGAGGAAGGAGCTTCTCAATGACCCACGGCTCTTAAGTAACAGGTTTGGCATTCAAACCCAGGTGTTTGTCAGGTTCTAAGACTCGTATGCTCCATGATAGCTGCCTGCCAGGGGCTCATGGTAGAGAGGGAACATCAATAAAATTATTGAGATATATAATAGTAGGTGCTAAAATAGAGTTATTTGAAAATATTTGACTTATTTATTCTCTAATGTACCTTAACCACAATGCTGCAAATAGTGGTGCAAATTCTCAAGACTTTGTAAACTATTATAGTAGTTTCTTCCCAACATTAATGTTCTCTCTCTCTCTCTCTCTCTCTCTCTCTCTCTCTCTCCCTCCCCTTCTCTCTTCTCTCTTATCTCTCAATCATTTTCTTAATTTTTGGTGGAGGAAACTGGATTTTAGAGTAAGTTTAACTGACTTAATAAAAATTATCATTTTCACAAACTATACTTCCCACTGCCCTTAAAGTGCTCAGAGTCTGTTAGGTGCTATGAGATGGTGGGAAGGGTTTACTTAACTCTGCCTGGGAGAATCCTGGTGACAAGATAGCACTTGGACTAAGGTTTGCAGGATTAGAAGTCCACTCAGTGAGTGAGAGGATGGAGGGCTTCTCAGATTGTAGAGCCTGTGTGTACAAAAATTCCCAGGAGAGAGAAGCAGCGTTGACTTGGGGAAGAACACATCGTTGGCCATGGCTGTTGGCATGCAGTGGCATGCCAGATGAGCTGTGATTTCCCATGGCTCTACAACCAAAGCACCAACAGAGTTCAGAGAAGGAAGAAAATGAGGCTGACTCTAGGAAACCCAGTAAGGTCTCCTAGGAGTGGCACTTGGACCTTGAAGGATGACTGATGAGATGGAGACAGAAACATTCTGCGTGGCAGACGTAGCATTAGAAAAGGAATATGTGCACATTCAGTCTGTGAACAAATTTGATTTTACTTGTGGAAGTCACCAATGGAAAGACAGGATTAAAACTGTGCTTTAAGAAGCTGGAAGTAGACATAGAATTTAACAGACTTTAATAAAAATTATTGTCCGAATAATCTTGGTAAAAATCAACACTAAGACAGATAACCAAACTGACTTGTGTAGCATGTTTCTCGGGTTATAACAGGTTCCAGCAGAGGATTCACTTGGTCCTGAAACAAGCTTGGAGGCAGACAGATGAGAACCATCAGAAACAGAGATTTTTAGGAGACGTTCCCAAACACACCCTGTTCTGGCTGACAGGGTGCCTTCAAGTCTTCTGACTCCAGGATCACAATTTTCCGAGTATCCTCATGGTAGGTATTGGAATCTTACATTACCTTGTTTTTCTCTTTACACCATCCATCTTGTTTTTCTTCCCACAACGAAATTGATCAAAGTCTGAGATGTCTCTTTCGCATGAATATGATCATTAATATTAATGTTCATTGTATATTTGGCACCATTATAAATGTTTCCTGTGAATGAATGAGATAAAATAATCGAAAAACCACCTAAAACAGGTACCAGTTGCATTTCACCGGTAAGGAAATTGAGGCACAGTTGGTGCCAGGTACTTGCAGCTATTCCGTGATGGAGCCTGGATTTGAAGGCTTAGAACAGGGCACAAGGGCGTAACCTTGTCACCACCGCATCTTACTATTTTTCCAAGAACAAAACATTTTGGAGGAGTTTATCAATGTAAATACAAAATAAGAAGCATTTTTAAGACGACAAAAATATTTCTGGCTTGACTGCATATCCGTAGCGATCCTTTGTAATAGCGACCACAGTATAAATCTATACAGTGATTTATTTGCAAGGAAGACTTCAGATGTACAGGTTTCCCCATGGCATTCTGGTCCTTTTATGGGCACCGCTAGCTGACCTAGAGTTATGAACATGAGAGCACATAGAAGGCAATGAGTTACAGGACTGACTCCTGTTGGTCTGAGTGGCTGTCAGCAAGTGTCTTAAGTTCCTCCTTCATAAAATAAGGCAAGCAGAAGTAATTTCTAAGAAATGTTCTCATCATAAGTAAGAACACCTGGCATTCTTCCTTTCTTTGAGTGTTCTCTTTACATTATTTTATCAGTAGAGTACATCCACCCACTGCTGTGTTACTTGCCGTGGGCATCAGATCCAGCTTGTTGAGCTGCTTTCCTGGAGTGACTTATTTACATCAGGAACAGGTCACAAATCACGAGATTTTAGAGTCTGGGCTTGTCCACCAACAGAAAATTAAATTTTGCCGATGACATACATTTGAGTGGTCGTCTATCTAATTTATGATTTAAAAATAGATAAAGGGAGGCATCAAGACGAGAAAGAGAATGACCAAGATGATTCATGGAAATGGATTTGAAAAAATGTGGCAGAGCTTGGAAAACAGCAGCTTTTTGGGGGTGGAGTGGGGGGGGGAGCATTAACCAAACCTTATCACTTCCCCTCTAATCCCCTTCCTCCCCTGCTGCCTTATTCAGGAGAACTACCAGAGTACAAGTTCAGGTTCTCTGTATATGTCAAAATACTTGAGTCAGGGCAGGTATAACGAGTTTAAAATCTACCTTTAAGAAGGGAGGGCAAGCCTCAGTTATACAAAGGAAGCAGCCCCTGGAGATAGAGCATGTTAATGAAGGTGTTTGTCATCCACGAAGTCAGAAGTCAGAGCCCCAAATAGAGGTGATCTGTGCAACAGCAGGTTCCCAATAAAAAGGGAGGAGGGCCTTCTGGGGCTTGTGTCCCCAGTGACTCCTGTGTGAATCAGGCAGGGTCCCCGCACTCCACGTGGCTTTTTTCATGTATCAACATGAATACACAATCCTACTCCAGGGACTAAGCCTGCTCTTTCCCAGCTACCATGTGTTTAGAGGATTATGAGATTTTGTCCAAATGGAAAATGGTGGTATTTTAGGGTCTCAGATTCACATACAGGAAGCATGGGGGTGGCCTCCAGGCTGGTCCTCTTGCCTAAGTGAATAGTTAACGTCTTCACATGCTCTTCAGACTTGGGTGTCATGATTTAGGGCAAAGCCACTAGGTTTTATTGTCCAATAAATCCCCAAACCTTTTTTTCTCTAGTTTTGAATTAAGCAAAGTTGCTCAACTTGCTAGCCCTCCATTTCTAAATCTTTAAAAAGGGAATCAGACTTCTTGGCCTTCAGGATGATTATGAACTAACTCTGCATGGCAAAGTGGATAGGATGATCCTTGGTCTACACTTGTTGATTCCCTTCACTCTCCCTCATAAATACCCAGTTTCACTATGAAGAATGGGAAAAGCTTTAAGACAAACCAAAAGTGGTTAAAGTTGTCAGCAACGTGAACCCAATCCCATGCATGTCCCCAACAGTCATTAAAAGGATACCATGTCTGCTATTCCAACCACTCCCTGGTCCCCAAAACATCTGTCGTTCATCAATGATCCATTTGCCTTTGCATTAGGTATTTGTGAAGAGAGAAAGGAGAAGTGAGGTAAATGTTCAAGCCTGGGAGAGAGACATCTTACTGTTCACAGGTTTTATTTGGCTGGTCTAGTTATTAAATCTGTATGATACAGATAAACAAAAGAAAATAAATACATTTAAATACATATTTATGTATGGGAACCCCATGTAGATGAGAGAGTAAAAGACATCCCCTCCCACATGAGAGGTTCAGAGACAGGAAATTAAAATGAGGTATATATCACATTGTGAGCTAAGGATGATGTAAAGCACCAGGGGCTTTAGAGGGGAGGAAGGTCATATGCAAGACAGTAAAAAGCAGATTTTCAGTA
Organism: Myotis brandtii; assembly: GCF_000412655.1. Classification (NCBI taxonomy): domain Eukaryota; kingdom Metazoa; phylum Chordata; class Mammalia; order Chiroptera; family Vespertilionidae; genus Myotis; species Myotis brandtii. The sequence goes on along the minus strand of NW_005369915.1, from coordinate 4,857,519 downwards.
ATTATATGTTTGCTTTGCCATATAGATAGGTCATGGAAAAGTTATTTCTTGTAATAACTTTCGTTATGGGCAAGGACCCCAATTTAGATTCGTCCAGGTAGTGAAGGGTGGAGCAGAAGTTTCTTGATTGCCTTCAGGTCAGAATAATCCCCAGGCCCAAGGGTCCCATCTTGGGGAGGCCTGTTCTAAATCCCTTCAGTCAATTCTTGGCTTGGGAAACCCACCATACTCCCTTACGCAAGCCTGGTCTTGTAGTATGGTTGTCTAGAATCAGGCTGTGTTTGGAATATGAGTTCCAAGCTGAAGTGGAAAATTACAGGGCTAGGGCTGATCTGATCTGACTCTGGGAAACATGGTGTTTTTCCTCTTTGTCAAAGGCAAATAGTATTCTAATTTACATAAACTCACCCAAGTAGGTTCTTTGTTTCTTTTTATAGAGTGATGGCAATCATGAAAAAATACAAACGAAAGCATTTTTAAAAACGATAATGTCAATCCAAAAAAAAAAAATGGCGTGACAGAATTCTGGCTATGCTGATCCTGGCCAGAGATAATCTGTCCAAAATATGCTGGTACCTTGGAATCTTTCTCTTGGTTTAGAAACCTGGTTCACTGTTTTCTAGTCTATGTGCCACAATATCACCAGTCTCCTCTCTTCTAGTGGAGTGAAAACTAGTGCCAAGCATTTATCAACACATATTTCCAGACTTGTTGCTCCCTTTGCCATTTTTACTTTTATATGAGGCAGAGAAAGGGAAAGAGTAGAGAGGAGGTGATTTTTTTTTTAATGGCATGGAGCGAAGAAAACTTTGGCCAGGAGTGGAATATTCACGGTCCTTTTGGGTATTGTTAGCTACAGGGCTGTTGAAAAGTAGAACTACCAAGTAAAAAATAAGTGCTTGTAAAAAGGAATATATAATTCTCTGATGTCCTAGCAAGCTAAAAAAAAAAAAAAGAAATCAAAGAAAATTTGGGAAATGTTCTTGCTTGGGCACTAGGGTAGAAATGTGTCCAGCCTTCTAGAATAGCAATAGACGGTATCTTCAAATGGAATAAAAATGCTGGAAAGACAGGCCTTGGAATGGAGACACTTGGACTGTAGTTCTGGCTCTGCTGACTTGTAACAGTGCTTTTCCAGGCACTTCTCTGGCCCCTTTCCTTTTTATAAATGATTGCACCTTACTCGGTGACCTTTAACTCATTTTTAGCTTACAGGACTTGGTGACTCTTACTAAATATTCCTCTCCAAACTCCATGAATAGGGCCTTTTTAGTTCTATGTTTTATAATGTTTGAATGAAGGCCTTGCTTCCACTTGACCACTATAGAAAGAGAGGAAAGGTCTGAAAAGGGGCTGTAGGTTGTTAACTGCTCTACCATATGGCACAGAGAACAGCTGTATTCCAGGCATTTCTGCTTCCTAAAAAAGATGTGCTGAAGTGGACAAAGAAAAACCAAGCAGTGTGGAAGGTCAACAGCCTCTGGAATGTTCGCTTTATTTAGACCCAAATGATTGGCAGCCAGTTGTGGCATTATTACTCAATGTATCCATGTTGCCATTCAAAAACAGTTGTTGGAAGTGCTCAAGTGAGAACAGTGGGGCTGTGTGGCTCTGTGTTTCCTCTCTTCGAACGTGGTAGAGTGGAATTCACGCACAACCTGCTTTGAAGAATCTTAGTGGTTAGAATCAGGGCTGGTTGATGGTCGATAGAATTTATCTGTTCCTCATGTGGTCTCATTTTAAGAAAAATGCTTTCCTCGTTCTGACATATAACATATACTATTATCAAACATCTGTAAAAATACCAATGAAGATGAAAATCAATATTAGAATCTCCACACCAAGACATGGGCACATTTTGCAAACAAAACTTTAAAGAAATCTTATATAATAAAAGGCTAATATCCAAATAGACCGAACAGCAGAACAACTAGAACTGGTCGCTATGATGTGCGCTGGCCACCAGGGGGCATGCACGGAACATGGCATGGGATGGTGGAGCAGGTGAGGGGGGGAGGGGGGGGTGGGCACTAGACCAAGACAGGGCGCTGGCCGCTACCATCAGGGCAAGCCTCTGGTGGTTACTGAAAATTCTTTGCTCCCATGCGCTGCGGTCCCACCTGGCACTCGCACCCACTGCCAGCGCCGGCCCCGCTTGCACCCATTGCCAGTGCCTGGCACCAGTCCTGATCACTCAGCACCATCAGTGGGTGCGAGTGGCAGCTGCTGGCCCTGATTGCCCCTGAGGGCTTCTCCACCTCCCCCTGCTCCTGAGGAGCCATTGGGGCAGCAGCCGCTGCTTGCACCCGCTAAAGGCGCAGAGTGATTGGGGCCAGCACCAGCAGCAGGTGTGAACGGGGCTGCTGGCAGACAGGGGACCAGGAGGAGGGAAGAGGGAAAGGAGGCCATGGTGGGAGGGGCTGAGCGGGGGGCACAGAGGATGGGCTGAGACCCGCCCCTGTGCCTACCACAGCCTCACAGCCCACAGTTCCTTCAAGGTGCATGAATTCGTGCACTGGGCCCCTAGTATATTAATAAAAAGCCCAAGTGACATGGGTGGTAGGAAACACATACATGCACCTATGGAAAGAGACCTGGAGAAGTTAAGTAGCCTTTGCAGCAGGTCCAGATTCTGGACATTGTACACATGTCCTCAGGGGCTTGGCGAACATTTCAGATGAGCAAAAGCATTGCTGACATTCAAAAGCTGGAGCAAGGACTTGGGGATAAGGCAATTTTGTTCTCTGTGTCTGAGAGAAGAAAAGAATCACAGTGTGTGCCAGGAAAAGAATTTTGGAAACTCAGTTAATTGTGAAGGTGAGGCCGAGCCAGCTTGTAGTTAGATACAAAGACAATATTGTTCACTTCCCATAAATGATTTCCCATATGTAAAGCCGGGCTGATCCTAGCAGGTGACTTCAGAGATGTGGAAACATTGAACCACATGTGAATAAATCTTGCAAAGACTTTTGAAAAAAATGCTAAGTATAGGCTTTAAAATAACACCGTGACGGTCACATCTTGAGACTGAAAGCTCTACAAGCAGAGCTTGTTTATACCAACCACAAAGGCCAGGAACCTGTGGTTTTGGAGGATTTCTCATCCCAAGAAAATATTTACACTTGGAGGAGATGATGCGTTTTTAACTAGGAGCCATACATAGCACATTTGTGGAAATTATTGCAAGTAAAAATGTTTGCTTCCATAGTCTGCAAAATTGGCAGTTATGCTTAAGGCATCAAAAAATAGGTAAAACGAAGAATCACACTTCTTTTAAGTGGGTAATTTTTATTTATTTATTATTATTCTTAGTGGGGATGCATATGGGTGATTGCCATGAAGGAAAAAGGATCTTTGGTAAATATCCTTCTTTCTGTTGCCACAAAATTCCAGTCACTAAAGTTTTTGGAAGTTCAGATCTTTATATTTGGGAGGAAGAGAAAAGTACACCACATGAGAAAATGAGAAAAAAAAATTAGGATAGACATAGCTCAACAGACCAGACTCAACATGGAATAAATTAACATTGTAGGGAAATAAAGGCAATTTGGGGGAATTTAACAATGTTTGACATTTAATTATTAGCAGTCCAATTAAAACAACAATTATTGATTAAGAGGTCAATTAGTTTGAGGAAAAAACCCAACCCAAATTAAATATTTGCTGTGTGCATTAACCATTATGCCATAAAACAAAGTTCTTATTTTTAGCTAAAGTCTCCAGGCTTCTAAATAACGGAGACAGAAGTAAAACAAAAGCTACAAAATGGGGAATGTGTTCCAGTAATGGATGTGGTGATACACACTGGTATTTGTCCTAACAAAAGTAATATCCACATGTGCTAACATAGAAGAGACCAGACCTCATCCTTAATATCCCCCATTTCTTCTCTCATTTTTACATTTTCTGATTGCTGCTCTAAAGAATGTAAGGCCAACCCCATGACAAAACTACATTAAAAACAAACTTGCCAAACTGTATTGTTGGACTGAAATTCAATTGTAGCAAATATTTCTTGGAATATGGAAATGATGACCCCAAAGATTACATGACATTTTTTAAAGGTTATACGGATGTGAGTATATATTCCCGATTCCTGACACAGAGTTCCTAAGACCCTTCTACTTTCCTGCATGACAGGAGCATCTTTGGTTCCAATGAGGTGCCTTTTGGTGGGTCCTGGATGGGGCTGGTCACTAGAAAGACCAAGACATGATGGGAACTTTGGAACTGTTAGCCCCATCTCCCATTCTCTGCAGAGGAGAGAGGCACTGGAGGTGAAGTTAATAATCCAGTGTTATGTGTTTTAAGTAAAAGGTAACCAGAAAGAAAACATATATGGTAATTTTACTAAAGTTTAGCTACATTTTTAGGGCTCCCCCTCAGTTTCCAGCCTTCTCTCCTCCCTCAAACTCCTTTTCCTCTCTCCCTCCAGAGGTTTCCTGCTGAGTTCTATGAGGAGTATCTCCAGGGTACACACCTTTAGACATGGATGGCACTCTAGTGCACTTCCCTTCTCTCCTGGTTTGATTCTTCCCCAGTTTCTACCCACTTTGCATCATCTTCAATTCCTCAGAAGTTGTCTTTGGTGTTATGCTTAGAGTTTGCCGTTGAAATTGGCAAAAGGATCATTCTGATTCAAACTACTCTGCCATTATCCGAAGCTAGAACTTCTGTTTTTATCACCATTATGATTAGATTTTTGTGGGTTTTTTGTGTGTGTATGTAATGTTGGTCTCTTCAATGAAATTTTAAGCACATGGAGTGAATGTTAAAAAAAGGTTTTCAGGGGAAAATTCTCATTTGGCACAAGCTCCTTCCCACTGATTTTAACTGTCTTGGTATATTTTAATAGCCTCACCTGGACTTCATGAATCATATTAATATATCACTCATTCTTTATGCAATTTGATTATTATATATAAAGATTACAATCAATAAGTAATTAGTCGCCCTAACCGGTTTGGCTCAGTGGATACAGCGTAGGCCTGTGGACTGAAGGTTCAATTCCAGTCAAGTGCATGTACCTTGGTTGTGGGCACATCCCCAGTAGGGGGTGTGCAGGAGGCAGCTGATCGATGTTTCTCTCTCTTGATGTTTCTAACTATCTTTCTCCCTTCCTCTCTCTGTAAAAAATCAATAAAATATATTTTAAAAAAGAAGCAATTAGTCTTAATGCAACCACATAAAACTCACACATGAAATTCAAATGTAGTTATCTTCTATAATCACTAAAATGGGCAGAGTATGCTATAGCTCTAAATGGTATGAACAGAAATGTAAGCTGAGGGCTTGTGCTGTGCTAATGTATTCAGTGCAGGGGTTCACACATAAAAGGATTGTGAGTACCTGATAGTGTTGCCTTCTGGGAGACAGGGAGGACGAGCTTTTTGGCTTGGTAAGGGGTCATGAGACACCTCCTACCATCAGCACACCAAATTGGGCAGATGGATCTTTATGTCAAAGACCCTAAGACTGAGTAGCTTCACAGACAACTTTTCGGATTTGAGCATCCTTATTTTCAGCTCTCTGAGCTTAAATCCTCAATCCACTTCAGCCACTGGTTCCAGAGGGTTCCCCTCTCCATCGATCTCTTGGGTGCAGCAGAGCAGAGCATCCCTTCATTTTTGTACACTGTTTCCTCCTTCCTATACTTCCCCATTCTCTACTCTGAATCTGTAAGGTATTGGGGGAAGGAGTGTCAGTAATATATTAGGAAAACTATTTACTCTTCACTTTCTCCCTTGGTAACTTGGGGTAAAACAGGATGATATTAAAACAAAGATGCCGAAACCGGTTTGGCTCAGTGGATAGAGCGTTGGCCTGCGGACTGAAGGGTCCCAGGTTCAATCCCGGTCAAGGGCATGTACCTGGGTTGCGGGCACATCCCCAGTAGGAGATGTGCAGGAGGCAGCTGATCGATGTTTCTCTCTCATCGATGTTTCTGACTCTCTCTCTCCCTTCCTCTCTGTAAAAAATCAATAAAATATATTTTAAAAAAAATAAATAAAACAAAGTTGGGGAACTGTAAGTAGAAGATTAGAAGTTGATTCCAACCCTGATGGGTGAGCAATTGACTTAGTCAGACTGCTTGACCACTTTCTTCCTAGGGTTTAGTATGGTGCCTGGCTTATAGTAATTGCTCTCTATTCATTTAGTAAGTGAATTGATTAATGTGGGGGGAAGTATACGAAATCAGACTTTCATTTTTAGCTTGCCAGTTAAGGCCATCTCTACTCTCAGAAAAGTGATCAATTGATGGGGAAGTCAGACAACTAAACACATTTTTAAATAAAATGCCACGAGTGTTATAAGGGGCACACAAGGCATAGTGAGAGCATGCAAAAGGGAGACTTAACTCATCTTGGGGAATGTGTTGTGTCCCTTAAAAAGTCACCTAAGCTGGCCAATGGAAGATAAGAGAGATAGTCCAGAAAAGGCAGAGAAAGTCCTAGGCAGAGGGAGCATCGTTTGTCAAGAATCAGTGTTGAGGAAGAGCACAGAGCATGGAGCATGGTAGGTTTGAAAAGCTGAAAAAAGTGAGAAGAGCTTATGCGAGGGAACACTGTGTGAATATGAACAGAAGGAGGTGGGATCTAGGCCATGTGGGCTTTGCATAGATCAAGATGTTTGAACTTGATGCCCAGCCAGTGTTGCTCAGTGGTTGAGCATTGACCTATGAACCAGGAGGTCACGGTTTGATTCCTGGTCAGAGCATATGCCTGGGTTGCAGGCTCAATCCCCAGTGTTTTGTGTGCCGGATGCAGCCAGTCAGTGACTCTCTTATCACTGATGTTTCTCTCTCTCTTTCTCTCCCCCTTCCTCTCTAAAATCAATAATTAAAAACAAAAGATGTTTGAATTTGAGGGGCAGGGGCAATCTCTGAACTAAGTGTTTTAGAAAGATGGGTCAGGCTGCAGTAGAATCTATTGGATGGGGAAAATCACCTGGAAGTTGCTGACCTGGCCGGTTTGGCTCAGTGGATAGAGCGTCAGCCTGCAAACAGGAAGGTCCCAGGTTCGATTCCAGTCAAGGGCACATGCTCAGGTTGTGGGCTCGATCCCCTGTGGGGAACTTGCAGGAGGCAGCCAATCCATGATTCTCTCTCATCATGGATCTTTCTATTTCTCTCTCTCTTCTTTCCTCTCTGAAATCAATAAAAATATAAAAATATTAAAAACACCTGGAAGTTGTGCATCTATTTAAAACGTTCTAGGATTGAGATGATTTCTATTGCCTTTGCACAGAGAAGAGGCCACGGGGATGAAGGTAAATTGACCTAGGGAAGAGATGTCAAGGTTTTAGTGTCAACAGTGCTCAGAGGTGGGCTGCAGGTGGCAGGAAGTAGGTGGAGGTCAGGGAAGGGCTCAGAGCAGTATCCAGGGTGTGTAGTGGCCTTTGATTGAGGATCTAAGAGAAAAAGATCAGGGTGGCCTCCCCTAGATTTCCATGGGCTGTACAGAAAACCCTGCTGGCTGTTCCATTACAGTTCATCTACAGTCATTGTGTGATCCCTGAAATTGCTCTTTTTCAGTCTAGGTTTATATTTTATTTGGCTCCATTCCACTTCTTTTTACTTGCTTTCCCGATTGTGGGCCTCCAAGGCCTTGCTTTATTCACCGTGGGAGGAAAAGGCGTTTGAAGTTCCAAACTCCATCTCTGGAGTGAGATTAACAATCAAAGATACTCTCAAAGGTGCAAACACTCGGGGGATTTAGGGGATTAGCTACAGTCTAGTCCCGAGGCATGTGGCACACCTGTGCATTGGCACAGACAGTTTACAGGTAAAACTAGCCAGGCCTTTGAACTTGAGTGTGTTCTTTCTGGTCACTACCACCAGGGGCCAGGGCTGAGGCAGAGTGCCTGCTTTAATGTTGTAGCCCGCGTGCCTCACTTGCTGCACCCTAATCTCAGCTCAGTTCATCACTTCTCCAAATACTCCCCAGAAACGCAGGGGAGTTTTAGTTGTGTTGGTGGAGGATGCCCTGAGTGGCTAACTGAGGTCCACAGAATAATGTCCTGAAACGTGTTACTGCTGGAATCTGATGCCACACCATGGGCATTGGCTGGGAGGCTCCAAAGAGGCATTCTGAGGGCTCTAACTCTACTGCCTGCCATTTATTCTTAGAGCTCTGAGTGGTATTGAGTGGTTTTTGTGACTCCTTCTATGCCACTGTTAGTAGCAGCCTGTCAACACATTGAAGGGCAGATCATTTGGGAGTTTGTTTTGAAAATGACTCAATAGTAAATCCTTAATTGAGTGGCAGTGTGGCTTTTTGAAATATTGAGTGATGCACGGATGTTATTGTATATTGCTTTCATGATGTATCTTATGGGGTGGATGGCCTTCAGTAAGTTAATGCAAATAATGTAATTGAATTTCACTCGAGCCGGCCATTAATGATCTTGCATATATCTTCATTCCTGGGCTGGTGATATGGGGCAACATTTAAGTTAGCTAGGAAAGTATCCGGTAAAGTACCTGTATGTAGAGGGAGTTTAGGATATGTGGACATGCATGGGAATCATGTGTATGACACACAATAACATACATCTACTTTTATAGTCTATTTCTGTCGTCATTTATATACATGTACATCTATATCAAGCCACATGTATAAATAAACATAACATAATGTATCTTCCGTATATACACATTTATGTATACATGTGTGCATATGTATATGTAAATATAGATATAGATAAGATGCTGATACACATATCCCACATATATATGATACCATATATGAATCTGTTGGTAGCAAGTAATAGGAAAAGCAACCCAAATAGGCTTAAATCATACAGGAAATTTATTGGTTCTCAAAGGTTCAGTTCCCTCCATCCTTCCTCCATATCCCATAGCTAGTTCTCTTTACATCTAGGAAATGACTGCCCTAAACGTCCACATTCCTGGGTGGTAGGAGGGTAAATCTTTCTAGATGGTTCTATGGAAGAGGGCGAAAGCTGCTTCCTCAGAAACCCAAGGTACATTTTCTCATCACATTGTTCAGTGGGGTCTTCAGCCCACCTCTAATCCAATCCCTGTCAATAATGAGATGAGATGTGCAGATGGCCCTGAATTAATCCCTGGAGCTGGTGGATTACTGGGTGGGTGGAGCATGGGCTTCCCCAGGAGCATATAAGCTGCATAGGAGCAAGGCAGGTACCCAGAGGAATTTAGATTCTGTTGGCAGAGAGCCCTGGGAGTTGCCTGAATCCTGGGTGGCTCCCATGAATACATGTCCCTCCCCCCAGGGTCCCCATCACACACACACACACACACACACACACACACACACACACACACACACAGGTTGTCAGAATTCACACAATAAAAGATTTCTCTTATCACTAGTGTACTTTCTGGACTTCCTGTTTTGACAGATTCTGCTACAACAAAAGCGAGAGCATTGTCATAACTAATTCATTTCTGCATTTTCATGCATGGGAAGCTGGTATTAGCACAATGAGTTTGTATAATTCAGTCAAGAGCAATAATATGGATGCTTTAGATAGCCTGGGAGAGCTGATAGGAAGTGAATTTATAATTGCAATTAGAATTATTAAAATATTAAAAACAGCCCGATGACTCTCAGGAGCGAGGGGGCCTGTTCACAAAGCACTTCTTAGAGTATGCATCTGCGGTCGAGATTTGGCTAGATCTGGTTGACAACTGAGGGAAGTCCAGATGAATAATCCATTGTGAAACCAACCTCGTGTGGATTTGGCCTTTGGTGTGCCTCTCCCACCTGGCCCCCTTCACTTCTCTTTTACTTTCTCCCTACCCCCCACCCCTGTGGTTGATATCACCAAAGAGGCTCCCCTTGCTGGAGAAAAGTTCTTTGAAGTTATGAAATTTTTTTCCATAGCCTTTTTTTCAAAATGTAGTCATTATTTAGAGAGTGTCTTTTTTCAGTACCTCGCTAAGTTCAGTGGTTTAGCAAAGTAAACAAGCAACCCATAGTCCGAAGGGGGTTGCCTCTGGGGTTGGTACTGGGCCCTGCTCCCCGCGGGGGATACGGGAAACAGCTCCTTCCATCCAAGGAGTTCCGAGGGCCTCCAGTTTTCCAGTTGCGCCTCTGTGTCCAGTCGGTGGATGAGAGGGGACCAGTGACATGTGGATGCCACGAGTGGCTGTGTGGGCAGATCTCAGCGACCTCGCTTGGAAGTGGTGGGCCTCATTTCTGCCCACACTCCCCTGGCCAGGACTCAGTCGCATGGCCACATCTAAGGCAGGGGGGTTGGGGGGTTGACAAATGTGGTCTGACTGTGTGCCCAGAGGGAATAGGAAGTAGGGCTTGGCTCTTTGCTGTCTTTGCTGCAGATGGGAAAACGCCCATTTAGACACAGACTTTCCTCCTGACAGGGGTTCTCAGGAACATTTGAGTGCCAGGATTTCTGAATCTCCGCATTTCTAATTGGGAGGTTCAAAGTCTAATGGGGCTGACTAATGGGGCTGAATCCTTCCTGAATAACAGCTTGTTTTGCAGCTAACGAAGAAAAAATATATATATATATTTTCCCCAGGAGGACACTGTATTTATAGTCCTTCACCACTCCTAGGACTTCTAGAGAGAGCACATCTGTAGTGAAGACCTTAATGCAAGGTCTCATGTTCCCCTCCAGCTTGGACTGTGGACAGGAGTTGGTACCTGTCCTGAATGCTAGTGTTTGGTGTGCTGTTCCAAGGCAGTACCCTGGGAAGGCGGCAGGATCTGACAGAGATTACTGAGTAGTTGGAGGAGGGGTTGAACCTAAGGCCTCAGATTTACACCCTGTGCCTCCAAAGCAGAGAGTCCCTGAGTGGACTTGGAAGGACGATGGCTGGCCTGGAGGTTGGAGAGTGGACGTCTCAGCATTCATCACTATGGACCAAAGCCGTGAGCGGAGAGAATGGGGACACCAGGCATCGCTTCTTATGTGTAGTCTTCATTTAATGTAAGTCCTACTTTTTCTGTAGGACTTTTACGTTAATGTATGGCCCTAACATGGAATGAAGGGGACTGAGAGAATGACAAGTTAAGTTACCAGCTAGTCTTGCTAGATAGGACCATAATATCAGAATTCTTTTTGTATAAAGATAATACATAAATAAATAAATTAAATAAATAAATAAATAATAAATAAATAAAATAATGCTTTTAACCCAAGATAGTGTGTAAATTCTGCAAATACATGTGTCTTACAGCCATAAGGACTTTCATGCAGGGAATATTGGTAGAATCAGATCTCTGAGAGGTGAGAAGATGCAGAGAGGTGTGGGTAGCAAAGGAAGATTCTGGAGAGAGTGCCGGGACAGCTAAGGTTCCCCAGGGGTTCTCGAGACCTTTCTGGGAACCCACGAGATCAAAACTCTTGTCGTGATGATACTAAGACATGATTTGCCTCTTTCAGTCTCAGCTCTTGTTCTGAGTTTGCAGTGGAATTTTCCAGAGGCAGCACATGGAAGCAGAGACAGATATGACCATCCGACTGTCCACTGTGAAGTCAGGCATAAAAGAGATTTGCAAAATCTAAAACTCTTTCTCACTAAGTATTTTTTGTTTCTGAGTACCTGATTATTTTTCCTAAAACATGTTATTTACTATGTTCACATGCTTTTAATGCTATTTAAAAGAAGTCATCAGTAAATATTATTTTTAAATCTCGGTTTTAGTTTTGAATAGAGTAAATGTTGATAAGTATAACCCACAATTTTAAAAGCTCTTTAAGGGCCTCAATTATTTTTAAGAATGTAAAGATGTCCTTACTCCAAACACTTGAGAATCCTATGCTAGAGAATCCCATCAGAGCTGAGGAAAAGTAAATTCGACCATTTGTGGTCAAATTACTTCAGAGAATGTGGATTGCTGAGAAGGTAGCATATTCTTTCTGGAGAAAATCAGTCGAAGAGCAGTTGTAGTTAGCTAGGGGTTGCTGGGGTAGGTGGCCACTGGTGGGATAACTAAATTTCAGTAACATTCCATACATTAACTTGTAAACCTAAAAAAAGTTGCAATACTGCCATCTAGTGGTCCATAATGAAAATAATTTAATATATTTTTTCATTGGAGTTACAATGATTGCTTCCGAACTGAAGGACTGTTAGGGACTCAGTTAATAGTTGTTTAATGCCCTGTATTTCCGATGTTTAGATCACCAAATATGTACCTTTAAATGTCTCCCTTCATTTCCTTCTATATTAATGCTTCCCCTTGGGGTTAGGATAACCCTGTAGGGTGGGATATACCTCATTCCAATCTGTGTTCCTGATTTAGTGCTGTCTTTGGGGAACTAAAAAAGTAACTTTTTCACTTTGATTTCGCCTAACTCCTCTCTCCATGGGCATTTAAAAATGAATGACCTTTTCCCTGTGGATCTATTTTAGAGATACAGAAAGGTTTCAAAGACAGTCCAGCGAGACCCCGTGTCCTCTTCACCCACTTTCCCCTGTTGTCAACATTCCACATGCCTGTGGAACGTGCTGGGCGCCTGGGTGAGATGACCCACATTGAGGCACGAGACTGTGAGGTTGCAGAAATAGAAGCTTGGGGAGCGGGGAGGGTGGGCTGGACTGCAAAACAGGTCACCTATAGAAGCTAGAAAGCCTCAAACCTATGTGTTCAAAATTCTGAGTGAAAATCATTTTCATCAGAAAATCCTATAGTGTATAAACCACATAGCAAGTGTGATGTTATAATAAAGACAATTCTAGAACTACAAGGTTTCAAAAAGTGTACCTTCCACGCCCCTTTTGTCAGGAAGTTATTCATGGATTTGCTTCTCTAAAAAAGGAAGAAGAAACAGGGAGAAAGCCCAGGAGACAGGGGAGCAGGTAGCAGATGATATAACTTAGCTCGGCGGCCGCCTGAAAACAAACAGTGCACAATGGAGCAGGAGAACAGAGGTGTTTGAACAACGAGGAGATTTATGGTTCTGTCAGGGTGTTTGGGGATGAATTAGTTATAGGGATAGAAAAAAAAATAAACATAAAACCCAGACAACTGATTAACCCCAGAGGAAATAAAAAGTTGCATATAGGCATGGTATACCACATGGCTCAATTTTGAACTGTATGTAGTCATAGTAATGTAAATGTCAAATATTTATTTAAACAGAACAGGTAATCTTATCCTGTTTAG
>NW_005369915.1:4765094-4844332 GCF_000412655.1 Myotis brandtii | reverse complement strand
GAAGGGGGAGAAAGAGTGAGAGAGAGAGAGAAAGAGAACTAGGATTTTCTACTGTTTCCAGAAGTCAATGATCAGTCTCTAAAATCTAAAAGCAAATTCTGAAGCATCAGTATCAGCCTATTATTTAAACCACATGGAAGTAAATGCAGTCTTTTCTTTTCATCCACAGTTTCACTTTCTGAGGTTTCAGTTACCTATGGTCAGCTGTGGTCTGAAAATATTAAGTGAAAAATCCCAGAAATAAACAATTCCTAAGTTTGAAAATGCACACCTTTCTGAGTAGCATGAAGAAATCTTATGTCAGGCTCTGTCCTGCCCAAGACCTGAGTCATCCCTTTGTCCTGCAGCTCCACGCTGTAGACACTCCCCATGTGTTGTGTTAGTAAGTGATGAGATTGACTAACATGGCATCAAAGTGCTGTTTTCAAGGAAACCTTATTGTACTTAAAAGTGGCCCCAGAGGCAAGAGTAGCTTAATGCTCTGTCACAGTGCCTGTGTCATTCACCTCCCTTCACCTCATCACAAGAAGAAGGGTGAGCACAGCACAAGAAGATATGTTGAGACAGAGAGACCACACGCACATAACTTTTATTACAGTATATTGTGAAAATTGTTCTATTTATTAGTTTTTGTTGTTAATCTCTTACTGGGCCTAATTTAGAAATTAAACTTCATATATATACTAGAGGCCGATGCAGGAAATTTGTGCAAGAGTAGGTCTTCCTTCTCCTGGCTGCCGGCACTGGCTTCCCTCTGGCACCTGGGACCTGGGCTTCCCTCGCAGCCCCGGCTTCATCTGGAAAGTCATTTGGAAGGATGTCTGGTCTAATTAGCATATTATGCTTTTATTTTTATAGACTAGAGGCCTGATGCATGAAATTCATGCATGCGGCGGGGCGGGGAGGGGGGGGGTTGGGTGTCCCTCAGCCCGGCCTGCACTCTCTCGCAATCCAGGACTGCTGGTTTCTAACTGCTCACCTATGTGCCTGCCTGATTGCCCCTAACCACTCACCTGCCTGCCTGATCGTCCCTAACTGCTCACCTGCCTGCCTGATCACCCCTAACTGCCTCTGCCTTGGCCCCCGCCGCCATGGCTGTCTGGTCTAATTAGCCTATTACGCTTTTATTATTATAGACTAGAGGCCTGGTGCACAAAATTCATGCATGGGGGCTGTGTGTCCCTCAGCCCAGCCTGCACCCTCTCCAATCTGGGACCCCTCAAGGGATGTCCGACTGCCCGTTTAGGCCCCATCCCTCTCACAATTCAGGACTGCTGCCTCCCAACTGCTTGCCTGCCTGTCTGCCTTATTGCCCTTATCCACTTCTGCCTGCCAGCCTTATCACCCCCTAACCACTCCCCAGCCATCCTTATTGATGCCTAACTGCTCCCCTGCCAGCCCAATTGTCCCTAACTGCCTTCCCCTGCCAGCCTGGTCGCCCCCAACTCCCCTCCCCTGCTGTCCCAGTCACCCCAAACTGCCCTCCCTTGCTGGCCTGGTCGCCCCCAACTGTCCTCTCCTGCAGGCCTGGTCGCCCCTAACTGCCCTCCCCTGCCAGCCATCTTGTGGCAGCCATCTTTGACCACATGGGGGCAGCCATCTTGTGTGTTGGAGTGATGGCCAATTTGCATATTACTCTTTTATTAGATAGGATATGGTTCCGTATTATCCATGGTTTTAAATATCTACTGGGGATCTTGGAACATATCCCCATCAAATAAGGGCGGGGGTGGGGGGAAGGGCTTGCTACTGTACTAGAAGAAACAGTTGAAAATAGTTACCTCTAAGAAGTAGGGATTAGGAATTGGGAGGAATTGCTTAAGGGAAAATTCTAGTAGGATTATGTGGCTTTAAAAAACAATGTCCATGTATTTCATGAAAAGGCAAAAGATCAGATGAATGGGTGACCCGCCAAAGCAGGGACTAGGTCAGCACCCAAGCTGATCCAAGTTCGTTAAGAATCAGGGAGTGCCTGGAGAGAAAAGTCCAAATGCTCACCTGGTACAAAGTGCCTGGCATTTTATCAAGTCACTTTAATCTTTAATCTGTCCCCTTGCTCATTTGCATACACAGTGGCTCTCTGTGACCCTTGTCAGGGGTGAGAGTTTACTTACTGTTTGCACAATTGCTGGGCTGCTCTGACAATAGGCCACCGTGCTCCTGTGGGCTGAGTGTCCAGATGGCAAGCTGTCTCCCTGGAACCATGGCTTTCCCTGCGGGATTTGGATGGGGGGCAGCCACCGCGGCTTATCAAGTGGAAGGTAGGAGACGATCCTTTCCCTTGGCTAGGGCTGGGATGAGTTACTTCTTGTGGGTTCTGTGTGTCTAGGGAAAAGGATGGGGTGAGAAAAAGAAGGAAATGGATTGCAGAGTCTATAACTATATAAATGGACTGTGCCCCCTTGCATGCAGAAGAGGCTCACATTCCATATTCCTTTCCTGAGGCACAAGGAGGACAGTGGGAGAGCTGAGCACCAAGCTGCAGCTGTATTTTTGGTCCGTCCAACCTTACCTCTCACATCAGTTTACATTGGACCAGCTGCTTTTGGCATTGGTCATTGGTTTCTTGAACACATTTGCCCCAAACACCCCTAAAAATAACAATGTTTCCTATTGACTGGAAAAATATTGGGTAACTAAATAGGCTGGCCCTCCAGGAATGAAAGCAAGACAACCTTGGTTAGTTTCCTTGTCAGGAGAGAGGTCAGACAGACCAAAGGCGTGGTCAGAGAGAGGAGTAGAAGGAGAGCTGAATGAAGTGAATGGAATCAGGTTCTAGCAGCAGCAAGAATGGCAACAATGGGGTCTGGAGCCAGACCCCCTAGACTTGGGGGTCTATCTCTACATTTTTTTTAAATTAAATTTATTGGGGTGGCATTGGTTAATAAAATTATATAGGTTTCAAGTATACAATTTTATGATATATCATCTGTATATTGCATTGTGTGCGTACCACCCTAAGTCGAATTTTCTTCTATCACCATCTGTCTGACCCTCTTCACCCTTTACTACCTTTTCACCCCTCTTCCCTCTGGGAACCAGCATACTGTTGTCTGTGTGTATGAAGTTTTATTTGTTTGTTTTTCTTGTTTGTTCATTTGTTGTTTTCAGTTTTATGTGCCACATATGAGTGAAATCATATGGTTTCTTAACTTTTTCTGTCTGACTTATTTCACTTAACATGATAGTCTCAAGGTCCATCCATGTTGTCACAAATAGCAGTATTTTTTTCTTTTCTTATGTCTGAGTAGTATTCCAAAGTATATATGTACCATGTCTTCTTTATCCAATCATCTATCCAAGGTCACTCCAGTTATTTACATGTGTTGGCCCCCGTGAACAATGCTTCAATGAACACAGGGGTGCATATGTCTTTGTGAATAAATATTTTCATTTTTTTTCTGGAAGGTACTTAGAAGAGGGGTTGCTGGCTCATATAGTAACTCTATTCTTAATTTTTTGAGGAGCCTCCACTATCTCTACATTTTACCAGCTCAGTGTAACTTTGGGCAAGTTACTCAACTTCTCTGTGCCTCCTCATCTGTAAGCTGGAGATAGCTATAATGTTGCTGTGAGTTAAGTAAGATGATGTATATTAGCTGCTTGGGGCTGAGTAAATGCTCAGTGCATGGCATTTACTATATTTAGTGGGATCACAAAGGGATTACTGAGAACGACTCACTGTAGGATTCTACAGTTAAATTGATAGGAATATCCAATCAGTTATACAAGACAAGATGGTGGGTTTTGGGTACCAGTTTCTAGGTCCTGCTTGCTCAGGCCTCAGGAATAATGACATTGCTTGTCCATTCTGAGGTCCTCTCCTCACAGGGTCTCAGTATCTCAGTGTCACTGCACAAGTTTCTTCTTCTGGAGGCCATTTGTCCCCTGCTCTTTTGTGCAGGCTGCAGCCTGATTTTAAGGTCTTTATTTGTGTTCTCACACTGCTCTTGTGCTGTTTACTCTCTATCAACAGCTTTCAGGGCGGGGAACTTGATCCAATGTGACTGCTCTCTTTGTTAAACTCACACAATGACTTCTATATGTTTGCTTGTTTCCCACCTCTTACCTTCCCTCTTGTGCTGAGTGACTCTGGGCAAATAACATAGTTGTCTCAGTTTCCATATTTGTAGAATTAGGGAAATGGTCATGCCCACCTTCTAGGTTTGTTCTATAATTAAACTAGTTGGCATATGTAAATGGACCACAAGCGTGCCTGGGTCATAGTACCCAGAAAATAACAGCAATAACACTATTAATAATACTGGTGCTATTACTATAAGTGAAAATAGTATTATTATTGTTGTTATTTTTCCTGGCTGGATTCTCTCCTACTCTGTAGCGACAGGTAAGTTACTTCTCTGTTCTGTTTAATGAAGATGCTCATTTCCACTTTGGATAGCACATTAGAATATGCTCCCTCCTTGCTCATTCTACCAGCAGCTGCTGGGAGAGTTGCTATTTAAATACCCTGTCCCCATTGCCCAGACCACATGTGCAGGCCCTCAACCTGTGGCTTTGTTAAATCCATGTGGCCCGGGGTTTAGGAGCTGAGGCCACCCTGTCACTTTTTGATTTTTGAGAATCTGAACTGCAGGGCCTCCTTGGCCTCTGAAAGTCTGCAGAGCGGTTAGAGATCCCAGACACTCAGCCAAATGGAGGACTGAACGTGAAGTGTGCTTGTTAAGAAAAGAAAACTAATGTTTCCGTGATTTGTTATAACGATGTGTTGTAAGACATTACCGTGTATCTCTTTCCACTGATGTTCACAACACAATTGTCTGTGTAGCTTTCTTTGTTTTCAGATACCCTCTCGAGAGCCCTGAGTGATAATTCTCAGACTCCACCACCTCCCCACTCACCTGTATGCATGTACCGCACCCCTGCACAGAAATGGAGCCATTGGGGCTCTGTTGTTTGGGAGACAAGGCGCTGTCAGGGTCCCTGCAGGCAGGGCTGACTGAAGGGCAGGACAGTAGCTTCTGATCACTGGCTCTCCTAACATACTGTCTCCTTGGTTGCATATTTCACCAGACCCCTGGCTCTTCCTTCCTCCTGACCTTGTTCATTTCCTTTCTGCCGCCACTCATGACCTCCCTGTTTAGGGTTTTAAAGATGAGTTTAATGTCACATTTATTATAGGAAAGTTGGCTGTGTGGTGTCTCACGCCTTTTGGAGGAAAGCACAATCTAAACCTAATAAATATTAAACAAGTGGTATAAGCAGGAGGAAAATGATGTGTTTTAGGTGGGTTGTAAAGAACGTTGTAAAACCTGTAAAAATGTATTTGTTAGATGAAGAGGCAGGGGATAAAATGCAGATAATCATCGTTTTACAGCAGTGAGTCTCATGTAATATTTCAAAGCACAGAAACATTTCCAGGATTGTTAACCCTTTGGGAAGATGACTTGCTTCTGTTCCTGCCTGGAGGGAATAGGAGGCACAAACAGCAGGTAGCTCAGTGGCATTTTATTTACGTTCTCCTGGCAAGCTGTGGAGGAGTGTGAAAATGACATTTAAGACCCAACGTTACAGCCCTCGCTGGCTTATAACTCCCAGTGGTTTCAGGGAGGGCTCCTTAAGGGTGACTGTACTTTGCAAACTCCCACAAACCCTAAACAAAGTCTAAACTACTCCTTTAACGCCTCCTGGTGGGATCTGGGTTTGTGGTTCCTGAGGAGGCAAAGGCCTTAGTTTTATGAATGTCATTATTCATCTCGATACTGCACTGGATACCAAGATAATGCTCGAGTTTGATTTAACTTTGACTTTGCCCTTATGTTGGCAGAAATTGGGGCTGGCATCAAACTTTGGTCACTTATCTGCCTTGGTGTGTTGAAGGTGAAATTCTATAGTTGAGAAATGTGGGGTTAATTTTGCACTAAAAATATGGGAGAAGAAACAGGACAGCTGAATTAGTTGGCTTTAGGTACAGTTTGTGGTGCTTCTATCAAGGCTGTTTCTTCTCTGGTACCTTTTAAAAATGCAATTGGTCCACACAAACCCAAGCTAGAGGCATACTTAATCTACCTGCCATAGCTGTTAGCACAGATCTTATACTTATTTATTTTATTTTTTTATTTTTATTGATTTCAGAGAGGAAAGGAGAGGGAGAGAGAGAAATATCAATGATGAGAGAGAATAGTTGATCAGCTGCCTACTCCTCCCCGCCCCCCACTGGGGATCGAGCCCACAACCTGAGCATGTGCCCTTGACCGGAATCGAACCCAGGACCCTTCAGTCCGCAGACTGACGCTCTGTCCACTGAACCAAACCAGCTAGGGCTGGTCCCATACTTCTTTAGACCACTTGCTGTTTGCTTTCTCCATTCAACCAGTTTGGGCTGTGTATCTTGTTTCCTATATTCTGCTAAGCCCTTTGGATTAAACATCCTTGTTTGGGACCTGACCTTTGGGCCATCCTATGTAGCCTTCTAGAACAGGACTCACCTATTCTTTGTCTGGGCCACTTACGAAAGAAGGAGGGAAAGCAAGCTTGGTGCACAGGGAAAAAGAAAGAAGAGGGATGAACACTTTTCCGTAAAATTTCTCATAGCTTAAATGTTGATGTGACAGAAACCACTCTCATTTCTTTCCTCCAGTTTCAAATTTGAGATCCATAAAAATCTCAAATATTGTCTCCCCTTTTTTATCGTACAGTGAAATTATATGGGCATCATTGATAGTGAATGGGCTTATGCAGGAATGATATTAAATACTCATCAACTGATATGATTATCAATCAGATGTCAACCACAGACAATAAGTGTAGACTATATTGATACCTGCATTGATTAATGAGAGTGGATACCAACCGTCAACAACTGCTATGGACCAGGCTGGTGCCCATATAACTAATCAGTGTGGGTGTCAGCTATAAACAACCATTGGGGCCACAGTTTTATATGCTGTTTGAATTTCAGCCTGGGGCTTTTGAGTGGAGTACCTCTGGGGTATTCCAACTCTGTTTGTGGACTACTGGAGAGTTAAGTGACTTACCTTCTCCAAGCCTCAGATTTCTCACCTGCAATATTCCTAATGCTGATCCCTTTTTTTCTCAAAATGTCATTGGATGAATATTGGAGAACTTTTTTTTACATTTTTGTGTTTTTTTGAAATTTCATTCCCCCAGCTTTTTCTTCCAGGTTACTAATTTGGACTTTAGCTTCATTCATTCAATTTTTTTTCAACCCCTCTATTGAATATTTAATGGTGACCATCATAATTTTAGGTTTTAGGAACTCATTCTTACATTTTTGATTGCTTCATTTTTAGGAAGCCATGTTTTTTTTCTGGATGTAGTCACCCTTCAAATATTCTTAAGAATGCTAGTTTAAAAAATTAAGTTCTCTTTTTATAATTCCTTTTTTTCTGACATTACTTTGAGATCTTTGGGTTATTTGTTTATTTTTGTCTTTACCTTTCATGTTATTTGTTTTTGGCGAATGTATGGCCATCCTTGAGTGCCTGTTCATGCTCGTGAATGAAAGAATAGGTGGATTGCTGTCCATAAGAGAGGTAAGTTTCCTTTGAAGTTAGGTAATTCTATTTAATGGAAACAGGGCTCATTCTAGAACATGATATCAACCTCAAAGGCTAACATGGGCCAAATAAACAAGGTTTAAGTTTATGTGGGCCACAAAAACCAAAAGCTTCAATTTTCATAGAAATGTAGGTTTATTTTGAGAGAGACATGAATGCAAAGGGCTGAAATAAATGAGTAATCATTAACATAAAATAATAGAACATTTTAATAAAAATTAATATTTTTTCTTGAACATTAACTTACCAGACACTGAATAACTGCACAAATTAATAAGCGTAATGCAAATAAACCCTGTTTTTCTTGTTCTCTGAAAGCAAAATATTTCCTGTTGCGCACACCAAATAAGTCAGTACAAGACTAATGACGTGACAATCGGCTGCTAAAATATTTACTGCTAGTATTAGTGGCGAGAAATGGTGCACCTGCATGTAAGGTGGTGCGTAAGGGAAATGAATGCAACACGATTATAGCAATCAGTCATTAGCGAATGTTGTAGTTCATTAATAACAATTATGTATAACAGGATATTGTAAAAATTAAGTTACAAAATTTTTATTAAAACGTTTCTTACATATTGTTATATTGGCTGGGCCACAAAAATATTCGTTGTGGGCCACAACTTTGACATGCTTGCTCTAGAACAGTGATTCCCAAAGTGGGCGCTACCGCCCCCTGGTGGGCGCTGCAGCGATCCAGGGGGGCGGTGATGGCCACAGGTGCATTTGTTTTAACTTTTTTTGTATTACCTTTCTATTCTGAGTTCAATAAATAGTTTCATAATTTCAAACTTCAATGTTTCTAATTTACACCTTTCTTTACTATATTTTACGAAAAAGGTAGAAACATTAATACATATATCTTTCTGTTTAATTGCTATTAAAATTTAAAAAAAAATTAATTTCCAGGGGGCGCTGAGTAATATTTTTTTCTGGAAAGGGGGTGGTAGGCCAAATAAGTTTGGGAACCACTGCTCTAGAAGAAGTAGGGTTCTGTGTAAGTGGGTTGGAATCTATTGAAAGGCAGTGTCCTCATAAAGGACAATGTGTGTGAGGGGAGAACACCAAGATTTAGACCCCAATAACTGCCATATGGCGAGGACTTTAAGGAAGGATGTATATGCTTTTTGTTTTATGTTTTTTTTCTCCACTGCCCTTCAAGTTCATGTTTAGCTCTAGAGTTTGACTTTTCTTGACCAGCTCAGTATGTTTCTACCCTTTTTAGGAATCCTTGCCAGTCACTTTTATTAAGCATTTCTTTGGACTTGAACATGGGGTAAAGGCAGCACTGACTGCTCTGTTTATAGCAGAGGTGGGGAACCTTTTTTTTTTGCCAAGAGACATTTGGATATTTATAACATCATTCACAGGCCATACAAATTATCGACTTAAAAAATAGCCTGCTATTTTGGTCAAACATTTAATTAACTTACCCCTAATTCCTTGGTAGGGCCAGACCAAATGATTTTTCAGGCCTTATAAAACCCTGGGGCTGCATGTTCCCCACCCACCTGGTTCATGAGGAGAGGAGCCAATCCAGCCAACAGTAGGATAGGACAGATAACCTTTGTGTTAATTACTGTAATGGTTGCTCTGAGGCCTGCTCTGCTCTCTGCATTGTTCCACCCACAGATTCCCTAGGGCAGCAACCTTTCCGACCTCAAGGACCACCAGTGGTCTGAGGACCACCAAGACCACTGCCCTAGGGGACTCCTTATCAGCCATCTCCAGTGTGTGAGTTTATGTTGTAGTTCTTTGTTTTAGTTTCTCAGACAATTCAGTCCTATTTTTTTTTCAATTATCTAGAATTACTTAGTAAATATGATAGCCTATTAGAACTTTACTTTTTGTTTTCAGCTCTGTTGTGGGTTCTTTTCTAAAAAAATATTGTTGTTTCTATTGGGGATGTGAGAGGAGGAAGAATTAAATATGTATCCTCCACTCCTCATCTTAAACTGGAAGTCTTTATTAATATGCATTAATATATGAAAGTGCTCCATAGACCATGAAATATTATTGAAAGTTAACAGAGGAATTTGCCCTTATCCTCTTACCATTATCACCCTCCTCATCATCTTTAACACATCCAACCTGTAGATCTGAATTTTCTTGCCCTAGGCTTTTAGAAGATAGGTAACATGGAATTTCAGACAACCACACAAAAGAAAGTGAGATATTCAATGAGAGGAAAGCCACAGTGAAGGAGGGCTACTGTGACCATTATGTCTTACCTCCCTTTATTCTCCATACACAAATTCTCTATGTTCCAGATTTTCCAGTGTTTCTGTTGGCTTCAAGAGCAGTGCTGAAAGGTATCTACTGCCAGCACTATAATTTTATGTCGGTTATTTATCAGTAAGGGTCTCCCTGCTGTTTGTTCTTTTGTATCAGTAAAGTTGTGAGGACAGAATGGATATCAATCACATATGTTTAGAGAAAAACAAAATGATTGTATTATAAAAGTAAGATAATTGTGGAACATTAAAAACATAAACAAGGAAGAAGTAAAATTTAAAAATTAACTAGAGAGGAACTTTCAAATTTTGAGTACGTACTTCCAGTCTTTATACATTCACAGACTTTCAGGCACACATATGATTTTATTTATTTGCTAGAGGCCCAGTGCACAAATTTCATGCATGGGTGAGGTCCCTAGGCCTGGCTGGCGATCAGGGCTGATCGGGGCCTTCTGGCTGCTGGCTGGAGCCTTCCCTCCCTCAGCCCCTCCCCCCGGCCGGCCAGGGGGGAGGGACGAGGGGAAGTTGGCTCTGGCAGTTGGAGTTTGGCTGTGAGAGCACACTGACCACCAGGGGGCAGCTCCTGCATTGAATGTCTTCCCCCTGGTGGTCAGTGCACATCATAGCGACCAGTTGTTCCGGTTGTTCTGGTAGTTCCAGCATTCCGGTTGCTTAGGCTTTTATATATATAGATTTTTTCATCCTAATAGGAACATTCTGTAAATGGTTTTGGTTTCTTTAAGATACGTATAAATACCTCGATAAGCTATAACATGTCTGCATCTTTTCTACTCTTCTGGTGTCCTTTCTCCCTTACCTATCTGTGTATAGTTGCACATGTCAGTCAATATATTTAACCTTGTAAAACAAGAACAAATCTGCTGCTTCTCAATGATTTGTATGGATTGAAGGTTCTATATATCGTCCTACATATTTGTACATGACTTTTTTTTGTCACCACTAATTTCATCGGTTAAACTAGGACATTTGTCTATTTGGATGAATATGTGGCGACATTATACTGGAAAACAAAAGGCATTACTTGTGCTGTTCCTTCCTGGGCCTGCCCATCTGGTATGGATTGTTTTCCAGGTAAGTTCACTGATGCACAAGGTTGAGTGATTCTTTAAAAATTATTACACTGTCACACAATGCCCAAGCCAGAAATATAGACTCTTGTTAGACTTTTCCTCTTATTCTCTCCTTTATTTAACCAACTAATTTTTATTCTGTATTCTCTAAAACTCTTGATTGCATCCCTTCTCACCATTACTATTACCTTTCCCTTAGTTCTGAAACTCACCATTCCTAAAGTTCCTTTAAGTCTTCTTAAAGTCTGCTTCCCTCCCCTCCACTCTGCTCCAACCTTTCCGGCATATTGCTGCTAGCATGGTCTTGAAAAATTCTGACCACATCATTGTAGTTTTTGAGAGATAGCATGAGCCTTGAAATCAAACAGACTAGGTTTGAACCCTGACTCCTCCACTTACCAATGAGTTGTGTGATCTTGGGAGATATCTGAGCTTTGTATGCCTCAGTTTCCTCATTTGTAAAATGGGAAAGTAACATTGCCTATCTCAGGGTTGTTATAAATATTAAATTTGTTTGTGAACATCAACTGCCTAGAATAGTGGTGGGCAAACTATATGGGTTCAAATATACATGCTAACAATTAATTTAAAAATGCAGTGTCTTCTACAGAATACTTTTTGATCTTCTTGCATGGCATTAATAAAAAACATTTCTGCCCAGTTGCCGGCTTGATCCCTAGTGCGAGGTGTGCAGGAGGTAGCCAATCAATGATTCTTTCTCATCATTGATGTTTCTATCTCTCCCTCTCATTTCCTCTCAGAAGTCAATAAAAAGTATATATTAAAAAAAAAAACAACACCTCTGTGTTTTACCTCTGACTTCATCCCTAATGTATCTCTTGCTTCTTCTTCATTTTTACCTTATTCTTTGACCAAAGTGACATGCATATGATTGTTTAAATGTGCCATGACCTTCTGATGCCATTGCACACACTGTTCCCTCTGATTGCATACCTGGCTATTGGCATGAGCAGAGACCAGCAGGGGACAGAGATCCAGGTCACGTAACTCCCAGACTACATCTCCTCCTAATCCAACATACTGTCTCTTTCATATTCATCCTTTATGCTACTCTCCTGAGTGTGTTCCTATGAGCATGGTAGAGGTACTGGGGGCTGGTGTGTTCCTGTGAGCTTGGTGAAGGTGCGAGGTGATGGTGATGAGATGGGGTAAAGGGAACCCCCAAAGCAGCATTTAGTACATGTGAAAAATCTATTCTTATATTAAACTAGTGGCCCAGTGCATGAATTCATGCATATTGAAAGAAAATTAATTAGAAGAAATATTTTAATATCACTATTCACCCTTTCTCTATAATAGAAGTGTCAACCAAATTCACAATTGACAATGACAGGTCAAAACACACGTGTGTGATTGGCGCCAGCAAGAACTTTATATATATAGATCAACTTGTTTAATTAGACCTGCTTTCTGATTTAGCTAAACTTTTTCCAGCCCAGTGAAGCACCCCAACTTCTCTTTCAGATAATTGTCAGCAACACAGCAGTAAATATCAAATCTGCTAGTTACCTCGTGGTAGTTCTCTTATATGTGTGGAATTTTCTTGTCTTGATGCTTTTAAAATTCTCTTTGATTTTAGACATTTTTTTTATATAATGCATTTTGGGGAAGATGTCTTTGGGTTGAATCTTTTGGGAGACTTATGAGCTTTATGAACTATCAGGGGTGGGCAAACTTTTTGACTCGAGGGCCACAATGGGTTCTTAAACTGGACCGGAGGGCCAGAACAAAAGCATGGATGGAGTGTTTGTGTGAACTAATATAAATTCAAAGTAAACATCATTACATAAAAGGGTACGGCCTTTTTTTTTTTAGTTTTATTCATTTCAAACGGGCCGGATCCGGCACGCGGGCCGTAGTTTGCCCACGGCTGATCTAAGCTTTCTAAATCTCAGTTTTTCAGCTAATGAAAAGAAAATAGGATTCCACTGAGTCTTCTATCTACCTACTCCAGGACTTCTGTGAGGATCAAATGAGATGAGGCACGGGAAAATGCTTCACAGACATTTGGTTAAAGTGTAAAATGTTTCCACCTGGCTATAAAGCAAGTTGTGTTCCTGGGTTGAAGAAACTGCAAGGAGGCTAGTTGCTAGGGAGAGGAAGCCGGGCGTTGCTATGTGACGTCATTACCCAGTGGCCACAGCGACCATTTCTGGGCTGGGCTGGGCTGTGGGCTGCATTTTGCACCATGGGGTCTTGGCAGCATTGGCTGCAATGGTCGCTTCGGGGTGGTGGCGGGGCCTGTTCCCACTTGGGGGAAGCTGAGTGTTGCTTTGTCGGTGCCAGGTCCCTGGTGCTGTTTCTTTGTAAATGGCCAGTGTGCATCATGGCAGCTCCTGCGTTGAGTGTCTGCCCCATGGTGGTCAGTGCGCATCATAGCGACCGTTTGGACGGTTGGAGGGACACTTAGCATATTAGCTTTCATATATATATATATTTGGGGGCATTTGGGTGTAACTCCAGGCTCCTAAAGATGACTATTATCATGAAAGGTGCTGATATGGATATTGTAGCTGAGAGTTGGTATTTCAGAGTCATGGGTGGTCACCATGACAGCAGCTGGGGTTCTGTTTTTTCCTTCTGCTGTGCTACATGGGCCTCTGTTTGAGGTGCCCTGAACCAGCTGAGCAGATCTAGGCTGGCTTTGGACCTTTCTCAAGGTGCCTGCTGTTCTTTTCATTAGTGTGAATAATCAGGGTTTGATTGTAAAGTATGCCCGGGCCAAACACAAGGGTTTTAAAAATTGTCTGCTGTTTTAGATTATCCAGGCCACTGATCCCCCTTCCTTAGCATGGATAATTGAGAGTGGACTGGGCTGAAGAATGTTAAGCAGAACCAATTGACAAAATAAATGAGATTTTTAAAATCCTTTACATTTTAATAATAAGAAAAAACTCCAACTTGGTTGACTTCTCTCTTTTTTTTTAATCTAAAAGGGCCCAATTTATATTTTGAAACTGTAAATGTATTTGGTTGTTAAGTTGATTCAAAGTAGGAATACATTTTCTATGATGCAACCATTTGCAATCTATTTAAAATGTATACCGATTACAATGTGTACTTAATAGCGGTAGGGGAGAATTTTAAATACAGATGAGAGGTTGGCCAGTTTCACATTCAATGTCAGATCTTCTTATAACCATGTTTATGTTTCAACTAGGTAGCAGGAAGCGAGTGGGAGTCACTTCAAATTCTGAAAATCTCTCTCTTGATAGTGGGGGCTATAAGTCTTTGCCCCTAATGAGCAATCATCATGGAGAGAAGAGCATTTTTTGAATGTTTGCATATGATTAACAGGATCCTGATGCCTGGGAATATCCAAGCTCATTCTCTTCTCATTTTCATCCTCTCATCTTTCCCCATGCATGCCTTAGGGAGAAATGTATTTACATGTCACTTGACTGGGAATTTAGAGGACATTTTCTCTAAGGAACAATCTTATAAATAGGGATAGGTGTCACTGAATACCCTTCAGTGTGTGATGAAATAAATAGACTTTGGGAGGTTGGCTTGGGAATTTAGAACATATTGTAAGAGGCAATGGTGAGTTTCTGGGCAGTTGATTCATAAATAAGGTTTTGAAACATTACCCATTTTTACATTGGGAATTACCAAGCTAAAGCTTAAGGTTCCCCCAACACCCATGAACAATCATTTAAATACAGGCTTTGAGACTTGGGAGAAAAAAGTGCATTATGTACTCTAAAAACAATAATCTTACTTTGGAGTCATTGTAGTCCATCATACAGATGCATACTTGGGGATGTTTGAAAGAGTAAAATTTTCTCATGATGGTCTATTACATCATATAACTTATACATTATTATCCAGGCACAGGTAGGGATGCCCATCAGCCCCTCTGTAACAGAGTGAGGGAGACTGAGACTGCTTCACAGGGTGAAATGTTATAAAAGGTCTTTGGCCTTGCCTACTGTGTTCAGGTAAGGTACAGGATATGGTCTGTATCCCTGTTGTATTGGGAGGCCTTGGTTCTCTGGCATGAATTAATAATTAAATTCAATTAAATGAATGTTTATTTGAATTACTACTATGCATGTCATCCTTGTTAGATATTTATTACTGTAGATAATGGATCCTGATGGTATAAAAAAGTAAATAATATGGTCATTTGAATCCAATATTCTAATGAGGGAGACTATGATATGATGTAACAATTCTAACAGTAGACAGACAGAATGCTATTGGAGAGTAGGTGGGAGGGTGGGGATACAAGAATAGGGGGTTACTGTAAAGGCATCAAAGTTGGGCTTTTAAGAAGTTTGTTATGTTTTGTTTTCAGGGAAAGACATCAGGAAGGGCATATTATCGAGGAAACATTTTTGAGCCAAGGCACAAAAGTATGAATATTCCTGCTGTATTAGCAGAATGGTAGGTAAATGGTTTAGAATTCTAATACTTTAAAATGTATTAGAAGCATCTGGAGTTCTTGTTCAAATATAGATTTGGGGGCATCATAATATATAGCAGTGTTGACAGATGGGGCTCAGGAATTTACTTTTTTTTTTTTTTACAAGAGCTCTGTGTGATTGTGCTGTAGCTTGCTCATGCTTTGAGAAAGCCTGCCACAGGCAATGTTTTCTGATGATAGGGTGACTGACAGGATTTGAAGCTGGAAAGATAGAATAGGTCCATGGTATTAGGATCATGTGGAATAGGTTCTTGGTAGCCATAAAATATTCTTAAGCAAAGAGAATAATACAATCAGATCTGTATATTAGTTTACCTGCAGTGTGGAGAATGCACTGAAAGATAGAGACGTGGAGGCTAGGGAACAGTTTTTAGACAACTGCAGATGATGCATATGATGATTAAGACCTGCATTTGGTTGAAGGGGACAGAAGGGAGAAAAAGCCTTAAGAGATATCTTAAGAGAACCAGAAGGATGTGTTCATGAAAACAATGTAGGGAATGAAGGAACTAGGAGGAAGACTAAGTTGACTCTTGTGGTTATAACTTAGGTAACTGGCTGGCTGACGGTTCTATGAATAGAAATCAAATACCCTGGAGATGGAGCAGGTTTGGAGTTGGTGTGACTAGGTTCAATTTAGTTTGCTATTCCCTTAGGGTATTTAAGTGGGAATGCCTTGGAGGTAACTAGAAAATCCTATCTCCATTTCTGGTTGAAATTGCTGGTAGTAACCCATTTATATCTGATAGTAGAAGTCATAATGGAAGAGAATGCTTTAACTAGGGCCCTAGAGGTAATGAAAGAGGAGCAAAAGTTGCAAATTCTGGATTAAATGATGAAAAGAATTGAAAAGACTCAGAAGGAACCCACGTGAAATCAACATTCTTTCCGAATATTAGAATGACTAGAAAGGTCTTTAGAAACCTTTCTGTTCAGTGATTTGAAAACATTTTTTTAATGCAGAAGATCTAGGTTTTCAAGGAAAATATAACTCAGATGTGTAATAAAACAGATTCAGATGGAGCCTCTCTGGTTGGGGTGAGGAAGGGAGGACCTGTGCCTATCCGCCCAGCATTTCCCTCTTTATCGATTGTTCCCCACATGACAATTCTTGACTCCTCTCCGGGGAAGATGGTTTTACAACACCAACATCTATGTACATTCATTATTTTATGGAGGCCAGAGAGATGAATTGACATGATCAGTAGCAACACAGGGGGAATGTGATGTGAAAAGTCTCTCAAGAAACAAAGTAACAAAGGGCAACATGGAACCCATAGCCAAAAGAAGTGGGGCAGAAAATGCGCGGTTCCAAGGGAGGGGTTAATTCCGAGTAGTGACATTCATGGAAGGAATAGCAGGGGTGCTTAATTTTAGAGGCTAAGAAAACATTTAGGGATTCTGTTTCTTGTCCATCTAAAAGTCAGAGCTAAAGGTTTGTGCTGGGTTGGACAAAGAAAGTGAGTCTCTCCAACTTCTACAAAGTGGAGGCAGTTGTCACATATATTGCATCCCAATTATTGCTCGACCCCAGCCAAATTCCCCTGGAAGTGGAACTTTAAAGATGGGGTAAGCTGGAGAATCAGAGTGAAGGACAGAGTAGCTTTCCTTTCCACGTGGGAGGGGTTACAGAGGGGCAACTTGCTTGGGTGGTGATGGATGTCTTCATAACTTGTCTTAAAGTTATATTTGCAAAGTCAGCATGCTCTGCTTATTAGAATGCATATGCATATTTATTTAAGAAGGCTGTTTCAGGGGGTTTGTTGATGGAAGACTCCTCTATTCTGCCAGTTGGCATACAGTAGATATGATTGGTAGCTACCAGTCAGTCTTTAACATGAAAAGTACAGAAAACTCTGTATTCAGGGAGTTGTTTTGAGACATCAGCAGAAATCTGCCAAGACTGAAGGCTGACCCAGTGAATCCTGGGGGACCTTGAGGAAAGTCAATTCATTTATGCATCAAAGGAATCTCAAATTATTCTAAATGGCGTTTGCTGCTCAGAGGGTTCGGCTCTTGAATTAGCAAGCTGCAGCAAGTTCCAAGCTGGTGTTCTTTCTTAGAAAAATGCTTATGGGATATAAATCTTTTAAAAGTGCATCTCATTGTACCAATTGTTTCCTTTAGGGAAAAAAAGCCCATCAGGTTGTTATTAAGTGGTCTATTTAATAGTGTCAATAAATTCCAGAATTGGAGACTGGGTATTGTTATCTCGGACGTTTTAATGGTCCCCATTGTCTGAGTTACTTGGCTTTGGCTTGTTTGACCTTTGTTTGTTTTAAGGGCTTGGAAAAATTTCTCCAAATTCACAGGAGTAGATATAGTGGTTCTTCGTATACCAGATACAAATATCGAAAATATTTGAATTAAGTTAACAGTATTTGAATGACTGGACCCCATTGATACAAACAAAGTGAAATCGATAATTGCAGACGAATCAAAAAACTCAAGTAAAAATTGATATTTTTTTTACAAAAAAGCCTTAACTTATGACATTTATTAATTTAAGTTTAATTATAACTATGTAATAATTATTCAGAAAAAGGACTGGAAGATTATGCTGCAAAATATTAATACATAGTGGTAATATAATCTAGTAGGTACTGCCACCTACTAACTACTGGATTAGGAAAAACAAGACTTTTAATTTGACTTTCACAAGCAATTGGTCTTGGTGTTGATATTTAACCTCTTTATAACTTACTTCCCTCAGGTGAATAACATCTACCTTTTGGGGGTTATTGGGAGTAGTACATAAAGTCATTCTGGCAATCTCTTAGCAGAGGACCTATAATTTTTTTTTTAAAGAACTCAATACATGTTAGTCCTTATTGTCATTATCCTCACCACCATTATGACTACCACCACCATCATCATCATCACTGTCATGTTCGGGAAGCCAATTCCAGCATGTCATAATTGCAAGAGTTTCATCGAAAGGTTGATGGAACTTGGGGACTCAACAAGGGCTGAGTCACGTATGTTATCACCTGTTGGGAATGGCTGATGGCATTTCCCCAAACCTGAAAAGGGATGATTGTTTGCTGCCAGACAGCTCAGGGCATCTTAATCTACATGTTATTACCTCCTACTGGCCAAACACCTGAACAACCTTAGGCTAATTCTCCCCATTCTGACAATGCTTCTGTATATGAAACCCTGACCCTTTGAAGTGTATATCTCTGCCTAGCCTCAGGACAATTTGTGTTAATAAAAAGCATGGGGTCCTGATACTAAGGAGATCTTAGTTTCTTAAGCTAGGCTCCTCTGACCCCCAAATGCCTTTCAAAATTATATTTCATCTCTGGACTCTTGCTTAAGTTAAGCACAGCCCCTTTTCCAGATTGCTGAACCCTTCTTTTTTTTTTAAATATATTTTATTGATTTTTTACAGAGAGGAAGGGAGAGGGATAGAGAGTTAGAAACACCGATGAGAGAGAAACATCAATCAGCTGCCTCCTGCACACTCCCCACTGGGGATGTGCCCGCAACCAAGGTACATGCCCTTGGCCAGAATCGAACCTGGGACCCTTGAGTCCGCAGGCTGACGCTCTATCCACTGAGCCAATCCGGTTAGGGCTTGCTGAACCCTTCTTAATGCTGGAACAAGAACCCCGGCAGTCATGGCCATCAGGTGTCTCCAAGAAGCAGATGCCAGGATTGTATTGAACAAGTTTATTAGGGGAAATGCCCATGAAAGAACCTGTAGTGGGAACCAGAAGAGGCTGGGATACAGACATGATGAGCGAAGGAGAGAGGAAAAGAAGAGGGGAAGCTTGAGAGAAGCATTTAGTCTGTGGTGACCCACAGTCACCTGTCAAGAGTCTCACAGCTTCCAGGGATCAGGGTGTCATAGTGGCTTTGTCACACTCGACATTGCCTGGGACCAGCCCGGGGAAGTGTGGCCTCAATGCAAACCCCAGCACAAGTAATGGATTTCGGGGCTCAGCAGTTGGGGCCTGCAGCCGGTTATGCCCTTTGAGGTTGGGTGTTTGCAAGTGTGTTCTTAAGTGTCTCACAGTTGTGAGTGAGCTACAAAAATCTCATTATTTTGGCATTTTATTAATTTTGTTCTATTTAATCTGCATTACTTTAACATTTGGGAGAAGAGGTAAAAATAAAAGATTTCAAAATATATTCTTTTTTCTTGGTTAACCCAAACTGTTTGAGACTTGCCCGGATCTCACAGTAATCCCCAGCTTTTCTCTTTACTTAAACATGTGGATGCAGCTGTGCCATTACTTCCCTGAAAAGTTTTATTCTTTTGATCCTACTTTAATTTCTAGTTAGAAACTTGATTTGATTAAAGAGTAAAAGTTTAAGTGTTCGTAACAGGATTCAATTAAAATAGGTCATTCTTGGGGCTCTGAAAATTGTCACTGGCCTTTGGGCAAATTGGAACAAAAGTTATAAAATTCAATTGGATGCATCCCAACATTTAACATCTTTAAGGAGGACGTTTTGCCTAATAGATTCAATTTAGGAATATTTAGTGTAGGTCATCAGCTTCAGCACCTAACAAATGCATTTGTCTGTTTGGTTCTCCCTTTAGTTATAGCTAAGATCAGGACACCTGAACTCTAATGTACAGAACAAACAATTTGTGGTGGGACCTTGAAGAAAGTCAATTAGTTTCTGTGACTTTACCAGTAGGTTAAAAAGGAGATTGCAATATTGGTGAATAATGTGCTTAGAGATGTTTGCATAAAAGATGCTTTGTCATTGTAAAGTATTATTGAATATTTATGGTCTACCAGACTGAGCCAAATGGCCCAGAGGAAAAAAACAGTCAGATTTATGTAAACCTTGTTCAGTGTCCCAGATACTTCAGGGTGGGTGTTCTATATAAGAATGAATAAATCAATTCTACAAACATTATTTTAAATTTGGACGGTCCATCAATATTATCTGGGGTGTTAGCCAACGTGCCTGACCTATGACATTGAAATAAAATGTCTGCCTCCAGGTAACTATTTCAATCTTAGAAATATTTTTAAAGCTAGAGGCATTGACAGCAATGAATGTTTTCTTAGTTTGATGTCTGCAAAGAAATGTAAATTGGGTCTTTACCTAAAGGCTGCAAGAAATCATCTCTCATCCATGGGGTTGCTCTGAGGATTCCCAGACTGACATCATGCACCTTATGCTTCTTTTAAAAAATATTTTTATTGATTTCAGAGAGGAAGAAATATTTTTATTAATTTCAGAGAGGAAGGGAAGGGAGAGAGAGATAGAAACATTGATGAAAGAGAAACATCAACATCAATCAGCTGTCTCCTGCACGCCCCCTTCTGGGGATCAGCCAGAAACCCGGCCATGTGCCCTGACCATGTGTCCTGACCAGGAATTAAACCATGACCTCCTGGTTCATAGCTCAACCTCCTGGTTCATAGGTCAACCCTCAACCACTGAGCCACTCTGGCTAGGCCTCTTATACTCCTTTCCCTGCCCCCCCCCCATTTTTTTAAAGTATTTTACTCACTGCACATTAGTTTCCTATCACTTCATTGTGAGAAATCTGAGCCTCAGAGTAATAATAATAAAAAAAAACATTAGCCATCAACACTGCTCAGGAACTTAATGGACTTCCCTGCACCATACAATGCAGATGTGTTGGCACGTAAATAGTGATAGAAGATAAGAGGCACAGAAGCGATTTGCTTGGATTGGGTCACTGCTTAATCCAAATGGGTTCAGCTCGAGAATTCATGAAACGTGACAGCGGGCCAAGAGAAGCTTGCTGTGACATTTCAGATTCCCCTGCCTCTTCTAATTAACCATTTCAAGTACAACAAAATGCAGATCCCATACAGGTACGTAAGATCCACAGGTTCCCAGTGTGGACCTGTCTCTGGAGATGGATGGCTCTGCTGTCCTCCAGTGATGGACTCTGACTCAATAATACCTCAAGCTGGGCTTTTAATTTATGTGACACATTGATTCTGAGTGCAGTTTTCTAAAAGGCAAAGACTATGGCACTGTTGCCTTATGACATAGCCTGTCATTAAATGCATTTGGGTATAGTGCATAAATCTAAATATACCTTAGCAAGTCTCATGAGATAATTGAAAATATATAAAAAAAATACATATAGAAAAAGCTTGCTATCACGGGAATGCAAAGATTAATACCAATAACAATCATAGCTGCCTTTTTAAACAACTATTATTGGCCACCATGCCAGAGATTTTACACACGTTCTATATAATTACCCCGTTTTTATAGATGAGGACACAGACTTAAAGGAGTTTAGTTGCCCAGGGTGAATTAGTACATGGGAATTCTATACATTTTTTAATTGCAGAAAAAAATAAACCCCCACATTCCTGATTAGGCAGGTTGCCAGGAATTCTTGCCCTATTTGTCGGCGGTCTCAGAATTCTCTACCTGTAAATATCTGGATATGACCAGCCTCTCTGCAGGTCAAGACCTCCTGGTTTGTCCATCCCCAGATCTTCTCGCTTCTCTCGGGAATTGGGGACGAGGGTTCAAACCCCAGAGCCCTGCCGCAGTGCCTGCATGTGTGATCCCTGACTGTGGTTGGTCTGATGGAAGAAAGATCCAGCTGAGGGTGAAGCCTGTGCTTTTCATGTGTCAAGAAAGGATGTCATGAGCCCATTTTCACAAATGCCAGGTTTAGATAGGAATCCTAGGAAACATATCAAAACGGAATTCATTAAAATAAAGCATTTGAATTTAACTGGTGGGCAGAATTGATTTACCTGGCCCAATTCATAGAATAGATTTAGGGAACCCACTTTTTGGTTTAGTTGTGGTGTACAATAAAAACCTGTGATTTGGAGTCAATTCGAAAATCAAATTAGTGTTTCTAAAATTCTTGGGTTCATTTGCTTCTGGAATCAGACCAGGCAAATATCCAGGAGTCACGGTTTCTTGGAGTATTTAATGTCCCACATGAGGTCACTAGGAAGTAGCTGATGCATCGCATGGGCCTCTCTGTAATTTTCCTGCAGCAGAGGGAGGAAAGAGTTAACGGATGTAAGAGCTGCAGAGGGTGTTTCTTCTGGGCAACAGCAGTTTGAAGGCAGGGCGTCTTTTGCATTTTAAGCACTGCTGTTTGATCTCTTGTCTCATAGTTATGTAATTAGAAAACTTTGTTATTATTTCAAGGGAAACAGAAAAAAGGCCTCTGAGAAAAGTACTTGCCCCTAAGGGACAGCTTTGACAGTGCATTTTGTCCAGGAGTCCTGACCTCTTGCCCAAAAGCTCTGGAACAGGAAGAGTGTCCTTCTCAAGGGGCTGAGGCCAGAGTGACTACCAAATGTAGGCAACAGAGGACCCCGGAGCTGTGTGGGTGGCTTTCCCTGGACACACCCAGCAGGTCTGGGTGGTCTCTGGCTCAGAGAGCCAGTGCAGCCAGCTGGGCCAGGAAAGGAACCAGGACTGGAGTCCTCAAGGAGGCCAGGGAGACACAGTGGGTTCCTAAAAGGACCAGTCCTCTGGGATCTTTTCTTAGGGGAGAGAGGATAGCCCCCAAACTGTATATCAACAACATTATACACTGCCTCCTAGCGAGTCCATTTTAAATGCATCAATGCCTTGCCCTAACCAGTTTGGCTCAATGGATAGAGCGTCGGCCTGCGACTGAAGGGTCCCAGGTTTGATTCCGGTCAAGGGCATGTACCTTGGTTGCGGGCACATCCCCAGTAGGGGGTGTGAAGGAGGCAGCTGATAGATGTTTCTCTCTTATCGATGTTTCTAACTCTCTATCCCTCTCCTTCCTCTCTGTAAAAAAATCAATAAAATATATTTTTAAAAAACGCATCAATGCCAGCAGTGCATCCAATAAATTTTCTCAACAACTCTTCCAAGAGGACAACCCAGGTACTGTCATCATTTTCATTTTGCCGTTGAAGAAACTGAGGCACAGAGAGGTTGAGTGAATTTTCGAGACCACAGGTATAGTACGGCCCCGAGATAAGTTAGTATGGGGAAAAGGCCACAGAATGTAATCAAGAGCACAGTCTTAGTTCAGTGACAACAGCTTAAATGTTAGTTTCATCAGTTACCAGCTCTATGAACTTTCCCAAATCCTTGAACTTAAGGAAACCTCAGCTTCTTTTATATCTAAATGGGGGTGATATTAATAGGAATAAAACATGTGATGGGGTCAGGACATGCTACCCCAAAATATGGCACCTTGGAAGCTGAAGGAGTTTGAGAAAACAGCAGCAACAGGAACGTCACCGTGACCTTCACCCCATCCTTCTTCCTTGAAACAAGTCATAAAACACTCGTGTGAGAGGTACCTTCTCTATTTCTGAAGGAAAGGAGCATCCTTAGCTCTAAAAACACAGGGACCCTGAGGAGAATCTGAACAAACAGGCCTTACTAAGTTTCCCCCCAATTTATTACACTTCATACTCCTTAATCTACAATATGCTTCCATAGCTGTCCACCCTTCATCACACCTGGCATAAGGTACCCAGGTTTAACTATTTCTTTCCTTTTCTTTTTTAATATTTTTTAAATTGATTTTTAGAGAGAGAGGAAGGGAAAGAGAGATGGAGAGATAGAAACATCAGTGATGAGAGAGAATCATTGATTGGCTGTCTCCTGCACGCCCCCTACTGGGGATTGAGCCTGCAACCCATGCATGTGCCCTGACTAGGAATCAAACCAGTGACCACGATTCCTTGATCAATGCTCAACCACTGAGCCACACCATCCAGGTGTCTAACTATTTCTTTAGGTCTTCATTTTCTTATATTAAATGCACCTGTATGCTTTTTACCTGTCACTCTGTCTTTGTTGGTTTAATTTGTAGACCTAGTCAGGAACCCTAGGAGGGTCAAGGAAAACGTTTTCCTCCCCTGCACATGTAAAATGCTTGCATGGTCTTAAGCCAGTGATGGAGAACCTTTTGAGCTCGGCGTGTCAGCATTTTGAAAAACCCTAACTTAACTCTGGTGCCGTGTCACATATAGAAATTTTTTGATATTTGCAACCATAGTAAAACAAAGATGTATATTTTTGATATTTATTTTATATATTTAAATACCATTTAACAAAGAAAAATCAAGCAAAAAAATGAGTTTGCGTGTCCCCTCTGACACGCGTGTCATAGGTTCGCCATCACTGTCTTAAGCAATGATAGATATTGTTACCATTATGATGCATTTTCCCAGTATATTGTTCCATCCTTTTAAGTGGGGCTCGGATTGGCATAGTGCAATCAGAAGCTGAAGCTACCTTAGATTCATGCAATGCTCTGATGGATGAAAAGGAGAGGAGAGGTTCTCTGCCAAAGAAAGAGGCAAGTGTCTTTCACTAGAGGGAGTGGTCCCAAGCATCAATGGCTACAGGCAAAGAGACTTAACCGCAAGGTGAAAGAGTAATTGCAGCAGAATAGCAGAGGCAGAGGCAGTTAAGACAAAAAGCCACAGATGTGAAATGGGACTGAGGTCCATGCAGAGGGACTCTGAGAAATCTTTGTAGTTAAAGACATTATGGTCCTCAGAGAACAAAAGACACAAATACGGGGTTGGAGCCCAGGAGGTTGAGTCCCAGAACCCAGGTTGAAATATTTCCTCTCACTCTCCATTCCTCAAAGAATTGATCACCTCTCTGAATTACTACATCCACATTTAAATTATATTCACATTCTGTTATGTATTATGTCAGTACAGTGCACAAGTAGAACACTGTACTGTTTGTTTTTGTTTACCCATTCCTTAGTGGGGTCAGCCCTTCCTCTTCCTTGAGGAGAAAACATGTGGGGGGGGGTGTCTGTTTCTCTGGTGGCCTTAAGTCTTCTTGTTAACTAGATATTTTCTGTTTGTCCATCAGGATCCACTTTCCACCTTTCCCTCCTCTTGGCCCTGGGCAGCCAGCCTATTTGGGTAGCATCGTCCTTTGGCTTGGGTTTGGACTTGATCAATGGGAAGCATTAGCAGGAGACAGTAGAGTCAGGTGGGAGGAGAGACAAACCAAAGTGTTTGTTCTTCTGGTTCTTTCTCTGCTGGATTGCAGTGGGTTGGCGGTGTCTCCCTCCTGCCAGGCAGCTCTCAGCAAGCCAATCCTGGCTGTAGGTTTTAGAAAGATTCTGCTCCTAGCCCCTTCATGGGTGCTAATGGCTTCTTGCTGCTGCAAGCCCCGAGGTCCTGCACCATCCCTGGTCGCCACCCCCAGGCCCTACTTACACCATTGTAAACAGTCCTTTTGTGAACCTCTCTTCAGTTACCCAGCATGAGTGCCATCTGTTTTCTGCTGGGACCCTGGCTGATACATATGGCGTCTTCTGGTTGCAAAACACAGTCTCACTTTTGGTCTTCAGAATAATTAATCTATGAAATACTGCAACTCCAAGTCTGATGTAAGGTTAAGTCTCTTTCATAGCTCTAGTGGAGGTCAGGGTGTGAGTCACCTTCTTTCTTTCCCTGCTTCTCATAGTTCCTCCTGTTTACCATGGCTTCTGACCTGGTTGAAGCTGGTTGACCTGGTTGAAGGTGAGGTCATAAAATGTTCTTAAGGTGGTTTCTCAACGTCTGATTTTGGCAGATATTTAGAGCTGATTCTCTTTCTCATGGACATGCTTATGGCTTCTTCAGAGACCTCTCCATTGCTGGGAGCATCCTACCATCCCAGATACATATCAGGTTGTCTTCTTCAGCTGGTCACTTTCCCTCTCCAGCCATTGACCTCAGCCTCCATCTGCCAAGGAATCATTCATTTTAAATCATTTGCTGTATTAATAATGTTTGTTTTCAGGTGTATGCCTTTCCTTAAGAGAATTTTAATAACACATTCTTCCTTAACATCATTCTGCTTCTATTTGCTGTTTACTCCAGGATTTATGATTCTTATGAATACCCATGTTTTAATCTGCCACTTCACTATTTTTTAATTTTTAATGCAATGTTTCATTTTGTTCCCTCTCCCTTTTACCTCCCCACCCACATTATATATTTCTTTACTCTTTTTTTCCATCTAGCACAGTGTTCCCCAGAGGAGGTGCTGTTGGCATTGGGTAGGGCCATTTCTTAGTTGTGTGTGGCTGCTCAGCCCTTGGCAGGACCTCATTGCTGGCCCTGCCACTAAATATCCGTGGTGTCCAGTTCTGGGATAAGTGAAGCATACTTGCCCATTTCCACATCCTCCTCTGGGTGGCATACCACTTCTAACCTTGAACCAGAACTTACCAGTTTGGGGCTTAGGTCTACAATTTCCCTTCTCTTGTGGTTATCTTTATTTTCCTAACTTAATTTTAAATTTTATTTTAGTAACATGGCCATAGTTTAAAAACTCAAGTGCTGTGAGAATTAGAATACTTAACAACAAAGACAGGTTATTTTTTTTATGTCACTCCACTGTACTTATTATTTATTTTCCCCAAAGCCAACACTTTTGAGCCTCTTTACTATCTTTTTCTAGTACTTACTTCTATGTTTCTAAATAGCATGTATATACAGCTATGATTTGATGTTTTAGTTGAAAATATAACATACTGACTTCCTATATGTAAGATAAGCAGGCTTTTTTTTAAAGCCTGCTTACAGCATTATCCTCACAAAGCCAACTTTCTATTCTCTATTTTTCTAGTTTGGATATTTAACAAGTTTTGTTTAAAATCGTCATTCAGTTTTTATGTCATTGTTTTATGTAAATATTGTGCAGAGCTGAGCTACCTTACGTCCTTTTAGTCTAGCACGGACTTTATCTTGCCTGAGAGTTAATACTTGTCTATTGTGGTTGGCCTCACTTCTATGATTCTTTCACTAATTCATCCCCACACTGCCTGCCAGAAATGTAAATTACCTCTTGACGTGTTCAAACACATCAGATACTTCATAGTTGGTGT
This sequence comes from Myotis brandtii, assembly GCF_000412655.1. Classification (NCBI taxonomy): domain Eukaryota; kingdom Metazoa; phylum Chordata; class Mammalia; order Chiroptera; family Vespertilionidae; genus Myotis; species Myotis brandtii. The sequence continues at coordinate 4,817,192 of NW_005369915.1, read as the reverse complement.
TTGTTTATTTTTTTTTCCCTTGAAGACATTCCTTCTGGAACCCACCATCCTCATGTGACTCAATAGTAAAATGTGCTTCCATGAAGTGTGGTGGTTTTTCTTGTCAGTTTGGGGCCCTTTTATCTTTTGAACTAGCTTTAAGCTGAGGGCTGCTTCTAGATCAGAGTATCTGCTCACCACAACCTCAAAGTTTCACAAAGAATAGTCATGTCGAATACACTTAATGAATGGTAGTGATAAAAATAAATACTTTTGTCATGCCTTACAAATGGCAATTACTTGAATTTTTAGCCACGTTTCATCTTTCAAATGAAGACTGCAATAACTTACAGGCATGAAGATAACTTCTTCATATTTCTGTGAGGCAGTGAGCCAGCAAACATTATTATTCCTATTTTATGTGAAGTATAACACACAAGGATTTTAGTCAGCACCTACTATTTCCATATCCCGTCTTGTTACTGGAAAGACACAGATAAGTGAGTGCAGATTGGACCCCGCCTTACAGAGTGCCAAGATATTTTAAAAGATGACAATGTGTCTTAGTTTTGTAGTGGGTGCACCAAGGAGGGCAGGATTGCAGTGGAGACTCAGAAAATGCTACTGGAGAAGTGATGTGGGCCTGGCCGGTGTGGTTCAGTGGTTGAGCATTAATCTATGAACCAGAAGGTCACGGTTCAATTCCTGGTCAGGGCACATGTCCGGGTTGCAGGCTAGATCCCCAGTGTGGAGTGTGCAGGAGGCAGCTGATCAATGATTCTCTCTCATCATGGATATTCCTATCCTCTATCCCTCTCCATTCCTCTCTGAAATTAATAAAAAATATATTTTAAAAAAATAGGTGATGTGGTAAGTCTGTTTTGGGCTTTGAAGAAGAAGTCTACACACACACATACTTACCCACACACACATTTATTTATTACTAGACATGATTTACTTTATGCAAAGGACTGAGATCTATTTAGGCCTGCATCCTCTCAAAGGACATTATCATGGTAAAAGTGAAAGGGGCAAGACCATCTTTGTAATGATGGCTTCTAAATCAGGAAGGCTGAGGCCCCACGGACCAAGTCAGACAAGTCCAGATACTTGATTCATCACCACAGGCAAGATTGCATGTATTTTTAGTGAGATACATGAGTACACATGTATTTCCTACATGTGTACTCATATCAATCGCAGGCTGCAGAGAGAAGAAGAAAAGAGAAACTGGTCCCTTGTTGTGGAAGTGTAATGAGTGTCGTTGCATTGAGTTGAGAAGAGGAGAAAATGGACACTTATTGCGCGCATACCATCTGCCATGCACCCTGCTAGGCACTTTTGCTTTGGCTCAGATGGTGTTTTCCAGAACCCCATGAAGTTGATATTTACATACAGAGAAGTTAGATAAGAGGCAGAATCACGACTGAACTCACCTCTGCTCATCTCTGTGGCCTGTGCTCTTCCCACAATGCTTTGCAGCCTTGGAAGTCTTCGATAGTTAGGTTTGTAACTAATACCAATATTTTACAATTTTGTGGGAATGCCTTCTATGTCATAGAAATCAGAGACATTTTCATTTTCTTCCAAAATTACTAAAAAATAAAATATAGGACCTTATCATTTCTTGCCAAAAATATTGAAATAATCTGCCAACTGGTCTTTGTGCCCCTAGTGCCTTCTTTCTGCCACTTACCTCCAACATTGCCACTGAGTGACAGGTTTGCTTCTGCCCTTATTGGGTTCACTGTGACAACTCTTGCTCTTCTTTCAACACTTGCCTTAGAATGTTTCCTCTTGGGTAAGTTTGTCTGACAGAAGTAACTCTTGAATGCTTGCTTCTTGATTCACCCATAGTATTTTTGTTCAATCTTCATAAAACTCATCTTGACGTGGTATATCGTTTATTTGTCTAATATTAACTAGATTGTGAGGTCCTCAAAGGAAAAAGGATGTAAAATTATTATTTGCAAAATGTATAAATGTGGACTAAAACATTAATTCACAAAACATTAATTCACAAAATATTAATTCACAAAGAAAGATTTCATTTAGTCTGAGACTCACCTAAGTTGTCAACAACAGACTTCATAGAGTTTAATGTTTTGGTGTCAGTCAGGGTAGGACTGGTGTATCACATTTTGATATTCACAGTAATTAGCTATGTGATATCTGATCTTGGAAAGTTAATCTTTATGAGTCTTAGTTTCCTTTTATTCTTATTAGTAATAATAATAGGACATCTTCTAAGGGTTATTGTAAGGGAAAGAATGAGGTGGTTGATGTAAGTTGTTGGTGTAGAACTGACAGAGAGCTAAGACTCAAAAATTGTGCTTATTATAAACAATGAAATGTATCATAAAGATAGATAAAATAAGTTATATTTTATGTGTATAATATAGAAATAAAACTAATATTCATCTAGTCACCATATTTCTAGAACTCTTCTCTAATATTTCCTCCTTAATCCTCTTCCCAAATGTATGAATTTTGCATTTATCAATTCCTTGCTTTTTGTTATGATTTTAGCACATGAGAATGCACAGCTAAAATGTATTATTTAATTTTACATGTTTTGAACATGGTATAAGTGGAAATATATTGTGTGTATTTTTTGCAACTTGCTTTTCCCTCTCAATATTTTATTTGGGAGATTTATCCATGTTGATCTGTGTAGATGTTGTTCATTCATTCTTGCTCCTGTATAGTCTTTCAGTATATGACTATGCTCTAATTTATTTATACTTTCACTGATTCATTGTCCTGACAAAGGAAATTGGCAGTTTCCAGCATGGATTTGGTTGTTGTTGCATCACGGATATATATGTATAGATATAGATATAGATATAGATATATATAGATATATATATCTACTGGTCTACATTGTAGAAACAGGGTATATGGTGGTACATGAATCACTGGGTTTTGATATATGTGTTCTTTCAACTTTACTAGCTATTTCCATAATGTTCTCCTTCCAATGGTGTATAAACATCCCTGCTATGCAATAATCTCTCTAATGCTTCATATTGCCCAACTTTTAAATGTATGCCAACTGTGTGGGTGTAGAATGATATCTCATAGTGGTTTTCATTTGCAGTTCCCAGTTTTTTAATGATGTCTTACATTTTTAAAAATGTTTGCTAGCCATGTGTTTCTCCTTCTGTGAAGGAACTATTCACATCTTTGGGCCATTTTTCTATAGTGTTGTTGGTCTTTAAATCAAAATATCCAAATATAATTGTGGATTTGTGTATTATTTTGTAAGGGAAAGAATGAGGTGGTTCATGTGTTTTGAATGTCTGTTATTAGGTGTATAAACATTTAAAATTGTAATCCTCTTGTCCTGGCCGGGTAGCTCAGTTGGTTAGAGTGTCATCCCAATACACCAAGGTTTCAGGTGCTGTCTCTGGTCAGAGCACATACAAGAATCAACCAATGATTACATAAATAAGTAGAACAACAAATTGATTTCTCTCTCCCTCTCTCTCTCCCCCTTCTCCCACCCCCTTTCACTCTCTGTGCTTTCCTCCCTCTTATTCTCTAAATTCAATAAATAATTTTTTAAAAAAATCTTTATTGTTGAAAATATGAGCCCCTTTCTCCCCATTGACCCCTTCTAGCCCCCCGCCCCCACCCCAGGCCTTCACCACCCTATTGTCTGTGTCCATAGGTTAAGCATATATGCATACAAGTACTTTGGTTGATCTCTTTCCACCCCCACCGCCCCTTCTCTCTGAGATTCCACAGTCTGTTCCATGCTTCTATGTCTCTGGATCTATTTTATCCAACATTTTATTACTAGTATGTTCATTCGATCCCGCATACAAATGAGATCATGTGATACTTGTCTTTGTCTGCCTTATTTCGCTTAGCATGAATTCAGAAAAATGACTTAAAAATGTAATCCTCTTGATAAATTGATCCCTTTAATATCTTATAACTGACTAGATGCCCAGTGCATGAATTCGTGCATGGGTGGGGTCCCTCGGGGTGGCCTGTGGGGATCGGACTGAAACTGGCAGTCCAATGCCACCTGCTGCTCCTACCTACTGTTCCCGCTCATCCTGGCCCCACTGCACCTGCTGTGGCTTTCACCCAGTAAGTCCCTATCAGGAGAGCCTCGCGCCACTGCTGTGGCACTCACGAGTCGTGAGCCCTGTGTCTGGTGCCCATCCCAAGGGGGGTGGGGAGGGGGCCAGGATGCCATCAGCCCTCTGGGTGGGTGGTGGGATGCCCTTGCCAGCTCAGGATCTGGATCCCTCCCACTGACATTTGCGCTGGTTGTCGGGAGCCACCTGGCGGCAGCTTCTATATCATTACTTCCTTGTGGAGCGTCTAGGAAGGGGAAGCGGCCCCAAAGTGCCTGAGGCCACTTCCAGGAGTCCAGTGGCACTGTCAGGATCGTGCTGGTGGCACCGGTCCTTTGGTGCCTGGCCAGTTCTCTGGAGATTGGACCTGCAGGACTACTGAAGGAGTGAGTGGCTGCTGCCGGGCTGGTAGGCTGCCTGGAAGGGTAGGTCAGTTGAGTGGCACTCCCACTGTGGGAGAGCACTGACCACCAGGGGGAAGCTCCTGCATTGAATGTCTGCCTCCTGGTGCTCAGTGTGCGTCATAGCGACTGGTCCACCGGTTGTTCGGTGTTTAGGTTTTTGGTTGCTCCTGCCTGCCGCTCCCACTCATCCTGACCCCGCTGCACCTGTCCCAGTCCTGATTGGGAGAGGCTCGCACCACCACAGCAGTGCTTACCAGCCACGAGAACTGCATCTGGCTCCCATCCCAACAGGGTTGGGGGGAGTGTGGGACTTGATCCCCGCAGGCCACCCCAAGGGACCCCACCTGTGCACGAATTTGTGCACTGGGCCTCTAGAATATAGATAATATTCTTGCTCTGAAATCTACACTTGTATCAACAGAACTACTACAGTTTTTTTTATTAGTGTTAGCATGGTACATATTTTTCAAACTGTCACTTTTAACCTTTTGTTTTTAGTTTTGAAGTGAGTTTCTTGTATGCAGTATATGGCTGAGTTTAGTTTTTTTATTCAATCTGATGATCTCTTTGAATTGGGTTGTATAGACTCATTTACATTTAATGAAATTATTGGTCAAAGTTCAAGTGATATTATACCACTTCATGTGTAATCAAAGACATTGTTTTAACACTATGTTACTAGCCTGTGATATAATTAAAGACTCTTATAACAGCACACTTCCACTTCTCCTCTCTTGGCCTTGTGCTACTGCTGCCATGCATTTTATACTTACTAGTTCATATATTATCAATGCCATTCTACATTATTATTAGTTTTCTTTAAACAATAAGTTATCTATTAAAGAGATTTAAATAATAAGTATCTTACATATTTACCCATGTAGTTACCATTTCTGGTGCTCTTCTTTGTGTAGATCCATATTCCCATCTGATATCTCTGCCTGAGGACTTTTTAAAATTTATTATGGGAAGGTGTGCAGGTGAGGAGTTCTTTGAGCTTTTGTATGTCTGGAAAAGTATTTAGCCTTTACTTTTGAAACATATTTTTTCCAGGGCTAGACTAATTGGACAGATTTTCCCCTTTCATTATGTTAAGGATGTTACTCCACTGTTTCCATGCTTGCATTATTTTTTTTGACAACAAATCTACTGTATTTTGATTTTTGTTCCTCTAGGCATTATGTCCTTTTCCTCTGGTTATTTTTCTCTTCATGACCAGTTTTGAGCAAGTTTGATTATGGTGTGCTTTGGCACATTTTTCTTCATTTGTTTTGTGCTTGGGGCTCATTGATTTTGGCGTTATGGGTTTATAGTTTTCATCTTCCAACATTTTTTTTCTGTGTCCTTCCTTTCTTTTCCTTTGGAGATTCAAATTACATGCATATTAAGCTGATTGAAGGTGTCCCATGGGTCACTGATCCTCTATTATATTGAGTCTTTTTTATACTGTTTCATTTTCAAAAGTTTCTATTGCTATGTCTTCAAGTGTACTAATCTTTTCTTCTGTGATGTTTAATCTACCATTAATTCCATCTGGCACATTTTTCCTTGTAGATATTGTAGTTTTATCTCTTGCAGTTCCATTTTGATTTTTTTATTTATTTAAAAAGTCTTCCATTTATCTACTTACTTTTGTATTTATGAGTGAGATTGACTTATAGTTTTTTTTTTTTTTGGTAGGGCCATTTTTTTTTTAAATTTTAGAATCAAGGACATTCTAACCACATAAAATGAGTTGAGATACTTTTTATTTTTATTTTTTTATTTTCTGGACTATTTGGCAAGAGTTTTATTTACTAGAACTCAGTTGTATTGGTAGGACCAATTGGCATGGCATTTTGTTGTGGAAAATATAAACTACTGATTAATTTTACAATAGTTTAAAAAGATCTTTCAATTGTTTTACTTTTAGTTGAGCCAATTTTGATGTTTTAATATCTAGAATTTATCATTTCCATATAATTTTTCACATTTGTTTTTAAAAGTTTTAGAAACAATACACTCTTCCATCAGTATAATTGCTGTAGTTTCTGTAGCTATGTTTTCCTTTGCATTACTAATACTTTAAAATTGTATTTCTCATTTTAAAATTTTATTTTGTAGGGTTTATTATATTTTGTTAGACTTTTTTTTTTAAAAAAAACTACTATTTGCTTTTGATTATCATCTCTATCCTGGACTGTTTTCTATTTTATTATTTCTGATCTTATCTTATGTTTCTCCTACTTATGTCACCTTCCGTTCTCCTTTTTCTCCTCCTCCTCTTTCTCCTCCTCCATTTCTTCTCCCTCTTCCTCTTTGTTCTTTATATCTTTAAAGTGAGATACTCGGCTCACTAACTCTGAGGCTTGCATCTGGTCTAATATGTGCATTAAAGCTTTCTCTCTAAATATTTTAAACTAGATCCCACAATATTTTAATACTTATTTTTTGCTAGTTAGTTTTTTATGTTTTCTGGTGACAACTATAATGCCTTCTTTAAGTTGTTCAGATGTACCTTTCCAGATATCTGAACTTTTTGGGATTTCTAATGTTCTTTAGACATTACTAGTAAACTCTTGCACAGTGTATTAGAGATTGTCATAGTCATTTCCCCAACACTTTGAAATTTATGGAGTCTTTATTTATGGATCAATTTGTGCTCGACTTTCATAATGGTTTTGTCTGCTTGAGAAGAATGGAGTGTATTCTTCAGTAGTGGTGTTCGTTATTGTGCAGTGTCATTTATATCCATTAGATCAAGCTCGTTAATATATGTCATCCTTATTCTCTCTTTCTCAGTTACTGAGAGAGGTTTTGGCATCAAGGTTATTCTAGCCACATAAAATGAGTTGAGGAACTCTTTCTTTTTATTTTCTGGAATGATTTGTGCAAGAATAACATTTTATTTTGTTTTATTTTACTAGTAATGTTTGGTAAAACTCATATGTTGAATAAAATCTCCCATGATGAAGTGGGTTTGTCAGTGTTGCTTTTCAGTTTTGTCACTTTTGCTTCAGATATTTTGAAACTAGATTCTAGATGCATGCACATTAAAACAGTGTTGTCATTATGTAGGGACCGCATTATCTTCATGAATGCTTTATTCCTTGCAGTCCATAGCTGTTTTTTGGTGGGCAGAGATATCTTTTATTCATGTTTTGATTCCCAATTTATATATATTTTATAGAAATATAGGTGAATTTGTAAACAGCATGTCACTGAAGTAAAATTTTTTAAAAATCTAGTATGACTGTATTTCTATTTTATCTGAGGAACTTAGATCATTGACTTGCATTCTCATAAGTGATCATTTATACCTTGTCCTACCAACTTATTTTATGCTTTTATTTTTCTTACCATTTATATGTGTGTGTGTTTTTTTCTGATTCTCTTGTTCTCTTTTTTATATATTTTTTCCCATCTGGTATAATAGTTAAGTGTGTGGGATCTGGAAATCAAATGTCACCACTAGCCTAATTTTATAATCCCCAGGCATGTTGCTATATGTTTGTCTCACATGTATATGTTAAAAATACATGGATTGTCATGTATTTTTAAATATACAAAACATGATAAACATATCATATATTTATACTCTTTGAAATGACAGACTGAAATCTGTTATCTTAGAGCAATTTTGGGTTTGTAGAAAAATAGAGCAGATGGTCTAGAGCAGTGGTTCTCAACCTTCCTAATACTGTGACCCTTTAATACAGTTCCTCATGTTGTGGTGACCCCCAGTTTTATTGTTACAAATTGAACATAATTAAAGCATAGTGATTAATCACAAAAACAATATGTAATTATATATGTGTTTTCAGATGGGCTTAGGCGACCCTTGTGAAAGGGTTGTTCGACCCCCAAAGGGGTCATGACCCACAGGTTGAGAACCGCTGGTCTAGAGAGTTACCATATAACCCATTGTCCAAGTTACTCCACCATTAACCTCTTGCATTAGTGTGGGACATTTGTTGCAACTGATGAAGAAATATTCATACATTATTAACTAAGTTCACATTTATGGTTTTGACAAAGGTCTAATGATATGTATTCATCATTACAGTATTACACAGAATAGTTTCTTTGCCCTGAAAATATCTCTACTCCACTTATTCACCCCTGTATACATTCTTTTGAATTAATATATATATATATATATCTTGACTTTAGAGAGAGAGGAAGGGAGAGGGATAGAGATATAGAAACATCTGTAATGAGAATCATGGATTGGCTGCCTCCTGAATGCCCCCTACTGGGAATTGAGCCTGCAAGCTGGGTGTGTGCTCCGAAGGGGAATGGAACCATGACTTCCCAGTTCATAAGTCTATGAACGGGCTGGGCATTCTTTTGAATCTTGATTTTTTTGCCCTTTTGTTGTTCTTGAACATTATAATTTTCAGGGTAGCTTAGTCCATCTGATCTGCTATAACAAAATAGCACAGACTAGGTGGCTAATAAACAACAACCATTTATTTCTCACAGTTCTGCATGCTGGAAGTTCAAAGTCAGATTGCCAGCATTGCTGGGTGAGGGCCTTCTCTCACAGACAGACTTGTATCCTCAAATGGCAGAGGGAGCTCTGGAGCTCTGTGGCCTCTTTTGTAAAAGCACTAATGCTATCCCTGAGGGTTCTACTCTCATGACCTAATGACCTCCCAAAGACCTACCTCTTAATTGATCACCTCAGGCATTGGGATTTCAACACACAAATTTTGGGTGGGAGGAGAACACACAGACCATAGCAGGAGGTTATTATCTATTCTCTGATTCATCCATTTTCAGTGTTGATTAGTGTTTCCTCTCCATTGATACACCTTACATTAATTATCTGTTCTGCTGTTGATAGGGTGTAAGTTGTTTCCAGGATTTTGCTATTATAGACGATGCTGCCTCAATATATTATAGATTCTCTGCCTCATATAATCTCTCTGTGAAAATATATGAGTGTGTCTGCAGGGTGTCCACTTTGAAGGGGAATTACGGAGTCATGGGATTTTTTTTAAAAAGAATTAACTCTTTATACTATAAAATGTATTCTAACTACCTCTTTAAACAAAATTTCTATATGAACCTAATGAATCTAACCTAATTTTTACTTTCTGTTCCTCTAATGTGCAACATTCTCTTACCTCTGAGTTTAGTCAAATCCTAACTCTCCTTTTCTCTAACTTCCACCCATCCCCACCTTGATAATCCAGCATTTCTTTCATGCTTCAGTCTTAAGTCATTTCTGTAAGAGACTTCTGACTTGAGCCCACATCTGGATAAAGGCCACTCCCTGGTTACCTGGCGAAGGCCTTTGGGTTGGCTATTTCCCTCTTGCCTATAGCTAAATTCCTCGAGGTCAGGAAGCAATCAGAGTTCACCCCCCTGTCCCCTGTGCTCAGCATAGTGCCTGACACAGAACGTTGTATGCATGAATGAATGTACGGCACCAGGGTTATCTCAGCACCTTACCTACAAATCACTGACTGGGTCATCACAAGCTCCATTGTTAAATAACAGGAGAATAGGCTTCAAGTGTAGAGGAGCAAAGATAAGATCTCGGGACTTGGTCATGGACATCAAGGACAGGGCGTGTCAGGTGTCAGGCATGGCCAAGGGAAATGTTCATAAGGAGATGTTTTCAACTCAGACATTTTGAGCCAGCACCTGCCTGACTTGACCAGCCAGGAGATCCTCAGATAATGAACCATGAAATCCTGCTATGTGGCAGCACTATGCAATAATTTTTCATTTGCCACCAGTCCGCTTCAGGGATCAAGGACAGCAGAACACATAACCGACTCGTGCATGTTATTGTAAAAGCATATTTTAAAGTTACAAATATGGTACATTGAGTTAATGAGGTATGTTCTTGTGGCGACAAATATTTACATTCCACATATGCCCGTGGATGTCAAGAGTGTAAGTGTTTCATTTTCTTTTTCTCAGGAGGCTGGGATGCAGATGGAAAAGGCCCTAGTGTCTGGGACACATTCACCCATCAGGGAGGAGACAGAGTTTTCAAGAACCAGACTGGCGATGTAGCTTGTGGCAGCTACACTCTGTGGGAGGAAGATTTGAAATGTATCAAACAGCTTGGATTGACTCATTACCGCTTCTCTCTTTCCTGGTCACGTCTGTTACCTGATGGGACGACAGGTTTCATCAACCAGAAAGGCAAGTGTTTCTTAAAAATAGAAGGTTGCAGCTTTAATTCAAGGTTATTGCTGCAGCCTGGCATAATTAATCCAGTATGCTATTCTGCCGTGTAGCTTGGAAATTGCAAGGTTTGGGAGTGATTATGGGATACATTTTTTGAAATGGGCTTGCATTAGCTTTCTCAATAATATTCTGGATTCCCTTAACTGCAGATCTTTGTTGGGAGGGGGTAAGGAATAGATGGGCAGGAAGAGGGTTGGAATAAGTGTTTTACCTACATAAGGTCTTATTGGAGTGTTAACTTGAAGGTGAATTTTCAGGAGTTGTGTATACATTGGTTTCAGTTGTGTTGCATGGGGATGAGTTAGGAAAAGCCCTGGAAAACTCGAGGTGATTCTGAACATTTTATAGAAGCTGAATTCATGAAGCTAATGAACTAGCACAGAGGCTAGCACCAAAGCATCTGGCGTCTATGTACCAGGGTTAAGTGCTAGATAGGTCACTTCCTATCTATGTAAGCATCGCTTGAGCATCTCTTGGTGCCTCCATTTCCCTACAAGTAGAAAGGGATACTACAGTTGTTCCTACTTCAAGAGTTGTTGGAACATTCAATAAAATAATCTTTGTAGTCCTTACACTTGCTGGTATATCATAGAATCATTCGATAAGTGTTAGCTATTTTTTGTATTATGCCTTGTAATTCAAAGGATGGCGTCCTATTTGAGAGACTGTCATTAATGAGGCATTTATCATACATTTTTTCTGAAAGGTAAACTTATCACAGTTTACAGAGGTACACATCCAAATCCAGATAGTTTGCAAATGATGGGTCTGGAAATTAAATCTAAGGTCTTCTTACCTCCTTCCACACAACAGGGCTGGCAAACGATGACCTGAGGGCCAAATTTGGCCTGCCACCTATTCTCAGGGCAGGAAAGGTTGCTTTTAGTGAGATGTACTATGAGACACTCACTGTGCCTATTTTATACCTGCTTTTGTTGATTGAATGCTCCTAATAGAGTAAGAGAATTCTCTAACCAGAGTGTATCATGGCAACCTGGGTCTGAGCATAAATCTGCTAAAATGACAGGTTTCATTAGGGCTGATTCAACCCTATCTGATGTCAAAAACCTAGTATCTTTTCTCAACCCATTTACAACCTCACGGAATGACTTGTGTTATTTGTGCTACAGTTGCCTTGTTGGTAAAATGAAGTAGAAACACTCCATTACTAAATGCTGTACACTATTTTAATCATGATTCTAGGAGTTTGGAGTTTTCACTGAGCTTCCATTTGGTTGGTAAAAAAAAAAACACACAGAAAACTCAAAAACAGAATGAAAACATAACCCATCAGCTCATACTATAAGTCCATAATTCCTTATCTGAAATTCTAAAATCCAAGTCTCTGAATAATGAATCCTTTTTAGTGAGTTTAGTTCTAAAACTAATTTGGCAGAAAAAGCTGACCTAAATGGATATGAAAAATTTTTATCATCTCAGTTTCTTCTGCTTCATGAGGATATTTATATATTTTACTGCAGAAATATTAAGGGATACTGATTCAGACACCACAAGGGGTGTTAAACTTAATATACGGTATTTCGTTTCTACAATCCAAAATTTTTGAGCACATTGGGCCCCAAGATTTTCAAATAAAGGATGGTGAACATGTACCAATGACAATATATCAAGCTACTTGATACCAACTTCAGGTGGACAGAGTTCATGGAAAACACTATAAGCCAGTAGTTCAAGGGCAGCAGGCAGAAAAGCTGGAGGGGGTTGGTGGTGGGACTGGAGTCTCTGCGGCCACCTGAACAATGAGGGGAAGTCACTCATGCAAATCTCACATGAGCGTCATGTACCCCCAGCACGGAGCTTCTTGTGTTTGTCCAGCTTTTGTAAAACCATAGCTGATTAATATCACAGGCTTCTCCATGAACAAGAGGGCACTGGAGGTCCTTCCAGGAGGCAGAATTTCAATAAGCAGCTGCTCACTCTTGTGCGGTGATCTGTTGAAGCAATTGGAACCATTTTAACTCAGAAAGGCCATAATTTGTTTTTTTTCTGTTTAAATATTTTCTCAAGGAGCATGAAAAGAATTGGAAATCCCGTGTCACTGTTCTTTCCAAGAACCCCCCTTTGTGTGTGTGTATGTGTGTTTGACTCCCTATTTTAAAGCTTGATTAGAAGACATTTGGAAGCTTATAAAATCCTGTGTTGCTAAATTGGAAGAATATTTTACAAAATGGAATTGTTACACAGTCTTTCTCTTTCAAATGTCAAGTATTCAAGGTTTAATAAGAAGAGATTGAGCTGGTAACTGAAATCACATATTTCTGTATTTCGCAACTGTTCAAGTGCATTTTCATATCTGCCACAAGTATGAGTTTCGGGTGATTAGTAAGAGACTCAAGTATTAGAAATAAAAGAAAAAGAAATGCTTATGTAGAATTTCTTGTTCACTTTAAGATTTAAAATATGAGCACACTTAGCAGGGATGTTAACTAAATAAATTAACACCAGAAACTGTTATTGAATTCTTACTCTATGTTGAGCAATGTGGCAGCCCCCCTCCCCAAATTTGTCCACCTCCTAATTCTTAGAAACTTTGAATATATTCTTTTACCTGGTATAAGGGACTTTACAGACATGATTAAGGTAAGGGTCTCTTTTTTAAAAATATATTTTATTGATTTTTTACAGAGAGGAGGGGAAAGGGATAGAGAGCCAGAAACACCGATGAGAGAGAGACATCAATCAGCTGTCTCCTGCACGCCCCCCACTGGGGATGTGCCCGCAACCAAGGTACATGCCCTTGACCGGAATCGAACCCGGGACCCTTGAGTCCACAGGCCGATGCTCTATCCGCTGAGCCAAACCGGTTAGGGCATGGGTAAGGGTCTCTCTGATGGGGAAATCATCCTGGATTACCTGGGTGTTTCCAGTGTAATCACATACATCCTTACAAGAGGGAGGCAAGAAGATCAGGAAGAGAGAAGATACAAGGACTGGAGCAGAGCTCAGAAAGGAGAGAAGCTGTTACTGTCCTGGCTTTGAAGATGGAGGAAGGGGCCATGAACCAAGGAATGAAGGCAGCCTCTAGATGCCTGGATAGGAAAGGAAATGAATTCTCCCCGAAAGCCTCTAGAACAGATGCAGTCCTGCTGACATCTTGATTTTAGCTCAGAGAGACTCATTTTGGATATCTGATGCCAGGACTGTAAGATAATACATCTGTGTTGTTTTAGGCTACTACTGGGTTTACGGTGATTTGTTACAGCAGCAGTCGGTGACTAACACAGGCAATGTGCCAAGGGAACCTATTGCAATGAAAGAAATTGGTTGTATGAGTCTGGAGAGAAGTGAACTTAGAGAATTATCATATGTTTGACACATGTAGCCACTCTATCAAAATTAATTCTGCACTAATACATTTATAGTTTGCCTAGGAGGATTCCAGTTCAATTATGTTTTATACTGAGACATCATTTTTTGCAAATTTCAGCCACACATTTTCCTCAGGGAATTTTCCCAATTTCTTTGTTCTACATAATCCTGCTCCACTCCTGGCCACAGCTGACTGGATGAGGGAAAGAGTTCTTTGTGACATTGGATTTATGTAACCTCATTGAAGAAGGTCATCTTGACCTGTTGGTTTCTTTTTTCTCAGGGATGTTTGGAATTGAGGAGCTGAGAGGCTGAGTTGGTTGGTGGTGGGCCTTGGCAGATGAGGTGGCCATTTTGAAACATGGCAAATTGGATGCATAACGAAAACTGGCTCTGTGAGAAAGCCAGCCACATAGTCGGTGTATCCAGAAAAGCTGGGATGAGAGAGATCAGAATTTCCTGACACAAAGATTTTTTCAGTTCCCAGCTTTGAGTTCCATTTGCAATCATTTCCTGTTATTTTGTATTTGATGTCTCTTGATCATTTCAAAGAATGCTCACTACCTCCCAATACCAACCAGTCACCGGCCCCTACTGCCACTTTTATATTTGATTTAATCTGAGTGGGTTGCATTTTTCTTATATCCAAAAGCTCTTTAACTCAAATATGCTTCATATTTCCAATGGTCAGATAAAAATAAATAGTCTTAATTAAGAAAGAGATGAGGGTAGTAACAATATAAAAAGACCACGAAAGTGTCAATAATTAAAATAACCAATCCTTTTCTAATATCCAGATGCAGAGCAGGGTCCAAGTGACAGCTAAGGTTTCAAGATCCCTAGATTGGTAACAGATGATCATTTATAATATGCATTTATATGCATTTATGCAGAGAATTGTATCAGTCTGGTAAAACTAAAGAACACCTTGATGGGTTTTCCTATTTTGATATCACTATATGCACGAGGTGGCACTCTTACTATTCATACTACAGATGAAGAAACTTGGGTGTCGAGAGGCCAGGTGCTTCGTCCATGACCCTTTGACTGAATTGTCTGACTCCGGAGCTCTAATCTTTAAAACCTCCCTCCACTGCATCACGGGAAAGTTTCATTGCAACATCAAATAAACTGTACAGACCAGAAATAAAATGCTCCATTCTAGGATGTCAAGGATTAATTATGAAATCCTTTGTTGTTCAGCCATGCTGATGTGTGAGAAAAAAAATTAAGTAAATTTTTAATCTTCAATATAACTGAGAATTATCATATTGTTTTAATTACATTGATTGCTATCATTAATGACTATGCCATATCTAATGATGCTTACAGGAGATAAATCATCGATTCCCCCCCAAAAGATAAACAATATCTGAGCCAGATCACCAAAGTAGGTGATTTTTAAGGCTAGAAAAACAGAATCCCTACATTTCTGGTTCTGAAACATCAGTAAATGGGAGAAATGGAATGTCGCTGTGGGAACGGTCAGTCTTTGCAGTGAGACAAATGGGTTTAAATGTTGGCTGTGCCATATGACAACATGGGCACTTTAAGTCCAGTTCTCACTCTCTCAGAATCTCAGTTTTCCCTTATGTTTATTAAGGACAAAAATGCCCACCTCTTGGACTTAAGTATGAAAGCAATAAATAAAAGTTGATATCTTTATATGCAAAGGCAATGGAAGGAATTGGCTCTGTGAACCTTAACACAACCAATTCCAAGATGATTCCATTATACCATCTTTGAATATCCCATTTTACAAATGAGGATGTGTGGGTTTACAGAGGTCAAGAGATAGGATGATGGAATGGTCTTTCATTGAGAGAGAAAAGAAAAATTTTATAAATTTTGGTGAGTGTATTAGTTTTCTATTGATGCTGTAACAAACTACCATGAACTTAGCTGCGTACAACAACACACATGTATTACCTTAGAATTCTGTCAATCCAAATTCTGACAGGTCTGGCCAAGCTGCGTACAGGGCTGTGTTTTTGTTGTTGTTGTTTGTTTTGTTTTGTTTTGTTTTTCTGGAGAAGTCTGAAGAATGCAGTCTTGTTCTTGGCTTTATCAAGTTGTCAGGAGAATTCAGTTTCTTGTGGTTGTTGGGCTGAAGTCTTCATTTCCTCGATGGTTGTCAGCTGAGCACCATTTTCAGCTTCCAGGGTCCACCTACATTTCTTGGTTCATGGCTCCCATCTTCCATCTTCAAAGTCAACAATAATGGGTGGAGCCCATCTCATGTCAGGTTTTCTGTTATCTCTTTCTGACCCACTCTTCTGCCATCCACTCCCACTTCTCAGGACTCCTGTGGTTAGATTGGGCCTACCTGAACAATCGAAAAATCATTCCATCTCAAGATTCTTAACCTTAATCACATCTGCCAAGTCCCTTTTGCTGTGTACTAGTAAAGTAACCCATTCACATGTTCCATGGACAACTTGGGGTAGGGTGGGGGTCATATTCTGACTACCCAGTGAGTAATGGCATTCAAGTGGGTCTTCCAAGTATGGAGTTGTTATCCATGATTCACATTATGTTCCAGTTTGCAAAATAAATGAGCCATTGTTTAAAATACCAACTTTTATAAACAGGCAGACAGCACATGACCTCACATAATTTGGCTTCTGCTTACCTCTCACCATTCTGATACCTCCTCTGATGAGCTGTATGCTCTCCTCATACTGAACTTTCAGTTTCCAGAAAAATCCATATGCTTCTAAGAGAATAAATATGCAAACGACAATGGCCAGGCCATATTTGAGGATGAAATTCAGATCGACTATGGAGCCCAGGAAGGCAACTGGAGACTCTGTAGCAATCACCCCGGAAAAGTCAGAACTTGGACAACAACTGCCAGCTTCTCTGTTTTTAGGCTCCCCCGACTCCTGCTTCCAATTCAGAATCAAGCAGAGATAGCCAAATATAGTCCCCAAACCAAGTGTTTAAGATGCCCCACGTCTGCCCTGTGCCAAAAACCTCTAATCAGCACGTACACAAAGGTCCCCCCTTTATCACTATAAAACTTTCCCTCTTCCCTGACAGCCTTTGAGTCTCTGCCAAATGCAAGTGCTGATGGCTGACTCCCTCGCTATAGCAAGCTCTGTTCACATTTGGGTTTTTTGTTGTTGTTGTTGTGTGTGTGTGTGTGTGTGTGTGTGTGTGTGTTTTATTTCCATACCTCCTTTGTTCTTTTGACATTTGCTTTCCCCTTTTCTCTTCTTAGATCACCCTTTTCTTTTTGCCTTCTGGGTAACTTCCATTTATCCTTTGAATATCAGCTTAGATGTCACTAATGACAATAATAATAATAATAATAATAATAATAAAATAGTTAGAATGCTGGCTAACCTATCCTAAGCCTTTATCTTATGCCAACAACAGTGCTAAGCATATTCATGTTTTCAACTCTTTAAACTCACATAGCAATTATTGAACTGGGTTTCTATTATTGTTCACATTTTACAGAAAGGGAAAAATAGTTCAGAAAGATGAAGTCACTTGCCAAGGTCACTGAGATAGTGCAGGAGTTGACATAGAATTTAGGTAGCTTAGCATCATGGTTCCCTTTTAAAACTGTTATGCTACATTGCTTTTAGAACAAATTTTCAAATGCTCTCAGTTTGCGATGGGTATTCTTTATCACTGGCTTCAATAGCATTCGGTACTTCGTCTTTAACTAGTAAGACTGTATTGTAATTGTTTATGAATTTATCTAGAGTCCCTACTAAATTATAAGCTCCCTGAGGACAAGGACAGTGTTTCATCTTATATCTATGTTTAAGTCCGGTGTACAGTAGCTTCTCTATAAATGTGCATTTAAGAAATGCATAAATTAATGATTGACTGAAGGAAACGCATACAAATGTCTATCTTGTTACTTTTTTAAAAAATTGGAGGATACTGTGTTAAAGGAAAGGGAAAGGGACCCTATTTCTAGGCAAACTTTTAATGTAACACAATTCTAATATGAATTTATAATGATTGTCCAGAAAACAACCTTTCCAAAGCAAGGATAGCTTATCTCTTCTCAGTGTAGGCTACCTCCTTACTCTTATACTAAAATCACACAAAGTACTATCATCAGCCTCTCCTTATATAGTCTTTTCAAGTTAAGAGTCATCATCAGTTTGGACCTGACATCATCTTGGCATTGGTTTCTGAGCATCTCTGACTTAATAACACCTCTGAGCTCTGCCACAATTCTGCAAGCTCACTTTCATCACATACCACACTGGAGAGTCAGCAGAAAGCCAGAGCCAGGGGTGGTGTGTATTCCTAAGGACTATGACATAATTTTAGAGCAGACACCCCAACCTAGCATTCCTTAAGGTCCTAACTGTCCTATTCCCCACATTCTAGGACAGGTGCTGAGCCTTTGTTCATGCACAATGCGCTTTTCTTCTTAGACTTTTGAGACTAATGGTTCTGGAGAAGCACTAAGGCAGTTACCTGGTTAAATTCTTTTACTTTATATTGATTACTATTGAGATTTACTCATTTACTCAAATATTTATTGAATATATCTACCAAATTTCCAGTATTATGCCAAGATTTGGGGAATCCAGAGGTAAAATAGACAAAGTTTTTGCTAACAGGGGGTTTGTATTCCAGTGCAGTTAAAAGGCAAATCTTACATATAAACAAATAAACATCTTAAGTCTGTAGCAATAACACAAAGTTATGTGATAGCAACTTGCCCAAATGTATCCCATTCAGAACACACATCTTCCACTATCATGTCACCCCATCACTCTCCCACTCCGTAATCGGCCAGGCCAGTCTTCCTTGGAATTCTTCCTGGTTCCTCTCAGCCTTTAATTGATTACATGTAGGAAGTAATAAACCTTATTTTGAACAAAAATTATTTAGAAAATATTCCTGATCATCTCTCTCTTAAAAGTTATTGCCAACATACTAAAAATAACTTTTCTTCTTATATATCTTCTTTTTTTCCCTAGGAATTGACTATTACAACAAGATGATTGATGATTTGTTAGCAAATCGGATTACGCCCATAGTGACTCTCTACCACTTTGATTTGCCACAGACATTAGAAGACCAGGGAGGTTGGTTGTCAGACACAATCATTGAATCTTTTGATGAATATGCCCGGTTTTGCTTCAAGATGTTTGGG
This sequence comes from Myotis brandtii, assembly GCF_000412655.1. Classification (NCBI taxonomy): domain Eukaryota; kingdom Metazoa; phylum Chordata; class Mammalia; order Chiroptera; family Vespertilionidae; genus Myotis; species Myotis brandtii. The sequence continues at coordinate 4,798,065 of NW_005369915.1, read as the reverse complement.
GATCGAGTCAAGCAGTGGATCACCATAAATGAGCCTAATATGTTTGCCCTGCTGGCATATGATTTGGGTGCATTTCCTCCTGGTGTACCTCACCTGGGAACTGGAGGCTATAAGGCAGCTCATAATTTGATTAAGGCCCATGCCAGAGCCTGGCACAGCTATGATTCCTTATTCCGAAAAGAGCAGAAGGGTCTGGTGTCCCTAGCATTGTTCTGTGGCTGGGTGGAACCGGCAGATCCCAACTCAGTGTCTGACCAGGAAGCTGCTAAAAGAGCCTTGGCTTTCCACTTGCATTTCTTTGCTAAACCCATTTTTATTGATGGTGATTATCCAGAAGTTGTCAAGTCCCAGATCGCCTCCATGAGTAAAAAGCAAGGCTATCCATCCTCAAGGCTTCCAGAATTTACAGAAGAAGAGAAGAGGATGATCAAAGGCACAGCTGATTTTTTTGCCGTGCAATATTATTCCAGTCGCCTAGTCAAGTACCGGGAGAACGATAAAGGAGAACAGGGTGTTCTCCGGGATGTGGAGATAGACATTTTTCCAGACCCAGCTTGGATAAATGTGGATTGGGTCTATGTGGTGCCGTGGGGAATACGAAAACTACTGAAATACATTAAGGTAAATGCATATTTGTTTGTGTCCACAAACACCTAAGTACGTGAAGATGGGAAGTCAGGCCTATGTATATGTGTATACGAACCTGAAAAAGAATGATTGTAGGCAATAGCATATGCACTCGTTGGCCTGGAAAGAGAAGATTAGGAAATAAACTGGCGAGGGGTAACTGGCTGATAAAGGGCTTCAAAACCATGGTCAAAGTTAGGACTCACTGTTAAGTCATCTGTGGCCATAGGGATAGCTTGGATAATGTTTTCAGGCTGGCGTCCTGGCTGTAATTATTAAAAGGCATTCTAAGGGTTGAAATAGCTGGATCCTTTTTGGGTCTCTGTTTTGCTGGATGGCATCCAGGTAGCTGAAATTAAAATGTCAAGTTATCAGTTTTCTGGGCCCCTTCTCTGTGTAGGGGGGATAAAGAGTGTAGCTGTTGGTGGGACCAAAGGGTTAAGGAGCAGTGACAGTCAGCAGATGCTGATGGCAGAAAGATATTTCTGTCTTCCCATTATAACAGGAGTCATTTGACTGTCTTCATGCACATTTGCACAGTTTTGCTTTCCCATTGTTAGTCATAAAAGATCAGTGCGTGGAAAATTAAGTTAATAGGGTCAGTGCAATTTGCTGAAAACTAGTTTGGGGCTGGAGCTTGGAGAAGATAGAGGATAATGCACCTGACTTTATGAGCCATTTTTTTTCTACATCTGTTTGGAATAAAACTTCTGCTCTTTTGTTCCAGGATACGTATAATAACCCTGTAATTTACATCACCGAGAATGGGTTTCCCCAGGGTGACCCCACATCTCTTGATGACACTCAACGCTGGGAGTTTTTCAGACAGACATTTCAAGAACTGTTCAAAGGTACCATTTGAAATGATGAAAGATCAATTGTGCAAACTTATGTGCCTATTTGCATTCAGCAAAGACCAATGATGTTGAAAGCTGAAATTCATGTAAATCAGTGGAAAGCCGTGTAATTAAGAGAGAGGAGAAAAAGTATTTAGGAAAGAGTAGGGTGAGGATTTTGGCCTAGCTTCAACCTCCTAAAATTTAATCAAGTAAAAAGCGACTGTCTTCAGCATTTTGTGACTCCTGGGTGAAGGTGACATGAATAGGAGGAGTGGTGGCAGTTGGGAGAGAACATTAGTTATTACAAAAAGATTAGCATTGACCAACTAGAGCATGCTTATTTGCATATTTTAATATCCTACCTACCAAGAAATGAACTGATAGAATTTTTAAAGGAAAAAAAATTAAGCATTTGTGTAATACATTTTAAAGTGGCATGAGACTTCAATCAACATGTTTCATTTAAGCTGTCACCAAGTAGCCCCGTTAGGGACTTTTTTTTTGTCCTATAGATTTTGTGATATTTGTTTCTAGACAATATTATTATTCTGGTAATTTCTTTCCATCATGGAATTCTTTTCATATTTGAAAACAAATGTGAAGTAGTAATCTTTAACTGATAACACACATTTCTAAACTGTGATCCCACCCCCTTTTAGCTACCATTTGGAACACTATTGCTTTATTAATTTAATTTCTCTTCCCTATAGAGGAATTGTATCGTAGCAACAAAATCCAATGCAAGATGAGACTTTCAATATCTTTTTTTTTCTTTTAGCATGTTAGGCATTCCTTCTCTCTCATCATTCTATTTGAAAAGTCCTGAAATGATTCTTTCAAAAATTAATTAGTAATATACTGGAAGCAGCCAGAAGGAATTCTGGAAAGTAACACAAACTGCTTTCTTTCTAAAACCTAAAATATGTTTACTTGGTCCCTCACTCAGGCCTGGACTTTAATGGCAGAGTGCAATTGGATTCCTACAATTTAACCCCAGCAATCTAATCTATTTGTCTTACACAGAAAACATATTCTTCCTCTAGGTGGGAATTCACATTCTGATCAGAAAAGGGAATCTCTCATTTTTTTCTTCCTTCCTACTTTTCCCTGTAAATGGGCCCATTTATACTTAATCCATTGATGTTCCCAGCTTCATCCTGAGAGACAAGTAGGCTAGTTACTACCAGGCAGATTTATGGGTGATGCAGGGGCCACAAATGACTTGTCCAAAATTGTTCTGTGTGTTTTTGGGAAAGAGGGAAAAACAGGAATTGGCGGTTTTCATCTCCAGCATAGATGTTTAGTGCTAACCATGTAAGGTCTTTCAATTGCTCTTTAAAATAGTGTTGGGTACTTTACACAGTCCCTGAGATCTGATACAATCTCAGTGGTGAAACCCCAAAATTAAGACAAATGAAGACCAAAAATTATTGAAAATTGAAAGCAAGAGTGGAAAATGTGAGTTGGGTTTCTGAAGGACAGGAGAATGGAATAGGGTTAGGGAACAAACTTCTGTTTTCAACTTGTTGATTTTATATTTTGTTTAAATTGATGGACAAAGTACTGTGCACTCAAAACATTGATAGTTCAGAGCATCTGTGTTCTCTGATTTTCAACATTAGATGGTCTATATTCATCGTAATTAACACATAATGCTGTATTTATTTGCTTTTTAAAAATATCACTTTCAAAAAGTACAGAATTCTACATATTGACAGTAAACTCATACATATGTGTATATATTCTGGACTGGGTGTAGTAATAGCTATTTTTCATATATTGTTGCAGTGGACACCAATTATTTCATATGTCACAAAACTCTTTTCTTGTAACTAATCCTCTTTCTTCTATGAAATACCCACCTTCCCCATCCTCAGGCTTACCCATAGGGATAGCCATGTAAGTAGAATAAAATACTGCTCCTTGTCAACAGATAATTGATTGGTCTAGATGTAGGCACATGGCATGAGCTGGGCCAATCCCATTTCTTCCCTTGGACCAATCAGTTTGCTTGTTTTTTCACTTGAGTTGGTGGGGGATGTAACATTGGAGGCCATTGGTGGCCATGTCCTGCCTCTTCAGTTTATGAGAAATGGGAAGGGCTGCAGATGCCTCAGGGGAAGTGGCCACAGAAAATGAAGAGAAATTCATGATGGCACTTGGGCCTCTAGTTCCAGTGTTTCCTCAATCCAGCTGTATATATGTTCTTGAGGTACATTACTTTTATTTTTAATTATGTGCTCTTTCTGCTTCACCTGATTCTGATTGGGTTTCTATCACTTGGAACAAAATGAGTCTTAATTGACTCCATCTCATTTCCTTTTCAAAAGTTATGCGAGGTCACTGCTCCTACTTTACAGATGAGAAAACTGAGTTTCAAAAAGGCTAAGTCATTTGCTCAAGTACACAAAGTTACTAGGTAATTTTTGCTGGAAGAAGGTAGGATGTGAGCATTATTAGTAGTAGTACTGCTACTAGTTAGGTGTTTGATAAGGTCTGCTTTCTGACTCAGAGAGCTTGTTGTCCCACCACACAGAACCTTTTGCTCACCTTTGGCACTCTTTGCTGACGTGGAGTCTTTGAGAGTCTTCATGCTGCTTCTATATGAGCTGTCAGGTCCTGTGACCTTGGACAGAGCTCAGGCATCCCCTATCCTGCCTGCTATCACAGGAGTAGAGCTGTGCTTACTAATGGAATTCCAGAGATTCCTCGGAGGTAGCACTGATGATCTTGATTGCTGAGTACTTTCTTAGTAAAAAGCACACCATCAGCAATTCAAAATAATAACAGGCCAACGAAGACATTCGTGGGAATTGCTGCAGGTGAGAACCCACCAGAACCCAGGGAGTCAGATGGATGATGGCTTTGTGATTTCCATGAACAAATCCTTCTCTTCAACATCACGCATATGGACAGGCACATAACGACACTATAGTTGGATCAATGGCATCCGCTTAGAGGTCTTACTGATCTCTTCAGGTAAAATCCCCAGCAGTTAATTGGGGAGTAAAAAGTAAGATAATGCTTCTGCCTCCTTTCGGGAAAAGAAAAGAATAAAATGTCATTTCACAGAGGGGAGGAAAGGAAGTCAGCTAATGTCTTTTTAATTGTTACATTATTTAAATGCCTTTAAATAGGCTGTGTTTTAATTAGTGTAGATATAGATAAGAGTAAAGCAAAACAGTGAAGACACCAAAAACTTGAAATAACACACGACTAGGCTTGCATTCCAGCTCTGCTAAATATTCAATGAGAGGCATTAGGCAAATTGTTCACCCTCCCAAACTCTTACTTAGTTCATCTATAAAAATGGGATAACACTTCCCCTGGTGTGGTAGTTGTAAAGGCTTCATTTAATGAGCTATTGTGGAACCTCCCCCTAGCAATTGCCTGACACATTGTAGGCCTTCTACCAATGGTAATAATTATTTTTACAAAATGTGCACTCTTAAGAATATATTTATCATCTCGTTATTTTAAAAATGTCATTCTAAGACATTTTTTTAACTCACCCCACCACCAAGTCTCTAAAAGTTACAGCAGAATATTCCTCCTGTCGACATGTTTCTCTGTCATTCTTTCTGGGGAAGCTCTGAATGAGTGTTTTGTAACATTGATGGTTGAGTCCTGTGGAGGAGGAAGCAGCAACCACCTCCCTTCCTTCATTATTTCCATCAGAGAGGTCACCAGATTAGGTGACAATCACGTCATTGACAGCAGAAACAACTGTCAGGCACCTGGGTAGCTGGATGGCTCTGCCACGTGAATTTCTGTGGAAGTTCAGGAAGCAGTGATCTTCAGATAGTTTAAGTTTTCTCACATCATAGGAATCTTCATTCTCTCCTTAATATACACCAGTCCTTGCTGGTCTAGAGCAAGCAGCAGGTGTAAGTCCATATGTACACACATGAAAATGGGTACCTTACTAATCTGAGTGTTATGGGGAGGCAAGAAGTGGGTGAAGGTTATTCCAAATGGGCAATACGCTGGCAAGACCAAATTCTCCCCAAGGGGATTCAAGCCTGTGTTCAGCCTGCCTCACACCTCCCTAGCAGCCACCTGCTTTTCTCTTGGCTCATGATCTTTCCTCACCTTGGAATGCCAGTCTCTGCCTTCTGCCTGGCCCAATCCTGCTGTTTGGAATACATGAACTTGGTTCTTCAAGTCAGGCAAGAGATGGGTTTAGAATCTGTTTTGCCTATTATGAGCTCAATAATTTTGGCAAAATTCTTTACCAGACAACACTTCAGCCATCTAATCTTTAAAATGGGAATAAGAAGTCCATCCACCTTCTAAAGAGTGGCAAAAAAAGGGAATAAGATAATGTTTATAAAGCCTAAACACAGAGTCTGGCACATTAGGCAAGATTAAGGTTTTGTTGTTGTTTTTGTCTGTGTTTTGGGAGGTGCCCTATAAACCCTCTTGGAGTTGGAGCTGTGTCTTTTTTATAATTCTATGTTCAGTCCTGAGCATCATTTCTGTCAGATGGTAGGTGTTCTCCACATGCTTGTTGAATTTGGTTGTGTCTATCTGAGAAGAGTTAGTCAACGGATAATGAGAAATAAATGATTAAATGATTGGGAACTGTATTTTCTTTCCCTAAAGAAATATAGCCCACACAGGGAAAAAAAAGCAGCCTTCTGGAAAGTTTGTGAGCAAGCCCAACTTTCCAGTCGGATCCGCGCCTGACTTAGCACAGCGGTAGATGACTGCAGAGAAGGTTTGTTAATGACCAGCTTTCGGCTTTTAATGACAAAACCCCTCAGCAAGATGTCATCAAAGTTATTGAAGACTTCACTGGAAGTGTTGAAGCTGATGCATGGCAACAAGAAGGTTATAAATCTTGCAGCTTGGGTATACCACCAGGACAAGATGCTGAGCACAGACTCACCCTGCTGTTGTCTGTCAGCGTTCTCCTCCCCTTTCCGCTTCTCCTTCCCATGGAGAGGGGTAACGGAGAAATCCATCCATTTCCCAACGTAGTGCAGACCTGGCAGCCACCTGCCTATGTCAATTTCAGATCACAGAGGCCCACTTAACTGGACAAAATGTGTTAAACACCCGTGTTTTTCTAAATGTGCATGTAAGAATTCTGAGAATTAAGGGAAGATCTCAAAGGTTAATGCATTGACCTTTTAGAAAAACTAACCAATTAAAAATCCATTGCAAGCTCAGAATAGAGACCCAAGTACCTGAATATTGATGCCCACTCTATACTTATTGTTTTATTGCTTCTCAAAGTGCATCTTTGTCAGCTTAGCCTCTGTGAAGCAGTTCATCTCATAGCTCATGGATGCTTGCAGCTTAGGGTACGTGGAGGGGGATGTTGGAGTTACTTTGTACTATTGCCCCTGGCTGGACTGGGTGGCCTCCAGCAAAGAGGAGTCAATGTCAGAACAGAGAAGGAAGAATAAGATTCGAAGGCTGTGCACGAGAATTGTTAGTGTGTGCTAGTTTACAGGTTGTGGGATTTGAGGTCATGAAGAAAACACTTTCCAATGTATTTGTGTTTCACAAACCTATGCACTCACATCACACAGGAACTCAGACAGCCAGCGATTAGAGAGCTCACCTGGAGCAGATATGCCAGATGACCTTCCTGATTTCTTCTCCTGTACTTCCATTCAGTGGCATATTTACCTTTGCCTTCCGTTGCCCAAATGAAGCATGGTGGAGTAGGAAGTCTGCAGGACTTGGAGAGTGAAGCCAGGGACTAAGTCCGTGTTCTAGTGGTGAGCATTTGGATAAGTTATCCTGACAGCTGTCTGAAGGTCAACTCCATCACCTGTTGAATGGGACTGATGCTAATTGCTATTCTGCCTAACCCAAAGTCAGTTGTGAAAATACAATGAGAGAATTTATGTATGTGTATGCTCTGAACACCTTCAAATGTTAAATGTTATTTTCATATTTACTAAATACCTTTAAGTTTTTTTCTCTCTGCCCAAAATACATGATCTGGACCTCAGTGTTGCAAATTATTCTTTCAACATCTACAATTCTCAAATTCTGTGTGTGTTTTTTTCTGCACACTTCTCAACTGCTAGGACAGAATGATCAATTTAGGGGTCTTAGAGGATGTGTACTATAATCAGGTGATTGGTGCAGCACAATTAGATTAGATAAGCTCAGAAACACACACACACACACACATACACACACACACACATTGTTGTTGAGCTGCTTCACCAGGCTCATCCAGGTGGGACGCATATTAATATGATCAGGGACAGACCATTTAGCAGGCACACCCTCTTAGCGACCTAGAGCCTGGTGCCCTGGTTTCCTGGGAACAGGCTTTATGGAGTTGCCCATGTGAGAAGCAGCTCTTGCACATGTCAGAGAACCTGCCTGGTGCTTTCTGATTGGAAACCATTCTTCAGCTTCTCTTCCCATTGTGCTCTAATACGTAAGCTGTGCCCCTGCAGATGGACATTCCTTTGGGCTTCTCTGAGGGGATCATTATTTAAGGTCCCCCATCACCCCAAGCCCAGTGAATTGCACGATGACTATAAACATTTTAAAAAATTTCAGATCATTCGAAATGTGCCCTCCATTTTTAATGACAGTCTGTCAGGAGTGTTTGTGTGACAGAGTGGCAAACAGACCTCAGTTTTGTTTTTATAACTTAAAAGAGGACTGTAAAATAATTGAAGTATTGTTTATCTGAAGGAGAGCTACTTTTCCAATATGAAGAGTAGACTCAATGGAATCTTGTCAAAAAGGGGAAAGAGAGGAAGAATTTGATAATGATTTTTTAAATTAAATATAATTTACATGTAACATTTTTAAGTTTAAGGTGTGCATGTTTATTTATATATTGCAATATAATTATTACACTACTGTTAGCAAGCACCTCTATTTATCACATTACATAATTATCATTTCTTGTCTGTAGTGGGAACAATTAAGATTTAGTCTCTTAGCAACTTTGAGGTTTCGAATACAGTATTGTTGACTGTAATCACCATGGTGTGTATTAGTTCTCTAGTACTTGATGATCTATTAGTTCTTGGTTTGTATGCTTAGATGACATATCCCTAATCCCCACCCCTACACCCCACCCCTGCCTCTAGTTACCACCATTCTACTCTGTTTCTAGGAGTTTGGCTTTTTTTTTTTTTAAGACTCCACGTATAAGTGATATCATACAGTATTTGTTGTTCTCTGACTTATTTCTCTGAGCATAATGACCTAAATGCCCATTATGTTGTCTCAAATGACAATACTTCTTTTTCTCAAAGCAGAATAATATTCCATTGTGTGTGTTTGTGTGTGTATATGTATGTATGTATGGAATAAAAATGTATTAACTTTGAAAGCTATCCTAGGTTTATAATGCAACAATGGAGCAGGTCTATGAGTCCAGACATAGTACAGGAATATTAAATAAGATGTACATGTGAGAAACACCATGGTAATGCCCCTAGATGTTAAAAACATCTTAGAAATAAACATTTCAATTCTAATAAAACTGTATCAAGCTTAAGAACCCTACTTGTTAGATTATGCTTAGGTGTGTTCATTGCCCTGGGGAAAATCATTTTATAGGATTTTTCAACTAGGTATGCCATTATAATGAATAATGTTTTCTCAATTACTTGCTCTTGAATTTGAATGAGCCAAGTTGTTAGAAAGCCCTATTAGGAATTGTACCTAAGGTTGGTTATTATTACCACTTTTCCAAAAGTCTTACTCCAAGATTAGTGTGTATTAGTTTGGTTAGAATAGTCCATATACCTACTATTAAACTAATCACCACTTATTTCTTCCGTTAGGGGAAAGCTATGTTTGTTCCTCAGACAACTTCTTTAAAAAGGTGGAGTACACCAAGAATGTCAATCCCAACTGGTCTGTCAATGTGAAGACATCTGCCAACATGAAAGCCCCCCAATCCCTGGCTAGCAGCAACAGTGCCCAGGCCAGGGAGAACAAAGACTTTGTGCGCCCCAAGTTGGTGACCATCATCCGAAGTGGGGTGAAACCTCGGAAGGCTGTGCGTGTGCTTCTGAACAAGAAAACAGCCCACTCTTTTGAGCAAGTCCTCACTGATATCACTGAAGCCATCAAACTAGAGACTGGGGTTGTCAAAAAACTCTACACTCTGGATGGAAAACAGGTAGGGTTTTTTTTTTTTCAGACTACTTTTCTTCTCATTTGTTCTAAATCCTTGGATGATCATCTTATACCTCAGGCATAATTTCTGGTTGGGGGACTCTTCCTCCACCTCTTGAGCATGGGTAGGGCAGTTATGATCAGCCCCTTTGTTCAAACACTAATGTGTTTGAGGATTAAAGGAAATATCAATAATTACTATTGATATTTTATGTCTCATTTAATCTCACAACTTCTTCATTCATTCATTTGTTGATAGTCACTTAGATTGTTTCCATATATCAGTTATTATGAATGATACTACATAAAACATAGGAGTGCTTGTATGTCTTTGTTATCATCAAGAATACAAAAGATAAGTGTTGGCAAGGATCTGGAGAAAGGAGACCCTTGTGCACTGTTGGTAGGAATGTAAACTGGTCCAGCTACTATGGAAAAAAGTATCAAGGTTCCTCCAAAAAATTAAAAATAAGACTAGTATGGATCCAACAATTCCACTTCTGTGTATATATTCAAAGAAAATGAAAAGAGGACTTTGAATAGATAATGATGTTTTTAAACCTGTTCCAGGAGAGAGCTAGAATATTCAGGTGATGTGGGGGCTGTTGGAATTGAGAGAAGGTGAACTTATCAGGTTTTCCCAAGGCCTAGGTGAAGTGGTCCTCAAACATCTGCCTACATTAGCTATTAAATCCTCATTTCCAAAATAACCTCCTTACTACCTGGCCCCTTAGTTATCTTGAGAATAAAAGAAAGCACTGCTTTGAACAAGACTAATAGAATTTATCTTAGTGTGATTAGCAGAGGTTTCCTGGATATCTCTTTTAAGAAGGATTCTATTGGACAGCTGTGGGATCATAGAAAGAATAGGGAGATATGGATGGGAAGGTGTTAGTCTCTCTACTCAGGAAACTTAACTTGAGTTTTCCAAAGCTTGGAAATGGATATTCCCTATTGTAAATTATTATATTGACATTATGTTTTATAAATCATCATCTTGAAAATTCATCAGTGAGGATTAATTTTGAGTGCACTAAAATATGTTTCTGGGTTTGTAGTGTTGATAATCAAACCCTAAACAGTGTGAATCTCACCAGTTCTATAGCTTTTCTCTGTATGGTCTTCTTATCTTACCTGTTTATTGCTTCAACTTTATTTATGCTGATCAGTCACTCTATAGAGACATAAATATTGTTTCTGTCAGCATTTCTAGACTCATTATTGGGTAAATTACTGGTTAATTATGCCCTATATTATTTTTCCAATAAAGATCATGACATTGTGTAGAAGAAAATCAGCAACATTTTGAATAAAAACATTAACTGGTGTCAAAACTGATTCATGGGCCTCTTGCACAACTATAGCCCTGTCACTATTAAGTACTTATTGAATAAGACAATTGAATATCTAGAACTTGAGAAGTATTTTGATTATTGTTGATGATACCCATTATAATCCTTGAAAGGAAGGGAAAAATCATTCTAGAAGGAAATGGAAAGCATTAAATGGTATAGGCACTCATAGGTAGGAACAGTGTGTATCAAGGTTTTATTCACTAATAGAGGCCCAGTGCACAAAAATTTGTGCACCCCGGGTTGGGGGGCCCTCAGCCCAGCCTGTGCCCTCTCGCAGTCTGGACCCCTTGGGGGATGTCCACTGGCTGGCTTAGGCCCGCCCCCCAGGGGATCAGGCCTAAGCTGGCAGTCAGACATCCCTCTGGATGGCCACTTGCCAGCGGGGAGCAGGCCTAAGCTGTAGTCAGACATCCTTAGTGCTGCTGAGGAGGCGGGAGAGGCTCCCGCCACCGCCGCTGTGCTGGCAGCCATCAACCTGGCTTGTGGCTGAGCAGAGCTCCCCCTGTGGGAGTGCACTGACCACCAGGGGGCATCTCCTGCACTGAGTGTCTGCCCCCTGGTGGTCAGTGTGTGTACTAGTGACCAGTCATTTCCAGTCGTTCTGTAGTTAGGATCAATTTGCATATTACTCTTTTATTATATAGGATAGAGGCCTGGTGCATGGGTAGAGGCCAGCTGGTTTGCCCTGAAGGGTGTCCCGGATCAGGATGGGGGTGTGGCCAGCCCGGGTGAGGGGCTGAGGGCTGTTTTCAGGCTGCCCACAGCCCCTTCAGGGTGGAGGTTCCTGCTGGGGTGCCTGGCCAGCCTGGGTGAGGGGCTGAGGGCCATTTTCAGGCTGGCCACGCCCCCTGGCGACCCAAGCTCCCAGACTCTCTTTTTTTTCTTTTTTTCAGCCAGGACAGCCTGGAAGCAAATATCTGAGATTTATTTATCTTCTATAATTGAAACTTTGTAGCCTTGAGCATAGCCCAGGGCCAGCCAGGGCAGGCGGGAAGCTTGGCTTACTCCATTGCCAGGAGCAACCCAAGCCTTCTACTCGCTCCAGCTCCATGGCCGCCATCATCTTAGTTGGGTTAATTTGCATACTCGCTCATGATTGACTTGTGGGCGTGGCTTGAGCATAGCAGAGGGATGGTTAATTTGCATGTTTCTCTTTTATTATATAGGATTTTTTAAAGACAAAATTCTGACTAGGATAAAATTTTGGAGTTTTGAGCTATATACTTATCATTCAGTAATTGTTCAGTTAATGTTTAAGGAGTGACTAGGAGATTTAGTCTAGATTAGCAGGAAAACAGGATTATTCCTGGGAATTTCATTGAAATATTAGGTTTATACCACCATTTTCCTTTATAAAAAAAATTTTTTTTAAGTAAATGGTAGATTGCTTTTACAATTATGAGAACAATTTCCACACATTGAGATTATGCATGGGTGCTACTTCTAGCCCTTTGATGTTAAAATTGGGTTTGTTGTGACAATAGTTAAAGTATATGCTAAAGTTTTTAAACTTTATATAAAAACAGTTCATTTCTCTGTGCCTCCGTTTATTTATTTGAAAAATAAAATGGTTGAACTAGCTATCTTAGGGACATTTTTCCAGTTTAAGAATTATGTGGTCCTCTAAGTATCTTTTCTAGGCATATCAAGAATCATACTTTTGCCCAGATGGTGTGGCTCAGTGGTTGAGCATCAACTTATGAAGTAGGAGGTCATGGTTCCATTCCCAGTCAGGGTACATGCCTGGGTTGTGGGCTCCGTCCCCAGTGTGGGACATGCAGGAGGCAACCAATCAATGATTCTCTCTCATCATTTATGTTTCTACCACTCTCTCTCCCTCTCCCTTCCTCTCTGAAATCAATAAAAATATTTTTTAAAAAATCGCATTTTATTAGAACTCTTCATAATTTCTTAGACTATAAAATTAAGTATGAGATTATAATTAACAGTCTTATTTTTACTTTCTTCTTTCTTCTCATCTAGCTTCTCCATTTTAAATATGAACACTTTCTTATCTGGACATAAAATTAAACCTTGATCTTTAATGAACTATTTCTCTTGATATTGATTCAGGTACTAGGTGACATTTTTTTTTTTACTCCCAATCTAGATTTTACCTCTGCTATTCACTTATATTGAAAATGAGTCCACTTTTTTCCCCTGAGAAAGTTATTCCTTAGAGTTCAGAGTCAGAAGGGCCATCTCACATTCAAGTTTAACAAAGTTACTGTAGAGAGCATAAAATCTGAGAGGAAATTGAATGGACAATTCAGTCCCAAATATTTGAGCGGTGAACTCTCCTTTCAGAACATGAGCAAAGCAAGCAGCACCCAATCTATCAAGTTTGAAGACAGTTAAGTATGATTTTCAAGCTTTGCCATAATAGCATAATTTAATTCAGTTAGGCAGTATGGTAATTTTAACTTTCTTTAAATTTAACTTGAGCGTGAAACTTTTGTCTCTGAGCGAGATCTTGAATTAGAAGGAAGGATCAAGTTGTAGCACTTTCATAATTATCTACTTACCATAATTCTGTGTAGAGACTTCATACATGGGCAGTCTGTTTTTCTATTCCGAATTTTGAGCCCCGTGCTTACTCCAATCAGGACTCCTTTTACCCCAAGTTACTGTTTAGGTAGCATTTTCTTTAATACAATAAAAATATTAGCCTTGTACTAGAGATGAAAATAGTTTCTTTTGCAATAGAAAGTAATTCTTAAGGCTTATCTGGAAGTGCTACAAGCAGAGGAGGGGGAAGGAGACCCGTCTCTTTGAATAGGGTCACCTCAGCAACAGCAGTGTCCTGTGTGTGAATGAGATTAGCTAATGAACCAGTATCGTGGCCTGAGATTATTTTGTGCCATTCTAAAGTTCAACCATTTTCCCCTTGTGTTTGTGAAATCCCATTATAGGAATCACTGGCTGCTTTAGAGATAAGTGAAACCATTATAGGTGGAGGAAGAAAAGGCATTTAAACCTTGAAGAATTTTAGTTAGTACTAGTGAGGGAAGGGGAACAGGAAGCCATAGATGTTTCAGATGGAAACATTAAGGAGTTGGGGGTTTCCTTGTCTAAGGGGCAGCAGCAGCAACAGTGCCCACCTCTGGGCAGCTTCTCTCTAGACATCATGAGCATGTATGAAGCACCTAGAGTTTTTCAATTAAAAGAAAGGCCTGGGGAGGTGGCGGGAGTGGGATGGAAGGGGTGAATGGGAGAAAAGGAGGAAATCTGGAACACTTTCAACAATAAAGATAAATTTTAAAATATATACATTATCTGGTTCTGCTGTGTCCCAGAAAGTGTTAACTTTTATTTTTCTATTTTGGGTTTTAATGTGCATCCTTTCTCAGAAATTGGTTTTATTTGATGTAGCAAAGTCTTAAGTTTCTCAATAAAGAAAAAATCTACACAAGTATGTGCGCCTGTGAACATGCATACACACACACACACACACACACACACACAACCATTGAGGAGTTCGGACTAACAAGTAGATGATGGGAGGAGGAATGTCTCACCTCAGTTGATGAAATAACGTTTTTCTCTCCGAATTAAGTGGAATTCATTTCTTTAATGGATTTAAAACCAGCCTAAAGTCTTCAATAATTTTAAATGAACAGGGTTTTTTCCCAAGTAATAGTCAAATCAAATATGTTTTATAGTTTAAAATAAGTGGAAAGACACAAAAATTTGATCATCACATAAAATATGAGTAAATGAGTGTATGTTAAGTATATACATTTTTGGTTAGATCATTTGGTTATGTGGCTAAGGCTCTATTGGCTTAGTCTCTTAAAACCTTTTTCTTCCCAAGATGTCCAGGCTATGTTGTTCATCCTTTGAATGAGCTGTTAGCCTTTCATTTAAATAAAAATTAAAAAAATAGTTTATGGTCAAAGTTTGCCTTGAATACATTGCTAATGAATACATGTTACAATCTGAAGAATGGCTCAGAAAAATCCGTCAGCATTCCTGGAAAAGCAAACAACGTGACGCATTGAGTGGGCATAAGTTTTGTTCAGAGAGCCAGCAGATGTTATGGATACTTTTACACAACAACGACTTGCTGGTTTGAGATAGTGAAGGAGAGTATTCTTTTTAGGACAGTTCTGCATTCCAAAGCTGGCTCTAACACCCTTTCACGTTGTGTAATCTCAGACAACTTATTCTAACTCTATGAATATCAGTTCACCATCTGTAACATTTTGTTTTTTTGTAAGGATTAATGATATACTTCATATCCTAGCAAAATGCCTAGGACATAAATCCCCCAAATGATGAGTATTGCAGTGAATTCTTTGTTACCCAGCATCTATTAACCAGGATTTTAGAAAAATTGTGACTTCCTGCACAGTCATCAAGCACTGATAATTTATGCTTCTCTTGATGACCCTGAAATGCATTCTGAATAATTAGAGGAAGATTACATTATAATCAATTTAGTTTCAGTATAAAGTGTATTTTAATTTATTCTCATTCTTCCAAAATTTGTAATACTTCTGCATGTGGTAACAATTAACAAAAAATATTTGATTAGCTGGAGCACTTCACTTCCTGACTATCTGACTAATAAAGAGTTTATTGAATATTGTTGAACCTGAAATTCTGCCCTGCTGATAAACTGGGCATTTGCTGGATAGGTTCACTTCACACTGGTACTATGTCCATTCTCAGAGCTGATGTGTTAACCTATTGCCTGCTGGAAATTCTAGAATTAATCTTTTCTAAATAATATATATTTTTTACTGGTTTCAGAGAGGAAGAGGGAGAGAGAGATAGAAACATCAATGATGAGAGAGAATCATTGATCAGCTGCCTCCTGCATGCTCCCCACTGGGTATTGAGCCCACAACCCATGCATGTGCTCTGGCCAGGAACTGAACTGTGACCTCATGATTCATAGGTCAATGCTCAACCATTGAGCCATGCTGGCCGGGCTAGAATTAATATTTAAATATTCTTAGACAATAGTCTGAGTTTACACAAGATCCTCCTTGCATATTCTTGATCCCAAAGTCATAATGCTGGTCATCCAATCTGATTTTGTTTGGATGAGTAACTATGTCTTCTAGCTCATAAGGTTGTTGGTTCTGTTCCTATGGATTTCTAGAGATGGTCATCTCAACTGACATTAATAATCTGTCTAGAGGTTTCATCAATCTTTACCTTTGTCCAGTCTTGTTTTAAATTTATCTTCACTGGGCTTTTTAGGCTATGTAGCCTTCTTGATGAAAGTTTTTGTACTTTATTTAGCACTTTTTGTGATTCTTCTTTTCATTTACCACAGTTTTTCTCCTTCTCTCCCTCCCCCAATAATGTCCTAGGCTGCTTTAAGATATGGCTTAACAACTGACCTGTGTTAAAAATAATGTCTCTTCAAAAATTTATCAGCACTATTGTCCCTTTGTGACCTCAGTTAGTAGGTATGTTTTCGGGCAAGCAGATTGACTTCAGTGGTTTAATTGATCACCATAGGACATAACATTCATCAGTCCTTCTTTGTCTGGTCTCATTCTGCCTTTCCTTAAATCCCTACTTTGCCCTAAATCCTTTCCTTCCAACCCAATAGTCTTCTCTTCCATGATGTCTTTCACATGCCAGTTGACATACCCAGGGGAGTGAGTGCAATGGTGGTGGTAGAAGGAGGCTGATTGTTTCCTTTAAAGGGAGAGCAAGGCCAAGGGGAAAATAGGTGATAAAGAGTTCCTTTTACTCTCCAAGCCCGGCAACACTTGACCCTGGTATGAAGGCAGGATTGGCTAGGGTATTCTGTTCAATGTAGAGGTCTTTCTTGGTGTTGTCTTGGGTGGGGGTTATAGGTGTACAGCCCGAAAGAAACAATTAACATTCTACTCTAACACTGTGATGTATCTAAGACTTCACTCACTAGGTGGCTATCCTTCAGTCAATAAAGTAAGTTGCCTGTTACTGCTATTGTCTGTAATTTTGCCCCAAAGTGATTTTTCTCATGTAGAGATATATTTTCTCATGTAGAGATACACCTATTTGACTACTGCAAACATAGATTAGAATGGCCAATTGCAATCTTTAATAGGCTTTTTAAACAAATATGACATTTTTATAAATATAGAATCAGATCACCTGGCACAATGAATATATTTATGTTAATATAAAATGTTAAAACTTAAGAACATTTACAAAATTGACATTAAAATATCTTTATTGGTTTTCTGTACCTATATGTTATTAGTCACAGAAATGTCATACTGAATATTTGTGTTTGTCAGTAGTTGAACGAATTTTATATGATGTTTCTTATTTTTTTACTTATTTATTTATTTTAATATGTTTAATTGATTTTTAGAGACAGAGGAAGGGAGAGAGAGTAACATTGATGTGAAAGTGAGACATCAATCAGCTGCCTCCTGCACGTCCCCTACTGGGGATCAAGCCCACAATCCTGGCATGTTTTCTGACTGGGAATCAAGTCAGCATTTACGTGCATGGGACAATGCCCAACCAACCGGCCAGGGCTTTTATACTTTATTTTAAAAAGTTTTTATTGAGCCCTGGCCGGTTTGGCTCAGTGGATAGAGCGTTGGCCTGCGGACTGAAGGGTCCCGGGTTCGATTCCGGTCAAGGGCATGTACCTTGGTTACGGGCACATCCCCAGTAGGGAGTGTGTAGGAGGCAGCTGACTGATGTTTCTCTCTCATCGATGTTTCTAATTCTCTAGCCCTCTCCCTCTCCCTTACTCTCTGTGAAAAATCAATAAAATATATTAAAAAATGTTTTTATTGAGGTTTAATTGACATATAATATTATATTAGTTTTAGGTGTACAACATAATGATTTGATATTTGTACATATTGTGAAATGAACCCCACAATAAGTGGAAGTTATTTTTTAACTTTTGACATTCCTAATGCTGGATTCTCTTTTTATATGTAATTGCACTCACTCTAAGTCATTTATTTCTTTCCTTTTATTTAAGGAAGATGTGTTTATTTAAAAATATCTTTCTTTTATACTTCTGTTTTAAAAAATCTTTTTTGGGGGAACACAAGCACTGTGAACTCTGTTATTCAGAAAAATGCTAAGGAGGACAGTTAAGAATTTCCAGTTTAAACTTGTTGAGAGGTATTAATTTTTGCCAATTATTGAAGATGGGCCATTTTAGTATATCCATGCCTTTGATAAAAAGAAATAACAGGCAGTAAGCCACAAACAGGAGGGAAAAGGAGAATGCAAATGACTTGACCATAGATGTTGGCATAAACCTTGAAAACTGGCTCATAGCTTTCTGGCTTCCAGGTCAAAAGGGAATCACCATTAGTTACATTAGTAGTTTTCTAATTGTGCTCTGTGGAGCCTTGGGTTCCATGGAGATATCTTTGGGGACACTGTTAGGTTGCCTAGAGAGAAGGTGAGAGAGCAGGGCTCCAGGGCACCTCAACGTTTACTGGTTGTATATATTAGGAAGCGATAAAAAATGTTCATTTGAAATGAAAACTCTGTTGCTGCAAAAATGATTTGGAAAGGCACTGGATAATGGGGATCTCATTATCAGAAGGGAAGAAACATAGTGGCTCCTTTGGGGAAATGAAGTTTAACTTCTTTTTTCTTTTACTTAAGAAAAGTTATCACAACACATAGAAAATAAAGGGATCCATATAATTGTGATCCAGATTTAATAAATGGTAATATTTTGCCACATATATTTTACATTTACAAAAGAAAAAAATACTATTGATCCAGGTGGAACCACATTGTACCCTTCCCAAATGTCCTTCCCTCACCTGGGATAACCATGACCCTGAAGTTGGTGAGTATCTACCTATCACAGATATATATCTTGTTACAAATGCATGTGCCCATCACCAATTTGTATATTTATTGTGTATTTTACTATTTATATAAATGATGTTGCACTATATATATCTGTTTTCAACATACTTTTAGCTTTAAGTCACTCTTTTTAATGGATCTCTGGAATTTTGATATATAAACAGACTCTACTTATTTACCCACTAGAGGCCCTGTGCACAAAATTCGTGCATTGGGGAGGGGGTGTCCCTTGGCCCAGCCTGCACCCTCTCCAATCTGGGACCCCTTGAGGGATGTCGGACATCGCTCTCACAATCCAGGACTGCTGGCTCCCAACTGCTCGCCTGCCTGCCAGCCTGATCATCCCCTAACCAC
Organism: Myotis brandtii; assembly: GCF_000412655.1. Taxonomy (NCBI): domain Eukaryota; kingdom Metazoa; phylum Chordata; class Mammalia; order Chiroptera; family Vespertilionidae; genus Myotis; species Myotis brandtii. The sequence goes on along the minus strand of NW_005369915.1, from coordinate 4,778,966 downwards.
TCCCCTGCCAGCCTGATTGATGCCTAATTGCTCGTCTGCCAGCCCAATTGCCCTTAACTGCCCTCCCTGCTGGCCTGGTCGCCCCTAACTGTCCTCCCCTGACGGCCATCTTGTGTCCACATGGGGGTGGCCATCTTGTGTGTTGGAGTGATGGTCAATTTGCATATTTCCTCTTTATTATATAGGATTCTCCTGCTGTTGGCATTGGGGGTCCGAATGATGGCCATCTTTTTCACTTTTACAAACAGTGCTGCATTGAATAACCTTGAGGAGCTCATATGGTTGAAAGGCATTTCATACCTGAGAGTTCCTGAAGCTGCCCTACAGCTAGCCCCATGTTGCCTTTGTACCATTTAGAATGAGGCTCCCATTCCTCAAAGCACTTCATAATTTTTGGAAATTGGTCACAATGACTAAAGAAATCTACAGTGACCTATGTTAAGTATGTCCTCCATGTGCAAGGTAAACCTGTGTAATACTAAGCTGCAGTCCTTGATGAAGGGCATGTTAGAGAGTTGGGTGAATTAGTGGGTTTTAACAGGTTAGCAACTGTAATCTAAATAAAATAGGTGTGCTTAATATTTACATGTAACTGGGAAAAATTGTACCTTCTTTAGAGACATGTTATCAATGGAGAACACAAGAAAGATGTACAAGGCGTTTGTTTTCTCCAGATCACAGAGGACCAGTGGCAAGGTCAAGTGGAGATGGAAGAGGGTATTACCCATCCATTTCCCCCTTTCCAGAATATTGTCCTCAAGCCCCTGTGTATACACACACATACACTGTAGATTTCTGCTGGGATTCATGTACTAACTCAACAGCATGCTACTAAGGAAGGGCAAATTGTGCCCTTGCTCTGGGAAAGGAAGCTTGAATTGTATTGAGCTGAGGAACCAAGCTGTGAGCCTCCCACTGTAGCTGGCGCTACAAGTATCAATACATAGAAGTGCGTTCATCTAAAGTTCCTTTGGTCCTCACTAGGTGGCTTTGCCTGGAGATGAAAACAACCCAGAGACAGGAAGTGCAGTGTACCCTCTATTGTTTACAGGAGTTTAATAAGGGATAAATCAGCCCTGCTTTGGAAATCTTGAAAGCATAATGTTTGCTTTGCAAAGCCCTTGTAATTAGATGTTGTACAAGATAGTTTACCAGGGAACTCTCTAGGTGCCTAAAGTTTCTTTTTTTCTTGACCCTGTCACATGCAACATTTTAATCAATGATTGTGGGTGAAGAGTTGAAGGAATGGGTTTCCAGTTTGCAGATGACATAAAGCTCGTTAGGAGAGAGCAAAAACATGCTTGCTGCTACTTTGTGATGGTTGGTTCATTTTCAGCAAATAGGTCTTAGCTTAAGTTTCACCTCATAGACGCTTTCGCTGAGGATCTAATATATGGCTTCCATTTCTGATCAGTGTTTACCTGTTTTTTCTTAACCTGTATTTTAAAAAAGTATATTTTTTATTTATTTTAGAGAGGAAGAAAGAGGGAGAGAGAGATAGAAACATCAATGATGAGAGAATCATTGATCAGCTGCCTCCCACATGTCCTACACTGGGGATTGAGCCCACAACCCAGGCATGTGCCTGAATCAAAACATGACTTCCTGGTTTGTAGGTTGACACTCAACCACTGAGCTGTGCTGGCTGGGCAACCTGTATTTTTAACTTTAGTTGTTTACCTGTATTTTTAGTTCTTAACCCTGAGATGTTAACCTATATTTTTTACCATAGCTGTTTACTCATTCCTTGACACATCTGCATAGACTGACTGTATGCTTGACAAAAGAAGGGACCATGCCTCCCAGCCAATTTTGGGACATAGAATGCTCCTGCACATAATATGAACTTACTAATTTTTTTTTTGTTGATTGAAAGGAAATCATGGGAATCATTGAAGAATATTAGATAAGGAACTGACATGATCAAATTCCTGGTTTAGAAATGAAACTTGGAAGGAGTCAAGACTAGAAGCCTGGTAGCCATTATGGAATGTGCCCCATGGAGGAAAACATGTATGTATAGCCACTTAAAAACCTGCCTTGCTTGCACCGTGGCAAATCTCCCAATTATGAGATGCAACACATAACTCTCAGTTTGTATCTGAAATAAGATCTCTTATTCATGGAACCACTGAGTATTAACGATAATATTAACAATTTAATTTGTACTCAGAAAAGAATGCCTGGGATGAGCTTAAATAGGTACAGCCCTATTCATTGTTTTTTGGTTAAAATTGTTAAAGAACTGTCAGGTGGGAGGCTAAAAAGACTCATTTTGTGTTGTTGGAGAGGGCAGAACTCGGACCAGTGGGGGCTCATTACATGAAAGCAAGTTTCAGTTCAACAGAAGACAGCTTTCTAACAATCAGTGGGCCTGAGTCAGGGAATGAATGTCCTCAGGAGATCATTAGGTACCTGCCAATAGATGGCGTGGAAGCAGATGCCGGATGCCCATCTGTCAGAGACACTGTGGAGAGAATGCCTGCGCCATGTGGGAGGGTCACTCACAAGCATAGGCAACTACCTAATATTCATTGAGTACCCACCGTGACTTGCTTCTGAGGCGAGGCTACAGAGATATACGGCACAGCTGCTGTCTGTACACGATCAACTTCTAGACCTAAATTCTGTGGATCTCAGGGAGTTTTAGCCATGGCTTTGATGTAATTCTTACCAATTCCACATTAGAGCTGTCTGAAGTTAGGAGGTCTCAAAACACTGCCAACCTACTTGTAATACTTAACCTCATGCCCAGGAGGAAGAACATAGCATAGAATACCACTTCATAGCCAAACCCTACTTTTATCTCCTTATTTAAGCTCTGACTTTGCTTTTTAGCATTTTTTTTATTTTTTTTGGGGGGGGGGAATTGGCATGAAACATTTTGTAAATTTAAGGTATAAAACATGCTGATTTGGTACATTTATATATTGTAATATGGTTGCCATTATAGTGATAAATAGCTCCTCTATTATGTCATATAATCATCATTTATTTTTAGATTTTAGAATACTTAGGATCTAGTGGCTTTGCTTTTGTGACAATGGAGGGTTATAACATACTAGAGGCCCAGTGCAAAAAATTTGTGCACTTGGGGGGGTGGGTGGTCCCTCAGCCCGGCCTGTGCCCTCTCGCAGTCTGGGACCCCTCGGGGGATGTCTACTTGGCTTAGGCGGTAGCTCCTGCATTGAGCATCTGCCCCCTGGTGGTCAGTGTGTGTCATAGTGACCAGTCATTCCCAGTCGTTCTGCTGTTAGGGTCAATTTGCATATTACCCTTTTATTATATAGGATAGAAGCCTGGTGCATGGGTGGGGTCTGGCTGGTTTGCCCTGAAGGGTGTCCTGGATCAGGGTGGGGGGTCCCGCTGGGGTGCCTGGCCAGCCTGGGTGAAGGTCTGAGGGCTGTTTGCAGGCTAGTCAAGCCTCCCAGTGGAGACCCTCACCCCATGGGGGTGTGGCCAGCCTGGGTGAGGGGCTGAGGGCTGTTTTCAGGCTGGCCACACCCCCTTCAGGGTGGGGGTTCCCCCTGGGGTGCCTGGCCAGCCTGGGTGAGGGGCTGAGGGCCTTTTTCAGGCTGGCCATGCCCATGGGCTGGAAGCAGGTATCTTGGGTTTATTTAGCTTCTATAATTGAAACTTTGTAGCCTTGAGTAGAGCTCAGGGCTGGCCATGGCAGGCGGGAAGCTTGGTTTCCTCCATTGCCTGGGGCAACCTAAGCCTCCTGCTCACTCAAGCTCTGTGGCCGCCGCCATCTTTGTGACGGACTGATAGAGTGGGGGAATGAGGGTGTGATGGTTAATTTGCATATTACTCTTTTATTAGATAGGATAGCAAGTTATTATCTTTTCTTTGGTTCTCTTCTCTCCTGGTCTTGAAAATTAATGTGAATGCTGAGCTCAGGGTGATGTGTTTTGTTGGTTTTATTTCATCAAACTCTGTTGAGATAATTATTTTTTATTAGAATTAGACCTTTGTGATTCTCATTGATGACAAAAACATGAATTATAAAATAGAGATTTTGGCCAAACCAGTTTGGCTCAGTGGATAGAGCGTCGGCCTATGGACTGAAGGGTCCCAGGTTCGATTCCGGTCAAGGGCATGTACCTTGGTTGTGGGCACATCCCCACTGGGGGGTGTGCAGGAGGCAGCTGATTGATCTCTCTCATCGATGTTTCTAACTCTCTATCCCTCTCCCTTCTTCTCTGTAAAAAATCAATAAAATATATATTTTAACAAAAATAGAGATTTTGTGGAATTACTAGGGGCCCAGTGCACAAATTTCTGCACCTTAAAAGGAACTGTGGGCCACAAAGCTGCATTAGACACAAGTGTGGGTCTTGGCCCATCCTCTGCACCCCAACTCGGCACCTCCAGCTGTGGCCACTGGTCCCCTGTCTGCTGGTAGCCCTGATCCCACCACTGCTCTCACATGCTGATAGCACTGTCCCCGCTCACACCCCCTGAAGGTGCAGAGCACTTGGGGCTGGTGCCAGCAGCGGGTGTGAGCAGCAGCTGCTGTCCCGCTTACCCCTCAGGAGCAGGGAAAGTGGAGAAGCCCTCAGGGATGATCAGGGCCAGCAGCTGCTGCTAGCACCCACTGATAGCACCAAGCAATAGGGACCAGCATCAGGTACCAGCAGCTGATGTGAGCTGGGCTGGCACTGGCAGTGGGTTGGAGTGGTGGCTCGGCACTGGGAGTGGGTGCAAGCAGGGCCATTGCCAGCAGTGGGTGCGAGAGGCGGCTCCTGGCCCTGATCTCCCCTCAGGAGCAGGGAGAGGTGGAGAAGCCCTGAGAGGCGATTGGGGCTGGAAGCTACCGCTCGCAGCTGCTGATGGCACTGAGCGATTGGGGCCAGTGCTGGGCACCAGCAGTGGGTGTAAGCGGGCCCTATGCCAGCAGCAGGTGCAAGCGCTGGGCGGGACCATGGTGTGCGGGAGCAAAGAATTTTCAGTAACCACCAGAGGCTCACCCCGATGGCAGCGACCGGCACCTCGCCTTGGTCTGGCACACCCACTCACCTGCTCCACCATCCCACTGCGACCAACACCCGCCATGTTCTGTGCACACACACCCTGGTGGTCAGAGCATGTCATAGCGACCATTTGTTCAGTTTGGTTGTTCTGCTGTTCAATCTATTTGCATATTAGCTTTTTATTACATAGGATAAGTAAGCACATAATTCTTTAAAATCATGTCTCCAATCAATCACAAAATGGCATGGAAACCTCTTTCAATGAAGTAGAAGACATAAATATCTTTTGTGGAACAGTTTTGGGGGTTAGATTGTGATATCACATTATGAATATAACATTTTGGTCTTAATCCTCTGATCTATGTAGAAGACATGACCTTGGTTGTTGCAGGGATATGGCCTCTCTTTCACACACTTCTGAAACAGGTGTGGTAGAATCTCATTAATATATCTAATATTTCTCACAGTCACTGTTGTACATTCTATCACAGTGACCTGAGGACTTAATGTGCTTCCTTAGGCTGCATAATATAACATTGGGAGCTACTTTGACCCTGAGTAGAGTACAGCCCCAGACAGTTATCTTTGCTTTCATTATTATATGAGTAAAAATATAAGATACTTGAGCAGTCTTTAAAAATATTCCTTGATCATATAGTCTGGGGACCAAGTTATTTCCTCTGCTGGCTGAAGTCCTTTTGTGTGTGTCTACTTTTCACTTGTTGACCCTGAAATTAATCCAGTTTAAAATTATGTTGTCCAAATGCAGTTCCAGTTCATCTGTTCAAAGTAAGGAATATAGTACAAAGGTGGTGAATGAGGGAGACAAGTTTCCCAAGCCATTGCTTTGGAATCCTGAAGGGTGACCTGCCAGCAAGGCCTAAATTGTCCCTTTAGGATGACATGCAAGTATTTTAAAAGGATCTTAGCTGGAAAAGCAATACCTCTGGGAAATTAAAAACATTGAAATGGAAGTTTGCACACTCTGACTGGGAAAGAAAACATTACCCCTACATTGCTCCTTTTTAGTACTCAATGTTTCACTCTAGATAGAGCAAAGATTGGGAGCTTCTGATCTTGACTATATATATTGGAATAAACTGGTGATATTTTAAAAATACTGGGCTCTACCCCCGGTGATTATAATTTCTTCCAGCTTTATTGAGAGATAATTTACATATAACATGGTGTAATTTTAAGGTACACAAGGTGATGTTTAGATACATGTATATATTGTGAAATGATTACTATAATAAGGTTAGTTAACACATAATTATCTTTTTTTTCTTTATTTTGGATCTGCTCTCTTAGCAACTTTCAGGTATATAATACAGTATTATTAACTATAGTGACCATGTTGCATGTTCAATTCCCAGAATTTATTCATCTTATAAATGGAAATTTGTGCATTTTGACCAACATCTCCCTATTTCCCCTACCCCCCCAGCCCCTGACAACCACCATTCTATTCTGTTTCTGTGTTTGGCTTTTTAAAAAGATTCACATATAAGTGATATCTTACAATATTTGTTTTTCTCTAGCTGACTTATTTCATTTAGCATAATACCCTCAAGGTTCATCAATGTTGTTGCAAATGGCAGGATTTCCTGCTTTCTCATATCTGGGTAATACTCCATTGTGTCTATTTATCATATATCTATCTATCTATCTATCTATCTATCTATCTATCTATCTATCTTCTATCTTTCTATCTATCTATCATCTATCATCTATCATCTCATATCTTCTGTATCCATTCACCCCTAGACAGACATTTAGGTTGTTTTCATATCTTGCCCATTGTGAACAATGCAGAAACAGATTCTAATTTAAATGTCTGGGGTGTGTCCTGGGATTTAGGGATTTCACACATTTCCCAGGAGATTCTAAAGTGCAGATAAAGCTGAGTATCACTGGTGTAAGGGCTTTGATCTTCTAATATTAAAGCGCAATCTAAAACTTTCCATGTTTTTATTTGTGGGGCATCATTTGCATAGAACATAGACTGTCTGGATCTGAGAATTGAAAAAGACCTAGTTTCTAAGAGACACATAAGGTCAGTGTCCTCATTGATGTTGAGCAGTCATGAAATGGTGGAATCTTTTTGAAAAATGCTTCAGGAAGAGTTTTGTACAGGTGTGATGTTTTCAGAGCATTTCTGAAATGTGTTTCTATTGCCCTTGCACATAAATAGCAATCAGTGTGTGTCTACAATTCTCCTCCTCCCCACCCTCCTTATCCTGTTCTTCTCTGTTGAATTAAGGATTTGATCCATTTTCTTGGGGATGTCAGTGTGTGGAAGCAAAGTTTGTAGATTGATTGTGTTTCTTTGTAGGGGATCAAGCATCTACATGGAGCCTATGAGAATATCTATTTATTCTTGAGATACATAACAGATGATTCCTGTCTTTTTATGAACACAGAATACCACTAGCCATTTGCAACAATAATTTTAGTTTGTCTTAAGCTCAGGAAAACTTTGTGCTGTTATATATTTAATAATTAGTTCTGCTTCATCTCTACTATGGCCTCTAACTGAAATTCTAATTTTTACATCTAGAGTATTGGCTTCTCTGCATCTGTTCTTTGTGTCTTTTATTTATTTTTCTATGGTTAAGTCTTTTTGCCTTTCTGAGGGGTTTGTGCAGATTTCCAGTCGTTCTGTTTAACTAATTTGAGTTTCAACTATACCTGATGATCTGATCTCTACCACCAGAGTGGTTTTTGATTCAGCAATTTATTTTCTCCATGTGTACTTTCCATGTGATCTCAAGACTGTTACTTTAGTTTAATAAATACAATAAATGTTCATATTTTTCAGGAAAAGGGACTGGAGTGGGGTGAAGGGATTGAGCAAAAAGGAAAAGAAAGAGGAAATACTCATGGACATGAGCCACAATATGGTGATTGCTGGGTGGGGGGAGGTTGAAGGGGGTAAATGGTGATGGATGAGACCTGACTTGTCGTGGTGAACACACAATACAGAATACAGATGCTGTGTTGTAGAATTGTTCACCCAAAACCTGTATAACTTTGTTAACCAGTGTCATCCCAGTAAATTCAATAAAAAAGGGGGAAAATAAACTTTCTACCATGCATACTTTCCTTGCAATAAGTCTCTTTTTGTGTGAAGCCTTTACTCGAATTTTCAGGAGTTCCCTTCTTATGACAGGCAATTCCTTTTCAGGGTCTAATTGTTTTTCTCTTCATCTGGGAGGAACTCAGGCTGTGATCTTCCTGCTGGTGGTGTCCACCTTCCACAGGTGTGTTCTCTACTTTCTGTCCACACTGATCCGCCCTCTGTTCTTCCTTCAAGCGGGTGTCCCCTGCCCTCTCTCTCCAGCAGACTAACAAGAAACCTTACATTTTTTTTGGCAAATGGAGCCAATCCTTTATGACTCTCAGACTTAATGCAGGTTTAGCCTACTGTCTGTTTGCTCACATTGATAGCTTTTATAAATTATGATAAATCATTGGAAAATATTTTTGACCCAGCTTCTGTTGATCTCCTTATGATATAGCTCTAGATGAAAAATTACTGAGTCAAAAATTATGCATGTTTAAAAACATTTTGATACATATTTTCAAATTGACATCTAGAAATCTTATTTTCCTTAATACTTTTCAGGAAATATTTTTACCTATTTTGTGGCATCGTAAAGTTTGCTAATTTAATATGACATATACATTTGCATATACACTGAGTGGCCAGATTATTATGACCACCTGACGTTTGTAGGCAAATTAGCTATAATTTCACGCTGAAGTTGCTAGAGGGCCAGACCATTATAAATAGGGGAAGCAGGTTGTGGGATATATATATATCCCACGGTCAAAGGCTGTTAAATCGCATTGTTTACCCATATCTTCAGAAAAAAATCACTTCTACTGTTGTGGTAAACGACCTGCTTCCCTATTTATAATGGTCTGGCCTTCTAGCAACTTCATCGCGAAATTATAGCTAATTTGCCTACAAATGTCAGGTGGTCATAATAATCTGGCCACTCAGTGTATGTATTCGCATTTATTTTAATTTCAGGGAATACTGGATGTTTTATTTATTTGTTATTTGAATTTCTTATGTGGGGTGTCTATCATGTCCCCTGAACATTCTATTGTGGTTTTTCCATTTAGCATGTGTTTTAAGAAAATAATAACTAAGTGTAATTTCCCCCAGCAATCTCCAGAAAGTATAAAGCATATTGGGATAATGATGATTTTAATAGATGGGGTGAAGTCATCAATTTTGTTTATATTTTTAAACATTGAATCCATTCATTATAATCTTAGCTACAGTTTTACACATTTTTTTGTTATCTTCACCTGAGGATATTTTTTCCATTGCTTTTCAGAGAGAGTGGAAGAAGGGAGGGAGAAAAAGGGAGGGAGGGAGGGAGAGAGAGAGAGAGAGAGAGAGAGAAAGAAACATATATGTGAGAGGGACACATCAACTGGTTGCCTCCTACATGTGCCCTGACAGGGGGCAGGGAGCAAACCTGCAACCCAGGCCCATGCCCTTGGTTGGGAATCGAACCCAAGACCTTTCCATGAGCGGGCTGACACTCTGACCGTTGAGCAACACTGGCCAGGGTAATTTTACACATTTTTAAACCTTAAAATGAGATTTTAAGGTGTTGTTATATAAATGACATTATATGAAGGCATCCAAAATGGATAGAGGGTGGAGAGACAGAAGGAGAGAGCGAGAGGGAGAGGGGGAGAGAGAGGACTATGATACTCCCCTTCCATAAGGCACAGTTTAAACACCAGGCTAGAGATTTTCCTTTTCTGTTCACAGTAATAAAACACTTTGGAATCATTTCACTGTAACTTTATTCACCTTCAATGTCAGCAAATCCCCATAGCTGCCAACTGCTGCAGAGATTCATACGTATGTTGTGGACACCCATTATAAATGTAGTGATGATGATGAAGAAAAGTATGCTGCTTGTTACTTCCTAATGAAACCCTAACTTGTTTTTATGATTCTTTAAATCTAGGCCAAATTTTACTTCAATCTCACTGACATATTCCAAATCCAAAGCAAACATAAATATATTGCTTTATATTTTTCTGGCTGTGTAGGATCCTCTCTGGGTGAAATTATTTTCATATGATTTTGCTATTGTCATAAATCGAAGGTGTGATATTACAACCTGGGATCTGGAACAACAAAGACGATAAAAATTAAAGTTTCTGTTCACATGCAAGATACCTTTTTAGTTGTCACTAAACTTTTTAGTCAGCAATCAAGATGCCTCAGTATAACAGATGTAAAAATTCTTCAGTTTTCTGGAAAAATGACAGTTTTTTCAAACCTCATTTTTATTTCCTGGATGTGCCTCTTCTTTTTCCTCACTCACCCTTCTCTGTTCAGTCCTTCCTTTACTCTTCACACTCTTTCTATTTAAAATGGGCAAGCTGCAAGGATTGAGGCTCCATTCAGCCGGGCTTGGAATAGCTTTGTATAAATAAGAGAGTTGCGTTATATGCTATTCAGTCTTAAGGAATAAAAATGACCTTCACTTCAGTGAAAAGAAGCATCACCATGTTTTAAAATTATAGGCTTTTAGAGCTGAGGGAAACCGGGGAAATCATAGAGTCCATCCTTCTGGTTTTATGGATTAAGAGCCATCAGGCAATCATGCTGTCATAGGTAAACTGCTCCCACACTCATGGGCCGGCTTCCTATATCCTGCCTCCCTTATTTCCTCAGATTAAGTTGAGCCAGAGTTAGACTAAAGGACTGTAGTTAAGAGCATAAGCTCGAGGTTGGACAGTGATGGGTTCAAACCTATTCTCTGTCTTTCAGCTCTTTGATCTTGGGCGAGTCATGTCACTCTGCTGAGCTTCCATTTTCTTCATCTGTAAAATAGAGCTGATTGTATCGACCACATGAAGTTATCATGAGGACTGCCTGGTGTTATATTTGCAGAATGCTGAGTTCAGTGTCTGGTACAGAGTCAGTGTCTAAGGAATGGAACTTGCGTTTATTGGCTCTTTTTCCTTGTGTATCACCTCTCCTAGAGGGTGGGTTCTCAGAGCTACCGTGTCCCATTCATCTCTATATGCTCCCCGCGTGGCCCATCATCTCGTTCAACGGCAACTCCAAGCTTCCAGTGACTTGAGTCATTTTCATGGAGTCATTTTCATCTCCTCTCTCTCTTTTGTGCTTTCTCAGTAAGTTAATCTCCAACCACCTAGGTTCAAGCTATCATCATCTTTTCTTGGAGTAATGGGAAAGGATCTTAACTGACTTCTTATTTCTTCATCTTACAGCAGCCATTTATCTTCTTAAATCATACAAATACTCTGCTTACAGCTCTTCAGTGGCTTTCCATATCACACAGAATAATAGTGAAAACCCTTCATTGATTGACAGGGTCCTACACGGTCACCTTCTTATTCAAACCCTTGGGCCTCATCTTCAGTGATTCCCTCTGCATCATTCTGCTCCAGCCACACTTGCCTTCCTGCTATTTCTCAATACTCCAGGCACATAACTGCCTAGAGTGAGGGTCAGAGTCATACTTTTAAAGTCAGGTGTTTGTTAGCCCAGCCACATATAGTTTGTGCATTACACATTAGCTCTTATAAGCATCGTATATTTTTAAGTGAGAATTTTATACTCTGTCTACTTGCTTTCATATAGGAGTAGAAGGGGCTTAAAACCATTAAACAAAAAACAACTTCTCCATGGTTCTCCAACAATTACAACCATGGTTCTATATTTTTAAGTGAGAATTTTATACTCTGTCTACTTGTTTTCATATAGGAGTAGAGGGGGCTTAAAACCATTAAACAAAAAACAACTTCCATGGTTGAAAGCCTTTTGAAAACAAAGGGTCTATTGGGCCATAAAGGACCAGCTCCTGGGGAATGAAATAGAAACCATGAGCAACAGCACTAGATAGAAAAGGCCACAGGTCTGCCCTCCTGAGATTGACATGCTTTTATTTTTATACATCAAATGGGGAAAGAAAGGTTGTTTTGAAAGAATCTACATTGGTTACAGATAAGAGGGCGGGATCAGGTGGAGTGGAGGCAGTTCTGTGATAGGAGCGCAGTTTGTAAGGAAGAAATATTTACCACTTTGATTGGTTACCGGCACAGTCCTGGAAGTTCATGCATAAGCAGGGAGGGCTGGTTGAAGCCTGGATTCACAGCTCCAACATACATAGGAATGTGAGTGGTCCTTAATGTGAGTGGCAATTAAGAGGCTAACTGCTCTGTCTCTCTTTCTTCCTCCTGCCAGCTGTAATTTAATTTAGAACAGCTCAAACATTTTTTCTTATGGAAACACAATTAACATATACAATTAGGCAGAATAGCAACAAAAGTGCAAAACTAAGGGATGATGACTTTGGAAATGTAAGCTGGGCTGGGGAACCAATCAATACACTCACAAGGAAGATGGCAGAGTGCTGGTGCTGAATTCAGCAGGTTCTTGTCCTGGCTGCCCCTCTCTTTAGATTTCATTTTCTCTAACCAGCGTGTGCTTCACTCCTGTTTTATTGCCTGTAGTTTCTCCAGTCTGATATACTCTTTGTACTAATTACCCGACTTTTCATCTTGCTAGGATTTTAGTTATTTAACTCATCCCACATGTAACAGACCCTCTTACCAGGCCCTCTACTCTTCATAATCCATACATGTTCTTTTGGTTTGTTTTGTTTTGTGTGTTTTTTTGTGTGTTTGTTTGTTGTTTTTTTGGGGGGTGGGGGTGGGGCAGCTCTGTCTGAATGTGGCAGGAGCCCAGCATGGCCAGAGTGAAGGGTGTGAATAAACCAAAAATACTAGGTTAGGATAATTCCTGTGCCTGATCACTGCTGAGTCATCTACTAGCCAGGACAAAAGGAAAATACTATACTAGGTGTACCGGTTAATAATGAGGATTTTTTTCAATAAATGGCGTTACACGTACGTTGACATATCTGTGATTTGATATGTATGCTACTTTGTATTGACAGCAAGCTTCAAAATTTCATATGTCAAATTTGCTGAAGGTGTTAACATCATAGATATTTTTACGCTTAAAAATATCGAATTTTGCCCTAACAGGTTTGGCTTAGTGGATAGAGTGTCGGCCTGCGGACTGAAGAGTCCCAGGTTCGATTCCGGTCAGGGGCATGTACCTTGGTTGCGGGCACATCCCCAGTTGGAGGCGTGCAGGAGGCAGCTGATCGATGTTTCTCTCTCATCATCGATGTTTCTGACACTCTGTCCCTCTCCCTTCCTCTCTGTAAAAAATCAATAAAATATATTTAAAAAAAATATCAAATTTTGTGCCAAAAACAGAGTATTTAAAGGAAGTTTTAATTCATTACTTTATTTTGAAGAAAAAGTTATCCTATACTTTGGGAAGCTTATGGTGAACATGCTCCATCTCAAGATACTTGTGAATGCTGGTTTAAATGCTTTAAAAGTGATGATTTTGATGTGAAAGAGAAAGAATGTCCAGGTCAACTGAAAAAGTTTGAAGACCAACAATTACAAGCATTATTGGATGAAAATGCATGTCAAACTCAAAAACAACTTGCAGAAAGATTAAATGTTGCTCAGCAAACAATTTCCGATCACTTACAAGCCATGGGAAAGATTTTAAAGGAAGGAAAATGGGTGCCACATCAACTAAATGAAAGACAAATGGAAAACTGAAAAGTCATCAGTAAAATGTTGCTTCAACAGCATGAAAGAAAGTCTTTTTTTGCATCGAATTGTGACGCGATGAAAAGTGGATTTATTTTGAGAATCCCAAATGCACAAAATCATGGGTTGATCCAGGGCAACCATCAACATTGACTGCAAGGCGAAGTAGCTTCGGAAAGAAGGCAATGCTCTGCGTTTGGTGGGATCAGGAAGGTGTGGTGTATTATGAGCTTCTAAAACCAGGTGAAAC
>NW_005369915.1:4756696-4764738 GCF_000412655.1 Myotis brandtii | reverse complement strand
TTACCTGAAAGATGGGGGAAATGTGTAGCTAGCAATGGACATTACTTTGAATAAAGCATTTTTGATGTTTCTCTTGAAATTATCATGTTTTCTTTGATTACAAAATCCACCATTATTAACCGGTACACATAATAAAGTGCATCCTTTTCTTTACCCAATAAAAGGATACATGCCAGTTCTCCAAGAGAAGAAGCAGTGACTCTATCAGTAACTTACTCTGTGCCATGTGAAAATAAAAACTCATGTTGAGCCGACAGCTCATTGAGATTAAGATTTCACTTGATCAATATTGAAATTTTATATGAAATCTTAGGACCCATAAGAGAATTCATAATTTGGTTATAAACTAGTCAGAGCATTTCACTTTTGAAATATAATAGAAATGTCTGCACAATTGTTGGAGGGATGACAAACAAATGGGGTTGACTGTATTTTCAAATGTCATTCATTTAAGAATAACTGTGAATGCAAAAGATGTTTTGCAGCTGGTCACACCCCCTTCAGGGTGGGGGTCCCCACTGGGGTGCCTGGCCAGCCTGGATGAGGGGATGATGGCTGTTTGCAGCTGGTCACACCCCCTTCAGGGTGGGGGTCCCCACTGGGGTGCCTGGCCAGCCTGGATGAGGGGATGATGGCTGTTTGCAGCTGGTCACACCCCCTTCAGGGTGGGGGTCCCCACTGGGGTGCCTGGCCAGCCTGGATGAGGGGATGATGGCTGTTTGCAGCTGGTCACACCCCCTTCAGGGTGGGGGTCCCCACTGGGGTGCCTGGCCAGCCTGGATGAGGGGATGATGGCTGTTTGCAGCTGGTCACACCCCCTTCAGGGTGGGGGTCCCCACTGGGGTGCCTGGCCAGCCTGGATGAGGGGATGATGGCTGTTTGCAGCTGGTCACACCCCCTTCAGGGTGGGGGTCCCCACTGGGGTGCCTGGCCAGCCTGGATGAGGGGATGATGGCTGTTTGCAGCTGGTCACACCCCCTTCAGGGTGGGGGTCCCCACTGGGGTGCCTGGCCAGCCTGGATGAGGGGATGATGGCTGTTTGCAGCTGGTCACACCCCCTTCAGGGTGGGGGTCCCCACTGGGGTGCCTGGCCAGCCTGGATGAGGGGATGATGGCTGTTTGCAGCTGGTCACACCCCCTTCAGGGTGGGGGTCCCCACTGGGGTGCCTGGCCAGCCTGGATGAGGGGATGATGGCTGTTTGCAGCTGGTCACACCCCCTTCAGGGTGGGGGTCCCCACTGGGGTGCCTGGCCAGCCTGGATGAGGGGATGATGGCTGTTTGCAGCTGGTCACACCCCCTTCAGGGTGGGGGTCCCCACTGGGGTGCCTGGCCAGCCTGGATGAGGGGATGATGGCTGTTTGCAGCTGGTCACACCCCCTTCAGGGTGGGGGTCCCCACTGGGGTGCCTGGCCAGCCTGGATGAGGGGATGATGGCTGTTTGCAGCTGGTCACACCCCCTTCAGGGTGGGGGTCCCCACTGGGGTGCCTGGCCAGCCTGGATGAGGGGATGATGGCTGTTTGCAGCTGGTCACACCCCCTTCAGGGTGGGGGTCCCCACTGGGGTGCCTGGCCAGCCTGGATGAGGGGATGATGGCTGTTTGCAGCTGGTCACACCCCCTTCAGGGTGGGGGTCCCCACTGGGGTGCCTGGCCAGCCTGGATGAGGGGATGATGGCTGTTTGCAGCTGGTCACACCCCCTTCAGGGTGGGGGTCCCCACTGGGGTGCCTGGCCAGCCTGGATGAGGGGATGATGGCTGTTTGCAGCTGGTCACACCCCCTTCAGGGTGGGGGTCCCCACTGGGGTGCCTGGCCAGCCTGGATGAGGGGATGATGGCTGTTTGCAGCTGGTCACACCCCCTTCAGGGTGGGGGTCCCCACTGGGGTGCCTGGCCAGCCTGGATGAGGGGATGATGGCTGTTTGCAGCTGGTCACACCCCCTTCAGGGTGGGGGTCCCCACTGGGGTGCCTGGCCAGCCTGGATGAGGGGATGATGGCTGTTTGCAGCTGGTCACACCCCCTTCAGGGTGGGGGTCCCCACTGGGGTGCCTGGCCAGCCTGGATGAGGGGATGATGGCTGTTTGCAGCTGGTCACACCCCCTTCAGGGTGGGGGTCCCCACTGGGGTGCCTGGCCAGCCTGGATGAGGGGATGATGGCTGTTTGCAGCTGGTCACACCCCCTTCAGGGTGGGGGTCCCCACTGGGGTGCCTGGCCAGCCTGGATGAGGGGATGATTGCTGTTTGCCGCTGGTCACACCCCCTTCAGGGTGGGGGTCCCCACTGGGGTGCCTGGCCAGTCTGGGTGAGGGGCTGAGGGCTGCTTTCAGGCTGGCGGTTGTTGACTGAAGCTCCCAACCGCTCCTTTTTTTTCTCTTTTTTTTATTTTATTCTGGGCCAGCTTTAGCTCTGGCTCTAGCTCTGAGGCTTCGTATCTGGTTTGTTTGCCGTTCTATAATCGAAACAATGTATAACTTCAGCTCTGAGATCCCGGCAGGCTGAAAGCTGGTGTCTGGGGTTTTGTTTAGCTACTACATTTGCAACATAGTACATAGTTGCTTAGAGTTGCAACTCAGAGGCCGGCAAGTCAGGCGGGGAACGTTGGAGTCTGCAGTCACTGGAGCAAGCAAGCCTCCCTGTTCGCTTAGTGCATGGCTGCCAGCCGCCATCTTGGCTGACAGTTAATTTGCATAAGGATATGCTGATTAGCCAATGGGAAGGGTAGTGGTCATACGCTAATTACCATGTTTCTCTTTTATTAGTGTAGATTAGATATTCCTACCTAGGGGGGAAATATATATATATTAGCTGCTCAGGGCATCCAGTCACTGCATGTGGTGGACACATATTGGCAAATGTTTTCAGGGCCAAATTTCTCTTCCTTGTTGCATCCTGTTTTAGGTATGACCACACCTTGGTCAGCCCTGGTCTGTGCTGAGGGAAACTGTGTTGCTCAAGAGCGTGTCTGCAGCTGTCTGCTCGCACCCACTGCCACACAGTGATGCTCCTCTAACTGGATGAGCACGGCACGTGTCTTTTGTGTTCCACCCACATCATGCTGCATGACTGCCTGCTGAACATTTTGGCAGTCACAAAAAGAATTGTCTCTAAGATCTGCATTCCCATGGCATGGGGTATCTCCAGGCCTAAAGGCTAGGGGAGGGGACAGGGAAATTAGGTGGAAGGGAAATGTGAGGGGAGTAGCTACTCCCCAAAACTGGATAATTTATCTTTGCTTTGTCCTTGGTGGGCTCAGGCCCCGGAGGGTGGATGTTTGGTGTTTAGCAACACTCACAGTAATCTGGGACTCTGTTTTTGCAGACCTTGACTTTTCCCTCCCCCTCAGGAAAAACTGGAATCTCAGGAGTAAAATGAATCATCTACTTGCCTAATTAGCTAGGACATAACTAAATCCTCTGGAGGATCATCCCATCTGAGAATTGCTATAATGTATGCTTGTTTTTGCAGAGTCGATCTCTTCTCATTTTGTAGCCTGCTTGTCCTCTAACTCATGCTTCACACACAAGACAAAAATTGTCAAGTAGGCAGTTTCTCTTTCCAGCACCTTTCTGCCTTCTGCCTCTTACTCTGCCTCCTAACTTCTGATCCTCACACGTGACCCAAGGCACTCAGTCCTCTCAGGTTGCCCCAGTTTCTGCCTTTGCCTGTTGTATCAACTTCTCGCCTTAGGAGATGAAATGTGTGCCCCTCTCCCCAACTCCCACCCAGATTTACATCCTCCACACACACTTCTCCTCATTGCCTTGTACCAGGCCAGGTGCCATCACTGACAATCAGTGAACATACAGGTATCCTGATAAAGTATTAACAGCCTAAAATAGTTTTCTACCATACCCCTTTCTAATGCAAATATACCACATCTTCTGACATTGGCCCGCATTTCCTTTGAGCAATTCATTCCTTCCCCATTTCAGCCACTTACTTTTGGCAAGAATGGCTTCACCCTTAGCTTCAGAGAGAAGCCCTAATTAGTTTAAGTCCATCAGAGACTCATTCCTCAGACAGTCTTATTGGAGCATGGACAGAGATAAAGGGATGCAAAAACACGTTTGTTGGTGTTTATACACAGGTGATTCCCCCCTTTTCCATTGAAGCTCCTAAAGGGGACCCTTGGTCTTTCTCAGGTGGTGTGAGAAGGAGAGGTCTGAAACTCTGGCCATTGTGTTATATTCACCAGGGGAGCTTTGGGGGCTCTGTGGACTGCCTAAATAGAAGCAGATATCATGGAAGTCAGAACACATAGATGGAGAGAACCTGGATGCTTGCTGAGATCACCTGAGCTGCTGGATCAAAGCTTACCTTTAGCTATATTTACCCCTATTGTATAGATGAGTATACTGAGGAGTAGATATTACCTTGCCCTTGCCCATTAATTCCATAAGGGGAGGGACCAGAATTTGAAGCCAGTAGTCTTACTCTGATTCCATGACCTTAATCACTCAATTAGGCTGTCTCTAGCTGTTCTGGGGGAGCCAAGAAAATGCCACTTTCTTCTCCCTCCAACTTTATTGAGCTATAACTGACATATAACGTTGCATACATTTTGATATGTGTATATATCACAAAATGATGCCCACAGGACTTCAGATATTTAGCACAATGACTAACACTTGGTAACCAATCAAGAAATTCAGAATGTCAGTCTCCTCTTCTCCATCATCATTGTCCTCATCATCATCATAGCCGTTCTCGAACCAATTCCTCTTCAGATAAAAATGCAAACCTGTACCCAGGTCACTCAAAGGGCATAATGAGAGATAAGGCTAGATTAGGTAGGGACTGGTTTATGCCAACCTGAGAGATCCAGAATGTATTTAGTGAGCAATAGGGAGCCACTGAAGATACTTGAGCTGGAGAGTGAAATGAGTCAGAATGTGCTTTGAATCAATTACCCAGGGAGCCCCATGCATAGTGGTTGGAGTGAGGAACCTAAAATAGGGGGACATAGTTCTCAGGTTATCCTTAGCGGGGTCCTCAGATTTCACTTTCTTATTTCCTCTTCAATCATTTTGGACTTGGCTGGCGCATAGCAAACACTTAATAAATACTTGTAGATTAGTTATTTTTACACTTGTTTAACACCTTCCTTTGAAGTACTTCCAATTGAGATTACTTCTACAAATCACACAATGCAAGATAAAATGCCCTATATATCTGTCAGTTTCTCTAAGACTGTTTTCTAAGTGTTATATGTGCTCAGTTTATGGACTGAGTATTCAGTTGCTGGGAAAATAGAAATCACCCCATTAGTCATATCTCTGTAAATTTCACAGTTTATATTCTAAGTTTTGTGGTGGGTGATACTGAAAGCCTCATATTTTGCTGGCTATTGTGTCCCTACAACTGTATATTGCTTGTGGACATTTTGGGATCTCAGATCTAAGGAAAATGATGATGCTCCATTTTTTATCACTTTGAGTGAAGCGCAAAAAGACCTTAAAGTGAGAAACACAGCTTAATTAGCACATTGGTGATTTATATTACCCAGAGTGAAATCTCCACTGGCAAAAAAAAAAGGGGGGATCAAAACAAAAGGCATCTTTTGGATTTTAAATGTTTTTTGTTTTATTCATAATTCATAGCCTTCTTTCTATATCTGTAATCTGCAAAACCCACAGTGTAACATCATTGTCTCAAAGTTATCACATTTCACAATATCAGGAAAAGGGACACAGCTGCTTAATGATTAATCTCTGAGGACAAATATCCCTTGTGCCAATTTGGGCAGAGGTTTATACCTCCATTTATGTAATGCAAGGTCTCTTACACACCTTAGGATTTTAGAACTTGAAGGAACTGCCAAATTTTTCTAATTGTTCCTTTACTATCTATTGGTTGAAAAAATCCTGATAAAAAGTCTTAGAAAACTTTTACACTGGTTTGTATTTTATTTGGCAAATCAATGTATCTTATAAAATTATTTGTATGTCCCTGTATTAGTCTGAATAAATTATTCAATTTATAGATCATGTATACCTAATACATTTCTTTTAGTCTACAAAAACTTAATGGAAACTGGTTTCAGTTACAAAAAAAATTAACAAAAAATAAGGGAAATTATTTGCTCAAGTGACTGAAAGGTCCAAGTTCTTTAAAGTAATTGGACTCAGATGCCCAAACAGATCTATTACGTCTCCATCTCTTGGCTCTGTTTTCTGTGGATTTTCTTCAACTGTCAGACTAAATCCTTATGGTTCCTAGCAGATCTGGCTTATAGCCTGGAGGTTGATCAGAGGGAAGAGAACAACATTCTCCCGTTTGGTTTAGTGCTGATTAGGTAGCTTGAGTCAGGAGTCTATCTTTGGACCAATTACTGTGACTTCAGTTTTGGAAAATATTGGTTGACCGAAATAGATCTTGTGTCCACACTTGGATTCAGGGGATTGGGCCAATCCCATCTAAATCATGAACACTGAGTGTGGGCAGTCCAGAAAAACTGAGGCATTCTTACAAGTGTTTGATGGGAGGTAGATGCAGGGGCAGCAAAACTAACATGCCTATGAGAAGTTCATGTGTGGATTCCCACATACCTTGCAGTCAAAATGGAATGGGAGGTATAAGGCATTAGGAGGACCCCTTCCTCTCCTCCCCTTCCCACCCTTCCCACTTAGAGGAGCACAAATACACACATTAGGAGAACTTTGTAGGAACTCCTTCATGAGAATGTACTCTTTGAAAAAGGAAGTACCTTGTCCATAGAATCACAGCTAAAAAAGGTAGATCCAACCTAACACTTTTCTAATGCCCTTCCTCCAGACTAGGACATTTCTTAGGTTCGTAATACATAGGATTTAAAAAATAGTCAATTTAAAAGTGATATTTTTGCCTAATTTAAAAAGTCTGGAAAGCCTCCAAGAGCAAGTGAATGTGACTTCATGAGAGAACCATTAAAACTTCTCTGTTGAATTGTTTTGAATTTAATTTTGTAAGAGGAGAATATATAAGCTTTATTTAATCAATCTGTTGTGATGACTTTTATGTAGAACATTTTCACTGGGGTATTCCCACAATTTAAATTGTTTTCATGCAAACCATTGAAACCTGTAAAGAATTTTTGTGAGTTTATTTGAGCCAAACTGTGGACATATGCCGGGAAGCAGAACCTCAACGAATTGAGATAATGCTCCGGAGAAAGGCGGGTTGCATCTGTATTTATAAATTGCAATCAAAGGAAGAGATATAGGTGGGTTACATGAAATCCATTGGTGATAGATTAGAGAGGTGGGAGGAAGCAAAGCAGGGAAACCCCTGGGATTGGATAAAAAGTAAAATGATGGACACATACTTAGGTGGGTGCAGGAACAATTAATATGATAATGAAGGAATTTGTGGTATCTGTCCTGGTGCCTAGCACATTTGGTTGTGCCCCAGGGGCTCCAGAAAAAGGGAGAAGTTACAAGTTACCCAGACATTTCAAGGGTATGTTATTATAGATGCAAAAAGACAGATAGGCTCAGTTAAGGTAAAGGTTGACCTTGTCAGTGAAGATACGTGCCTAGGACGTAACTGCCCACCATAACTGCTTTTAGTTAAAGTTTAATTTCAGACCATCTTTGTGGTTACTTTAGGTCTCTGAGTTTGCAACACTGCCATGCAGGCCTCCCCTGAGCTTGTCAGGTTAGCATGTGGCCCCTTTCGTCTACAGATATTACTAGAATTACATTGTTATGACATAAATGCATGGGTTTTAGGGTAAGGGGCTTTCAAGCTTTCTCAGAATGCATCAGTCTGCTTTCTTTTACTGACTGGCTGACACTCTTCTGTGTGGCAAGTTCCTGAAGGGTTACTTCTATGAGTACTCTCGGGAGAGCCCTCCTCACATTTTCACTACACAGCTTACTGACCCCAGATATGTGGCTCAGTCCTGACCTCTTCCTGCCAGTTTCAATGCAGACCATGGGCAGGTCACTCACCCGGGTCCTCTTACTGCAGGGTCCCTGCCGTAAACCAATTCCTGCATGTCATAATTTCAAGAGTTTCATCAAAAGGTTGATGAGACTTGGGGACTCAACAGGGTTGAGTCACA
>NW_005369915.1:4751765-4756515 GCF_000412655.1 Myotis brandtii | reverse complement strand
GTGTATTATCTCCACCTTGCCTTAGGACAAATTGTGTTAATAAAAGCAAGGGTCCTAGACAAGGAGGGAGTCTTCAGTTCCTTTAGCTGAAGGTCCTCTGACCCCCAATACCTTTCAAAATTATAACTCGTCTCCGGACTCTTTATTAGTCTCTGGATTTCTTTGTCATCTACGCGCAGCCCCTTTTCCAGATTCTTGAACCCTTCTTGATGCTGGGACATGAACCCCGGCAGGTCCCCTCATTCATTGAGTGAACCTTGTGGAAGTGTTTTTATCCATCTATCTTGTGGCATCTGGTCAACCCATAGGAAGTACCTATGTCTTTATGAGTCTTCATTAGGGCAGGCAGCCCCCAAACCACTGCCTGTCTTACCTCTGCCATCTGGCTCCTGCCCATTATCCCACATCTTTGTGATACTGAGCACTCTGCTCAGCCCATCAGATAAGAAATAATCACCAGTCTCTGACTTAGCAACGTGGGGAAGGCCATGGGGTTCCCTCAGTATTACAGAAGGGGATGGTGGAGAAAGGATGCTTGCTCCTCTGCCAACTGTCATAAGGTGCCCTCTCTCTCCTGGTTCTACTCATAGATACTGGGTTGGGTGCAGGTGTTGATAGTGTTCATGGTGGTGGGTGATGAACTGAGGACTTGACTGAAGCCAGATCTTTGGGAAGGTGGCTGCCTCTGATGACTGGCTGCTCTCTGAACTGTATTTGCTTCCTAGTAGTGCATTCTTCTCACATCAGCCAAGTCAGAAGATGTCACTTCTTTGCTCAAAACACTCTAATGGGTTTCCATCTCATTCAGAATAAGATCCAAGTTCTTCCTGTGGCCTGTACGACCTGCACCTGACCTGGCCCCACGTGCCCCTCACTCATGCTCTAACACTCTTCTTCTTCTGTTTCAAATCTAGCCTGGATGTCTTGTTGTTCCTTGGGCATGTCAAAACCTTTTATCCGGCAGCCTTTATACTTGCTGTTTCCTCTGCCTAGAAAAATTTTATTGTATAGTTTCAAGATTTTCTCCCTTTCTTTTGTAAATCTTGTCTCAAATGTCACTTTATCAGTGAGACCTTCCTTGACACTCCTATATAAAATAGCATCTTCTGACAATCTCAACTCTTACCCCAATTTCTTATTCTTTATATCATCTATCACTATCTGATATGACATATGCATGTCTGTACTTGTTTATTTCCACCCCTTCCCAGGGACTTTCTCTGTTTGGTTTATAGCTATAACCCTGCTTCCAGGGCAGTACCTGATACTTGGTAGCTCTCAGTAAATATTTTTTAGCTTAATAAGTGAATGGACTGATGAATTAATTATGATGTCCATGGTAAATTTGAGGCAAAACAAAGAAACTTACTTTGAAGTTTTTGTTGACTGGTTTTAACAGAATGCAAATTTCAAATTCCCAACTGAAAAGCCAACTCCTCCCTTCATTTTGACACAACAGCTCTGACTGTTTCTGTTTTTGTGAAGAATAACCAGATACCTGAACAAATGCTGAGAAGCCCCAGGGGCATTTGGCATTGTACATTCATTTCTTCTTTGTCAGTGGAGAAAGTTTTACAGTCCACATTTCCTCCCACACTTTCATGTGATGGCAGCTACAAAACCAGACTGGGTAACTGGGAAAGTCTCTTTTTGCCCTAAACTGAATACAAATTTTCCTCCCTTCATCTTACTTTGTATGCACTTTAGAGCAGACATTGGTCTTTATTGCCTATTCTGTATTGTTCATCTACTCATAACTTGCAGACAAGACTCTTGTGCTACATACTTTGAAAGACTACAAAGTATACAATGGAGTCATACAATGGAGTCAAGACAGTCTCTTCAATAAATGGTGTTGGGAAAATTGGACAGATACATGCAAAAAAAAATGAAACTAGACCACCAACTTACACCATCTAACCGAAATAAACTTCTACACAGACTCAAACTATTGAAACTGACTCAGGAAGAAATGGAAAATATGATTAAATCTATAACAAGTAAAAATATTTAATTTGTTAGCAAAAATATTCTCACAAAGAAAATTTTAGAACCAGATAGCTTCACTGGTGATTTCTATCAAACATTTAAAGAAGAATTAACACAGCAAAAGAAATGATCAACAAAACAACAAGAAAGCCCACTGCATGGGAGAACATATTTGCTAATGTTATCACCAATAAGGGTTTAATCTCCAACATTTACAGGGAACTCATACAACTTAACATAAGGAAGATAAATAACCCAATCAAAAAATGGACCTAAATAGATACTTTTCAAAAGAAGACAGAAGGGAGGCCAAGAGACATAAGTCACTAATCATCCAAGAGATGCAAATCAAAACGACAATGTGGTACCATCTAACACCTGTCAGAATGGCTATCATCAACAAATCAACAAAGGACAAGTGCTGGCGAGGATGTGGAGAAAAAGGAACCCTTGTGCACTGCTGGGGGGAATGCAGACTGGTGCAGCCACTGTGGAGAACAGTATGGAGTCTCCTCAAAAAACTAAAAATGGAACTCCCATTTGACCCAGTGATCCCATTTCTAGGAATATATCCCAAGAAACTAGAAACACCAATCAGAAAGGATATATGCACCCCTATGTTCATAGCAGCACAATTTACCATAGCTAATACTGTATTTGGAAACCTAAGTGCCCAAAACGGTGCTACATCTACACAATGGAATACTATGCTTTGGTAAAAAAGAAGGAATTCTTACCATTTGCAACAGCATGGATGGAACTGGAGAGCATTATGCTAAGTGAAATAAGCCAGTCAGAGAAAGATAAATATCACATGATCTCACTCATTTATGGAATATAATGAACGACATAAACTGATGAACAAAAACAGATCCAGCGACAGAGAAGCATCGATCAGACCGTTAAACCTCAGAGAGAAAGTAGGGGAGGGTGGGAGTAAGGGGAGAGATCAACCAAAGGACTTGTATGCATGCATATTAGCCTAACCAATGGACACAGACAACAGGGGTGTGAGGGCATGAGTGGGGAGGTAGGGAGAGGATAGGGTGATAAGGACACATACATAATACCTTAATCAATAAAGATAAAAAAGAAGAAGAAGGGTTCCAGTTGTTTTCTTTCTCCAGATTGTTTTTGCTATTTATGGTCTTTTGTGGTTTCATTCAAATTTTAGGACTATTTATTCTATTTCTTTGAAAAATGCTGCTGGTGTATTGATAGGAATTGCATTGCTATAGATTACTTTAAGTAATAGGGTCATTTTAACATCATTAATTCTTCAGTTAATAAGTATGGGATACCTTTTCATTTATTTGTTTCTTCTATTTTATTCAACAATGTCTTACAATTTTAGTGTATAGGTCTTCTACCTCCTTGATTAAATTTATTCCCAGGTATTTTATTATTTTTGATGCAATTGTAAATGGGATTTTTTTCTTAATTTCTCTTTCTGATAGTTCATTGTTAGTGTATAGAAATACAACCAATTTTTGTATATTGATATTGTACCCTGAAACTTAACTGAATTTCTTTATTAATTTTAACTATTCTTTCGGTGGAATCTTTTGGGTTTTCTATACAGTCGTACCTTGGTGTCTATGGGGGATTGGTTTAGGACACTCCATGGATAACAAATTCTGAAGATGCTCAAGCCCCTTATATAAGAGGACATAGTATTTGCATTTACTTATATTTGCATATCAGATACTGGAGTGTGTGCCTACATATCACTTCATTCACATGAATTCTGTGTTGTGCTTGGTGCATGGCAAATTCAAGTTTTGCTGTTCAGAAACCACTGGGATTTTTTTGGTGGGGGAATATTTTTGATCTGCATTTGGTTGAATCTACAAATGTAAAACCTGCAGATATAGAGTGCAAACTATGTATAAAATCATATCCACAGGTAGTGACAGTTTTAACTCTTTTCCAATTTGAGTGAATTTTATTTCTTTCTTGCCCAATTGCTCTGGCTAGGACTTTCAATATTGTGTTGAATAAAAGTGGTAATTAGGCTTCCTTTTCTGTTCCTGATCTTAGAGGATAAGCTTTCAAGTTTTCACCATTCAGTATAATGTTAGGTGTGGGCTTAGCATATGTGACCTACATTATGTTGAGATACAATCCCTCTATACCTACTTTGTTGAAAGTTTTATTTTAAATAATAAATGGATATTGATTTTTTTTTCAAATAATTTTCTGCATCTATTGAGATGATCATATACTTTTATTTTTTATTTTGTTAATATGGTACATTACATTGATTGATTTGCAGATGTTGAACCATCCTTGCATCCCTGGAATAAAATCAACTTAATCATGGTGTATGATCCTTTTAATATATTGTTGATTTGTTTTGATAAGATTATGTTGAAATTTTTTGCATCTACTTTTATTAGGAATATTGGGCTGTAATTTTTTATTTTTGTGGTGTCCTTGTATGATTTTGGTGTCAGGGTGATCCTGGCTTTGTAAATGAGTTTGGGAGCATTTCCTTCTCTTTAATTTTTTGGAAGCATTTGAGAAGAGTAGGTATTAAATCTTCTTTGAATGTTTGGTAGACATTACCAGTTAAGCTCTCTTGTCCTGGAATTTTGGGAGGTTTTTTTGGAAGGTTTTTGATGACTGATTTCGTCTCCTTATTAGTAATTGGTCTATTCATATTTTCTATTTCTTCATGATTCAGGCTTGGAAAAGTGTATAAACTTTTTCTATAAACACTTCTCACCAGAATTTTTACACTCTCATTCTAGGCAGAGGA
>NW_005369915.1:4749368-4750392 GCF_000412655.1 Myotis brandtii | reverse complement strand
AAATAAACTACCTGTGGCTCAGGAGCATAAGTTCTTGCCTTAGTTTGTTCTATTACTATCATATTCTATGTATCTGACTGTATGTATGCTTAATTTGACACTGAAGCATGAATAGAGGTTAAAAAGTCTGAGATCTTTTCATCCGAAAGAACAAGTATTCATGGGTAGTAGGCCTAACTCACCAGGGGGTTTTCATCAGGAATGACAGAAATTGACTCAAGGACATCAGTCAACAAACAAATATCTGTTGAGTGTTTGGTTGCTACTGGGGGGCATGAGGGTACATGGAACCTGTCTTCAAGAAGCATACAATTAAGTTGATGAGATAATTAATGCTTAGGTACATGAAAAGTCATTTAGCGGCACAGTAATACAAGCTAATAATAAAGCATATGTTAATTGCCACGTGAAAGGTATAGCAGACATCATAGATGCCCTGAGTACATTTATTAACCCCCACCTGATTAAATTAAATCTCTGTCCTCATATATTTTTATGTCAAATTCCTTGGACTAAGGTGGTTTGTTCTACATAAATATGCTAGGGAAGTAAATAATACCAGCTAACATTATTGAATAGCTCCTATGTGCTGGACAGAGGTGTATTACCTGATTTTCAACCCCTCAAACCCCAGAAAATAGGTCCTATGATCCTCCTTTCTCCGATGAGGAAACTAAGGACAGAATAACTTGCTGAAGGCCACATGGCTGATAAATCTGAATCCAAGCGGCCCAGACTCAGAGCTTGTGGCTGTACCACTACCCCACCCTGCCTTTTCCAGTGTGCCTGATTCTGAGTGCTGCGGAGAAAGGCATCTGGCCACAAAGAGCCAGCTTCTCACTGCAAGTTACTTTTACATGGCTCCAATCAGTACCCAGGAAAAGCTCATTTACTGAACGGGCTCTGAGTAATTGGCTAATGGGCTTTTGGTGAGTAATGTCCTAGGGAAGGCTGTCTCCACAGCCTGATGCTTTGAGCAGTGATGCCTAGGGTTGTTGATCCTGCTGTGGGATAGCACAGCACA
>NW_005369915.1:4740498-4749180 GCF_000412655.1 Myotis brandtii | reverse complement strand
CTGGATCACCGAAGCCTAGCACTGGCTTTCAGAAGGCAACACCAGCAGCCCAGCAAGGAGGACCTGGGTATCCTTGCCTGTGCACTGAAGGAAATGGGGGGGGGGATGTGGGGGAAAAATTATCCCCATCTTTCATATATGGATTTAAACAGTCAGGGCCACCCGGCCGGCATGGCTCAGTGGTTGAGCATCAACTTATGAACCAGGAGATCATGGTTCAATTCCTGGTCAGGTCACATGCCTGGGTTGTGGGTGGGTCCCCAGTGTGGGGCATGCAGAAGGCAGCTAATCAATGGTTCTCTCTTATCATTGATGTTTCTATCTCACTCTCCCTATCCATTCCTTTCTGAAATCAATAAAAATATATTTAATAAAAATAAAACAGCCAGGGCCTGTGTCTGCATTTCCCCCTAACCCACAGGCTCTGAAGGAATCGTGGTCTCTGGTAAGAAATATAAAGATGTTTGCCATGGCACCAAACCCTCCCCAAGGGAGAAATGCCAGCAGGCTGATTTTTTGCCCAAACTGATACAGCTTATTGCTGGCACCTCTTTGTTTCCATTATAAAATGGAGATAATAATACCTACTGTGTACTGTAGTTGTGAGGATTGAGTTGATAAACATAAAGTTCTTAAAAGAGGGCATGGATATTCAACACACATTAACTCTCATCATTATTATTTTGCTACTATTATTATACGTATCAGGTCATGTAGTGGAAATAAAGTGAGATTTAGAAAAGGTTCAACTTCTAGTTCTTCCCTCTTCTACTTTTGGGGGCGTGAACAGGACCACTGCATCTCTCTATTCAATGCTGTCATGTGAGATGAAGAGAACACCTACCTCATAGGGTTGTTTAAAGAAATAAAACAAAATCTCTCCATTTCATTGGTAAACATTTTTTTCCTTTTTTTTTAGTTAAGGCATTACAAATGTGTCCTCATCCCCCCCATTAATCATCCCCCTGTTGTCCATGTCCATTGGTTTGGCTTATATGCATGCATACAAGTCCTTTGGTTGATCTCTTCCAAACTGATACAGCTTATTGCTGGCACCTCTTTGTTTCCATTATAAAATGGAGATAATAAAGCATCATCATGTTCTTATTGCCATGAGTTGTCCAAACCTGATCCTTTTATTAAATTATCTTTTTTATTAAACCAGTTGACATAACTATAAAACCAAGGTCATCATAAACTCTTCCTCCCAATTTCTGGCCTGTAAGATTGGATTCTTTTTAATATTTTTAGTGTCTGGCCCCTCTCTCTTATCCCATTGGGATTTCCTTAAATATCAGGCTTCAGCAGCCTCCTATCTGGCCTCCTCACCTCTAGTCTCCAAGACTGCTGGCAGAATGATGGTTCTAACATGCAAATTCAATCTTCCCATCCCCCTACTTAAACCTCCCTAGTGGTTTCTCATTGCTTTCAGCATAAAATTCCAATTTCTTAGCATGACAAGCAAGGTCTCACACGACGTGGCTTTTTACACACTTTTCACGCACTTCCCCAGGGTCATTCTTGCCCTTTTACCTTTATGGATGCCTTGTGTCACACCAAATTAGATGTAGTTCCCAGAACATGTCCTTGTCTTTTTTTTTTCTTGTGCTTTCTGGCATTTTACTCCTCATTATCTCCTAGCTGCCCTTCAAGATTATTTTAGCATCCCCTACTGTAAAGAAGCCTTTTCTGACATCCTCTTTCCCTAAAGCATTCACTGAGGTGGAGTCTTCCTCTATGGCCTATCACACCTAGTGTTTACCCTGATCACATTGTATCACAGCTACTCTTTTATGTGTCTTACTTCCTTATACGATAGAGGAGCCCTTAAGGATTAGAATCATGTTCTCCTTGTGTCTGTATTCCTAGTATCTTAAAAACATAAATGTTGATTGAATGAAAGAATAAATATTATTCTCAAAGAAAATAAGATAATATTGTCATGCTTAAAGTATCATCTCTAAGTTGCTAATCCATTCTACTCTACAAGAGGCCTACAAAGGGTCCACGCTTGAGGTATACTATCCAATGTGTGACCTTAGGCATGTGACATAGTCTCTCCATGTCTCATTTTTCTGATCTTATAAAATGGGAATAATAAGAGGTTTACTTACAGGGTTGTTGGAAATAGCAAAAGAAATATGCATATAAAACTCTTAAAACAGTGCTTGGTCTAGTAAACACTCAGTGAATGTGAATTACTCTCTTATTAGCTCCAAAATGGGAGTAAATTCACCATTTCCTTTGTTAGGAATGTTGCTCTTGGAGGTGGTCAATAAAAGATTGAGTGGGAGAGGGGTCTGTAAGTTTTCTTAACTTTAGGGAAGTAGCTCATAAAATAGTGGATTTATTAAAATCCAAACAAGCCAATATTTATCAAGAAAAAAAAAAACAGAATTTAAAAGAAACGTACAGAGTTCTGGCATAAGCCAAAGAAAATAAAAATCTGTCTTTGTCTGATGTTTTTCTCTGCCTGCAGTTCACAGTAAGATATAAGGTTTTCAACTCCCACATACATTCTCTACTCTATCTCCCTTTCTGTTGATGCCTCTTTGAAATAGTATTGTCTTCTTAATTCCCCAAATGAGAAAAGATTAAATGATGTATGAGAGACAGCGAGGTCAAATGAAAAGAGGCACTGGTTGGGCATGCTGCTGTCAGTCACATGCTCAGTGTCCGGCACTCGTCCAGATTCTGCTGACACTCATCTGCTGTGGCCACCTACACAGCTGTGATCAACAGTCTTTCAAAGAATAAATACAGTGGAGAAAACAATGGCTATTCTTTACCTCCTAAACAGAGATGTGAACTCTCATAAAAGTGAATCAGGAAAAGGGCAGGATAGGGTCTTGGGAAGAGTATGGACTTTGGGACAGACAGCTCTGTTTCCATCCTTTCTCTGCTACCTGTTTCCTTGATCACTTTGAACACCTTTACTTTCTCTGAACTTCATTTTCTGTGTCCATATAATGGACATAACACCATCAATCTTTAAGGGCTGTTGTGAAGAACATAATTTTTTTTTTAAATATATTTTATTGATATTTTACAGAGAGGAAGGGAGAGAGATAGAGAGTTAGAAACATCGATGAGAGAGAAACATCGATCAGCTGCCTCCTGCACATCTCCCACTGGGGATGTGCCTGCAACCCAGGTACATGCCCTTGACCGGAATCGAACCTGGGACCCTTCAGTCCGCAGGCCTACGCTTTATCCACTGAGCCAAACCGGTTTCGGCAAGAACATAATTTTTAAGCTGTTCCTTTTTCTTGTACCTGGGCAGTATCACGTGCCATCTTTTGGTAATAACTCTGCTATTCTCCTTGAGTCTGAAAAGACTTAAAAGATAATGCCCTGGCAACATACTTGTGAGCCATTGTGGAGAGCCTGAAGATAAACACAGTTTATAGATACTATTGATGTTTCTCCCTGTCTCTGTCCTTCCTTCTTCTATCCCTACTTTCCTCCTAGCTTCCTCTTTGCCTCCTCTCTTTTTTATTTCCCTTTTTCCTTCCTCCCTCCCTTCAACCCTTTCTTCTTTTGATGCCCTCATGAACTTATCAAATAAAAACTCCTAGTCAAAGAAGCTCATCTTCTTTCATATTACTGATGGCATCATCAGTACCTGTAGGAAGCCACAGTTGCTTCTTTTACATGTCTCCAGGACTACCATATAGTTTCATGGTCAAAACCTTTAATTCATCTACCATCATTGGTCCTGTATTTTTCATTTTGTAGGTTGAATATGATATATTCCTACCATGATACCAATCATTTGGGTAAAGGCTCTTTTGATGTGGGACCATGGGCTCAAGAGGAATAAGACAGGATCTTAGCAGGTGAAACTCAGCCACTCCATCACTCTGTATAATGAGTAAGCTAATCCATCTTTCATAAAATCAATTTCTAAAATCCTGAGATATACCTCTGTGTACTGTTTTGGGGTGGAGAATTAAAAGAGTTCTGAATTTTATGTAGACTATTAGTTTGGGAAGAACACTGAAGACATTCTAGTGCCAATAGACCTACAAGAGCCCCCATTCTATAACCATCATTGGGTCATGTGAACAACCTCAGACACAACTGTCTTGTTCATGCATAAGCTAATTAGATGTAGCGATAGAAATAGGACTCAGAGCCTCAAGCTGAATCACCCTGCTCGTGGCCTTGGGAGAGGCCTTTAAAACTGATACATGCACAATGTTCTAACCCTGATATGGCTCATATCTTCTTTTACTTAACTAGCTAGTGAACTCTTATGTTTCTTTCACGTTTTGATGCAAATTTCTGTTCCTCTGGAAAACTGTCCTTGAACTTCCCAGGAGAGCTAACTCACCCCCTGAGTGTCCTTTTGTATTCCTAAACAAGTGCTTTTGGGGTCTGTCTTATCAGTGAGACACTCAACTCCTGAGGGTAGAAACTGCATGCTATTCATCTCTGAACCACCATACCTAGTCTGGAGTCTGATGCATAATAGCTGCTCAGTGGATATTTGTTGAGTGAATAATGAACAAACTGTGCCTCTCAAATATTTGGACCAGATGTGGAATCACAGAGCTCACTTGTAAAGGGATACTATTCATGCCCCCTCCTCTCCCTGCCATTGCTGATGGATAAAGCTCAGTGTAAGTTCATGTCAAATGCTCTCCTGTCTTTGCAGGGCTGCATGATTGAATTGGCTGCTTTCTTTTCAGGAAGACTGGAAGGTTCTATGTGCCATAATGTTGGAGACCCCAAAGTTTAGGAGGACAGATATTTCATGGCCTTCACTCTGAAGTCTATAAGGAATTTTATTATCTGAATAAGTATTGATCCAGCTTACAAAAGACTGCAAACCTATATAATTAAAAAGAATGAGACCAGTCATTGGTGGGCAGTGCATGGCTAAGTGTAAGGGAAGACAAATTCTTTAGGTGCCTGCAATTTTATAATTGCCCTGCTTGGGAAGCTTATTAAAGCCTTGCAGGTGCAATGTTTCATCACAGAGTAGTGAACCTTTGAAAGATATGCATAATAAACAGAGTTTGAAATATGTTTTTATTCCAGGCCATATGGTCCTGTCTGGAGCTTGCCTGGATCTTTGGGTCAGTTCACCGTTGAAAGATGGGCTTGCAAGGACCCACCTCTCAGAGCAGCTGTCAGAGCCAGATCAGAACAAATCTGCTTTTGCATGATTATTTTCTGTGGCTCTCTGAAGCGAACCCAGCCCTGCTCAGTAGCTGAAATGTGCTGAGCAAAGTCTCTTCCCTGAACAGCTTGTGGCCACATCACCAAGCAGTGTCCTTCCTTGTCCTTAAAAAGCAGACTAGTGAGACTTGTACAGTAGGCCAGGACAGGCAGTCTGGGGGAAGGGTACCCACCTGGGCTTGAACTTAGTGCCAACAATATGAAAAGGTACACAGTAGCATTTTAAAGAGGCATCATTGTTCTTTCTTCTCACCTCTCCATTACTCACTTTTTTTTTCTATCTTTCAACTCTATGCAATTACAGTGGCTGCTGTATACAAGTGTTTTTGTGGTGTTATTGTGGTGAGGATAATGCTAATGCTTGCTACTTCTCCCTTTGTCATTAACAAAAGGTGTCATTGACTCCTCTGAGAATGGCTTTTTAAGGAGCATTTAATATAATTTATTCAGCATTTATTGTATATGTATAGGAATATCAGTAACTGACAAGGGACATGATCTTGGAGTCAAGTGATCCTGGAAAGGTATTCTGGCATACAAAATGAGCAGTGAGTTGAACAGATTGGAAGAAGACATTTCTTTCACTTTATTGGGACAAGGTGAATTTGGGGAATTGAATTTTGTCAACTTGGCCAAGAAAATAATCTTGCTTTCTTGAGAACTACTTTTTCTCTATTTATTCATCCAACGTGATGAATAAATATGTTCAGTATTCTATATCTATTTTTAGTCATTCGTTGAGAACTACTTTTTCTCTATTTATTCATCCAACGTGCCTATTCTTATATTGCTAACAGTATGTTCAGTATTCTTTATCTACTTTTAGTCATTCATTTATTTAAGCAATATACATTAAACACCTGTCCTTCATCAGCCACTATGCTAGGCTTTCTTGAATATAAGATCCATGTGCTTCTTGCCCCCATGGAGCTTAGAGTCTGGAGTACAAGGCAGACACTGAACAAATAGTTAATTTCATGTCTTATTCATCTTACAAAAGG
Source organism: Myotis brandtii (assembly GCF_000412655.1). Classification (NCBI taxonomy): domain Eukaryota; kingdom Metazoa; phylum Chordata; class Mammalia; order Chiroptera; family Vespertilionidae; genus Myotis; species Myotis brandtii. The sequence goes on along the minus strand of NW_005369915.1, from coordinate 4,742,992 downwards.
GAAGTTAAAGGTGTTGAGTGAATGCACATAGCAGGGAACCTATGTGGCGTCTTTGCTCTTCTACTTGACCTTGAGGCAAGGTCTACATTGAATTTCTCTCCCCATATGAGAATCACTCATGGAGCTTAGAGTCTGGAGTACAAGGCAGACACTGAAAAAATAGTTAATTTCATGTCTTATTCATCTTATTCATCTTACAAAAGGGAAGTTAAAGCTGTTGAGTGAATGCACATAGCAGGGAACCTATATGGTGTCTTTGCTCTTCTACTTGAGTACTTGACCTTGAGGCAAGGTCTACACTGAATTTTTCTCCCCATATGAGAATCACTTTGCCTAAAAACAATAACTGGTGTATAGTAGATACTTAATATTTTGTGGCTGTAAGGAGGAATGAAAGAAGAAGGAGGTGTTAATATTAGTCCATTTATTTAGGATACAGTTTGACAAATTACCGTTCTAAAGCTTTACATCAGTTTTAGAGAAAAACTACACACTTTTCTTTGCTCTTAAATGGAGGTATGTCAATTTTTATTCACCCATGGTGCCTATATCCCCACTGCTAGAGCCATAGAACCTAGTCCTAGAACACCTGTGTATGGAAATACAGGAGTCTGATATTTCTATCTGGGGCACCAGCTACTTTCTTTGAGGGCTAGACTTTGATGACTATAGTTATTATAGATAGGCTATTTCTAGATACAAGTGAATCAATTTTCTTATAGTCTAAAAATGATAGCTATTCCAAAGTGTGTACCTCAGGCCTGGGCATAAGGTTACGTGATAGATTGTTTTCCTCTGGAGTTCTACTATGGTACCTAAGGGATTTCTGGGACCAAGGAACCACCATTCAAGCTTAGTACTGTGTCCAGGAGAGGGGAGGGACATGGCTCAATTGTATTGAGATCATCCAGAGTTTTCAGGAAAGGGGAAATGAGAGGAAACACCCTAGAAAAACAGCCACGAGCCAAATAAATGGTCCTTTGGGATATATCCAGAATCAGAGGTGAAGTGTGGCAGTAGCAGCTGAGACCAGGGAGAAGCTGTTGAGAAATGTCAGACAGTAGGAGGCCAATGGAAAGTGATAGGGAATCTCAGATCTGAATGGGTGGAATGTTGGAGTAGGCAGGTTGGCACTGGAAGCAGAGGCTGGTTCCCCATGAGATAGGGACAGCCCAGCAGCGCAATAACATGGATTCAGATGCTGGGTGGGGCTTGGAATCAATGGCTATTGAAGTATTGGTGGTTCAGCTTGGATATACTAGGATTCTAATACCCAGATGGGAATCCAAAAGAAAATTTCAAGAAGAGTAAGAAGCCCAGAGTGCCTGGAGAATGGTAAGTGGATGACAGGAAGGAAAAAAATCTAGGAAAGCCAGGCAGACCCTGATCCCATAGGTTCTTGAAGCTCATATAAGAATTTAAAATTTTGCACTAAGTGAAATAGGAAACCATTGAGTGGGGGAGTTCAACAAGGAAAGGACATGAGCTAAATTGGTTTTTCAAAGATTATACTTTCTGGCTACGTTGTGTGCAAGAGTTGTGGCAGGGAGCCCAGTAAGGAAGTTGTTGTACTAGCTTAGAGGACAGAGGAGTGGATCAAGGCAGAGCCACTACAGTGGGCAGGGAAAGAGGATAAAGAAAAGAGAGAATCAACCGTGATTGACTTTTAGGTATTCTGAAGAACTGGATGAATGGGTGCCATTTATTGGGATTAGAAAAGCTAAAGTGGGGGCAGGTTTGAGGAGTGAGTTGAAAGTCAAGAGTTCTGTTTTATACACAAATTTTATTATTTTAAAAATTTTAGATAAAATTTTAAATGTTAGATTTAACTTTAAAGTTTCAAAATGAAAATACATTTTAAAATATTTAAATAAAATCTACCATTGTAACATTTTCAAATGTACAATTCAGTGGCAGTAAGTACATTCCTCTTGTTGTGCAATCATCACCTCTATCCATGTCCAGAACTTTTGCATCTGACCCAAATGGAAACTCCATATCCATTCAACAATAACTCCCCATTGCCTCCTCCCCATCCCTGGTAACTATTATTCTACTTTCTTTTTCTGTGAATTTGACATTCTAGGTATTTCAGATAAGTGGAACCATATAACATATGTTTTCTATGGTTGACTTATTTCACTTAGCATAATTTCTCCAAGGTTCACCCATGTTTTAAAATTATAAAATTTTTATTATTTTTAATAATGAAAAATAAATATTCCATTGCAGTTATATACCACATTTTGTTTTTCCATTTCCAATGATGGACATTTGGGTGTTGCATTTTTGGCTATTGTGAATAATGCTGCATTAAACATTAGTGTACAAATATACATGTGAAAGTTTAAATGTCATTTAGACCCCCAAAGAGAGAAGTCAAATAGTCAGTTATTTATAGACTAGTGGCCCAGTGTACAAATTCGTGCACATTGAAAGGAAATTAATTAGAAGAAATATTTTAATATTGCTATTCGCCCTTTCTCTATAATAG
>NW_005369915.1:4712689-4739965 GCF_000412655.1 Myotis brandtii | reverse complement strand
ACAGACATTTGGTTAAAGTGTAAAATGTTGCCACCTGGCTATAAAGCAAGTCGTGTTCCTGGGCTGAAGAAACTGCAAGGAGGCTAGTTGCTAGGGAGAGGAAGCCAGGCGTTGCTATGTGACATCATTACCCAGATGGACACTTAGCATATTAGCCATATATATATATGTTTGTAGGTTAGAGAAATGCCAGAATTGGAGATATAAAATTTAGAATCATCACAGAGTATTTGACTAGAGGACCCATGACCAAAATTGTGCCATAGCTGAGTCATTAACACCCCCTCCCCACCCCCCAATGAAGATATATACACTAAAAAGAGAGTAAATTAAAACTTTATTCTTAGTTGGGACTTTGGCCGCCAATTGTCTTCAGAAATCTAGTGAGCTAGTCTAAACCATGACTTTTTTTTTTTGCCTAGATTAGAGGCAGGCTAGAATTAGTCTAAAGCCCAGAGTTAAACAACACTGAAAATGCCACAGTTTCCCCTAAATTCATCTTAGGAGCTCTGAACTTGTCTTTCTAATAGGTCGAAAGCCACATCACTAGACCAAGTCCTAGGAAATGGAATCAGAACAACAGATCACACCCCACCAAGCCTGCCTCTGTTCTGGGCCTAAGCAAGTCAAGGAACTTTGGACCTATTGACAAATAAGGGAAAGAGAGACTTTTAAACAAAGTATGAGCGTTGGCAAAGTGTGCTCCAAGGGGGAGAGAATTGGTGCCATCTTACCACTGACTTCAGGAGTGAGTGAAAAAGAGCCCCCGCTTCACATGGAGGCTGTAACTTTATAATCTGATTCCCTTTAAAACTGCCACCCCAGAAAAACGTGGTGTGATTACTGTCCTCTAAATTTCTCCCTGGGAGAAGGTTTCTGGTTTTGATCCTGAATATTTCCTGGGGATACATAAGGGGATTGTAGAAGTCATGGAGAAGCCTTGAGGATTTTCCCTGCACTACAATACCCAGATATTACTCTTAGGAGATTGATATTATAGGTGCTGGCCTTCCCTCCACCTACTTTATGCTCTCCATAAGGTCTGGCTATGTACTTCTCACAGTGACTTTGACCCTTAGATGTCACCCTCAGTCCTAGATTTGCAATCTTTCTAGCTTTGCAATCTTACCATGTTATTCTGATATAAGGATTGTGAACTTTTTTTAAAAATATATTTTATTGATTTTTACAGAGAGGAAGGGAGAGGGATAGAGAATCAGAAACACCGATGAGAGAGAAACATTGATCAGCTGCCTCCTGCACACCCCCCACTGGGGATGTGCCCGCAACCAAAGTACATGCCCTTGACCGGAATCGAACCCAGGACCCTTCAGTCTGCAGGCCAACGCTCTATCCACTGAACCAAACCGGTTAGGGCAGGATTGTGAACTTTGAAGTCATTTCTAAATTTCCCTCTTTTAGTGTGTGACTTTGATCAAATTCCATCCACAGAATGTATCACCTATGGTTGTATCAGGTCAAGGACATAGGATAATTCTGACCCTCCTCAATATCTCTTTTCAGCTTATCTTTTAATGATGGAATACTATACCTCTTGCACAAAAGTTTTGTTTTCTTATTCTATAAATTCTATTCAACACTATGATTTCAATTGCCATATCTACATGACAATTTCAATTTTCACATTTCCACTACAGACTCTAGTTTGAAATCTTTATTTATTTATTCAACTATCTATTAAGCTCTTCATTTGGAGGTCAAAAATAGCACCTAAAAGTCATCACAACCAAAGCTTGATTTATTATCTTCTCTGCCTTTTCTCCAAAACTTCTCTATGACCAGTTTTCTACCTCAGAGACTAACAATATTATCCATTAAATTGTGCTAAATTTGCCACCTTATCCCATTCACCACTGATCTCCAGTGAAATGTTCAGTCCTGTTAATTTTATCTATCTGTTGAATCCATCTGATTCTCTCTGTCTTCACCTATGCCACCCCAGATGAACCGCCCCATCATTTCCCTTGTGATTTATTACAATCATTCCTAAAAGTTCCCTCAGATTCCATTCCTGCTACACTCAAATCTATTTTCCACAGAGGTCACAGTAATCTTTTAAAAATGCAAATTAGCCAAAGTGACTCTCTTGTGTAAACTTCTTCAATGACATTGCTGTTAAGATAAATATCAAAATCTTTAAAATTTTTAGAAGGACATACAGTCTCAGCCCTTGCTTTGTGGCTTTCTCCCAATAATTCCTTTTTTTCCCTTTTCCAGATTTTTAGAGATATAATTGACATATGACATTGTATAAGTTTACAGTGTACAACGTGTTGATTTGATATGCTTACATATTGAGAAATGATTCCCACTATAGCATTAGCTAACACCCTCCATTCCTTGCATAATTACCTTTTATTTCTTGTTATGAGAACTTTTAAGATCTAGTCTCTTAGCAACTCTCGAGTCTATAATACAGAATTGTTAACTATAATCACCATCTGTGCATAGTTCCCCCAAACTTATTCACATTAAAACTGAAAGTTTGCACACTTTGAGCAACATCTCCTCATTACCCCCACTGCCAGACCTTGGTAAACACCATCCTACTTTGTTTCCAAAAGTTTCTAATATTGTTTTTTTAAGATGCTTTTATTGATTTTTAGAGAGAGAAGAAGAGAGAGGGAGAGAGAGACACATCAATGAGTGAGAAACATATATTGGCTGCCTCCTGCACACTGCCTACTGGGGATTAAGCCAGCAACCTGGGCATGTGCCCTGACTGGGAATCTAACCAGCAACCTCTTGGTGCATGGGATGATGCTCAACTGACTGAGCCACACTAGCCAGGGCATTTCTTATATTCTTTATGATCCACTGAACTGTGTTCTTTAAATTCCTTACATGTGCTGTGAACTTTCCATGTCTGATCTTTCATGCATGCTTTTCTTTTTCTTGGAATCCTCTTGTCCTTCTTCATCTAGTAAAAATATATATATATATATATATCATATTTTTTGTCTGTCTAGCTCTTGTTGAATATACTTGCTACATTTGAAGAATATCCAAACTTATGAATTTTGTCTAGGCAAAATAAAGGATGGCATTCCCTAGGTTTCTTTGGAGTAAGAATACAGATATGTGAGATATGTGAGCTAGTCTCTACCAATCAGACTTAATCCTTGTGAGAATTTAATTGGAAAGTGAACAGCTTGAGAAAGGTAGAACCCTTTGTGCTGGTGAGGATGGCAGCAGAGCATCCAGCTTTTGAGAACGACAGTGGTTGTAATGTCCAGTTTCTGGTGCAGAAGTTGTCCAGATGGCAACAACTTGCACTGAAGGACTTAGTGATCAGTGGGTTATTGGCAGTTAAAGCAGTTTCTTCCACCCACCAGTTCTGTGGTGTGCTTTTGAGGGTGGTTCCTGAAAGGTGTGTTTGAGCCTCATTCTTCAGCTTCATCAGCCAAGGTCAGCTTCTGTTACAACTAAGAAAGAACTCTGGCTGATTGCAGTAGAGAATTCCAGCTAATTTTTGAGCTCTCAGCTCTAGTTCATCCAGGAAACTGTTCCATTCACCCCATTCTCCCACCCTTGCTGACTAAGAGCATCTTCCACTGGAACATGTTGTCAAGACTCAGTAGTGGCATGACTTGGCCTGCAGACCCGGTTGTTACCCAACCTCTCTGTGAGTCAATTCCCTTTTCTGTAACATGGGGACAATGATACAATCTGTCTAACTCATGGGCTAACTATCAAGATCAAATGAATGAATGCATGCATACATGAAACCCTTGAAGTGGTACCTGAATGTTCAATAAATATTAGTGAATATGTTCTTTCTCACAGTTCTCTTTTTTCTTTCATAATAACTTGCACATGTCATTAAAGGCTCACAGATGGTAATTGGATTAAGATATGCATTGGTTATTAAGTTCTATAAGAACAGGGGTTGTGTAGTTTTCCCACTATTATATTCCCAATAAATATGTATTTGATAAATATAGGGTGGCCGTTACCTAGGGTCCCAGACATCTTGAATGATGTCGTCCCCACTTCTGACCACTCTGGGGCACAGGAGCTTCGGCAGCACTAGTGTTCCTGGCAGCTTCACCCTGAATTCCTTTTCTTTAATGATTTATTTCTCATGACCCACAGCTGACCCATTCCCACAGAGCACAACCCTGCCCCAGATGCTATACTTTCCCTCGATGCCCTGATTTCTCTGGTTCTCAGCACTGAGCATTTTATGCTGACTCTGCATCCTCTGAAAGCTGTTGGAAGCCAGATGGGAGGAAGAGATAAAATAGGTCTCATCCAGTGCCCTTCCAGACTTTGAGAGAAATAACAACAACGGTAACACAAGTGGTATATATGGAGTGCTCACCTAGTTCATAATGAGCTTTATATATATATTAATTTATTTAATACCCAGCACAATCCGAGGGAGAAGATAGTAAGACCTGCATTTTATAGAAGGGGAAAGTAAGTCCCAGAGGAAAAGGAAAGAAGGAAGGAAGGGAGGGATGAAGGAAAGAAGGAAGGAGTATTTGGAGGGAGGTATGAAGGGAGGAAGGGGAGAGGAAGAGAAAGGATGGAAGCCTTCCTGGTGGAAGAGAGCTTCACTCGCTGAGAACTTTGATTTCCATAAGAACTTCTCTCCTACAACAGAAGTAATTGTAAAAGTAAGAATGATGGAGTAATTATGATATGGCACTGAATGTGTAGCTATCCTCAGATCAGCTTTATAATTCAGATAGTTTTATGTGATCCCTTTCAACTGCTTGCTATTTGCAGCTTCTTTCCCCCAAAGTCTAATGTAAGTAAAAGGAGCAATACAGATAATTAAGAAATCTGTACGGCTTGTTTCTGGTTAATTGGCATTTTCCTATAAAATATTTAATTTTAGCCTTTGGTTTTCAAAGACACTCTTTTCAGAAAGTCATAGTTTTTGCTACTTGTAGTTCCCATGTGCCAGTGGGGATGATTTGGGCATTTTCACAGATGCTGTCCAGCCACTAGCATTCACCTGGAGTTGGGGGGAGAGCTTATTCTGCATTTTCTATGTTTAGATCTTCCTGATGTTGTTTTACTTAATTTTTCTCCAAAGAAAGGGGGGAAATTCCTTTTTCTTCCAAACAAACAAACAAACAAACAAACAAACAAGAATTCTCTTGCAGGAACTGTTATTCAGTTAAAGCTGCCCTCCAATTGTAGTGTAGTGCTCTTGTGCATTATAACCAAACTCAGGGAAACATATTTAAAGTTACTATGCAGGGCAATTGCCAGGAAATCTGCTTCAAACTGTGTCCTGGGAAGACTTTCTCCAGCTTTGACAGGCCTTGAGAGAGATTCTCATAAGCCATCAGCAAAATCAGGTGGCTGCTTTGGGACTCAAAGTCTAGTTGGCAACCGCTGGTACATTTGTTTCCTAGGGCTGCCTTAACAAATGACTACCAACGTCGTGGTTTAGCACCACATAAGTGTATGAAACATATTCTCTCACAGTTCTGGGAGCCAGAAGTCTGAAATTCAAGCATCTGTAGGATCGGTTTCTTTTGGACATTGAGGGGGAATGTGTTCCTTGTCTCTTTCCTAGCTTCTGGGGGCTGCCTTGGTGTCCCTCAGCTTATAGACTTATCACTCCAGTCTCTGCCTCTGCCTCTGCATTGCCTTTTCCCCTGTGTTCCTTCCTTCTCTTCTTTTATAAGGATACTTGTCACTGGATTGAGGACTCACCATTAACAAGGGTAATTACACCTTGAAATCCTCACCTTAATTACATTTGCAAAGGCCCTTTTTCCAAATAAGGTTACATTTACAGGCTTCAAGTGACAAATCTTTTGTGTGGTCAGTCAACCAACCCATGACATATGATGACTTGAGAGGATTTCTCATAATCTACTGGAATAGGGCTAGGCTTTGACTAAACAGTGGGATGAAAGGCATTTTGAAAACACCCCCCACACCCCCAACTCTGAGTATTCACCATCTCCACCTTAGGCTCTCAGTAGCCATCCATTTCTGAAAGGTGGTGTGTCTCTTTGCCCAGAGATCCTCTGGCTATGACTCTTAGGGAGAGGAGCTAAAGGATATTCTCCCACATTTATAAGCCTGAATATTTATGCCACTTGGGTTGCAAATGGTGTTAAAAAAATTGTAGTGGACTGTCAGAGCTTATTCTAGACTTAAGAGTCTCAAACTTGATTAAGTATAAAAATCACTCAGGGAGTTTATTAAGGATAAACAGAAGTTCTCAGGTCATAATCTATACTATTAGTTTGGTAGGGCTGCCATAGCAAAGTGCCAGAGAATAGGTGCTTAAACAACATAAATTTATTTTCTTACAGTTCTGGAGGCTGGAAGTCCAAGGTCAAGGTATCAGCAGTTTGACTTCTTCTGAGGTCTCCTCTTTTGGCTTTGGGATAATCACCTTCTGGCTGTGTCCTCCCTATCTTCCCTCTGTGCACATCACACCTGGTATCTCTCTCTCCTGTTATAAGGACACTAGTCATATTGGATTGGGGCTCACCCTCATTTTAGCTCAATCCACTCTTTAAAGACTTTCTGTTCAAATAAGGTCATATGCTGAGGTACTGAAAGTTGGTGCTTCAATATATGAATTTAACCCATAACACAACCCAAGGGATTCTCATTTACAAGGTCGGGCCAGTGAACTTTTTAAACTATGTCCCAGGTAATTGCAAGTGGTTCAAGTGGTCAGAGTCTACACTTTGAGATGTTTTGACATTTGCATTGACTCTGTCTTTAAACCATCCTGATTTTTCCACATCACATATTTAGCAATAAATTAATGCAAATAGAAGATACTCCATGACCCTTTGCAGTCACTCCCCAAGACCTCTCCTAACTCCTGTGTCTTTGTCTCAGATGTTTCCTTTCTATTTTATTGACTTTTAATCTGAGGTTGTTTTGATCCTGTCTTTTGGACTTATTATGACATTGACTTAGTTACATACTACTTAAGGATCTTGCCCAGCCAGTGTGGGTAAGATCTTGCGTTGACCTGTGAACCAGGAAGTCACAGTTTGATTCCTGATCAGGGCACATGCCCAGGTTGTCAGCAGCCCAGTCCCCAGTAGGGACAGGAAGCAGCAAATCAATGATTCTCTCTTATCATTGATATTTCTACCTCTCTGTCCCTCTCCCTTCCTCTCTGAAATCAATAATATATATGTTATCTTGACTTACTCCCATTCTACTAGCTTTTCCCCATCTGAGATAGGATTTTCTGCTCAAGAGCTAATCCCCAGGATGCACCAGCTCAGCTAACATCATGCAGGTCTGAGAACTTGTACTTCTAAAATTCAGTGCTTTAGGGCGTCTCAGGATCACTCTTCAGAACTCAGTGAGGTGGGAAGTCAGGCCATGACTTGGATATGTCACTCTGGAGGGGAAAAAAAGGAATCTGTCAACTGACATAAAGAGCCTTGCTTTCAGGTATATATAGTCTGTTTACATCTGTCCCTTCACCCTTAAACTCACCTTTCTCAGACTGAATGTTGTCTTTGTGACTCCTTTTCCCCTTTTACACAGTCTAATATTTTTATGTAAAACCAGTTTCTACTTTATCAAAATGTTTGGGTTGGGGGAGAAAACACATCAGACTGTGTTTTTCCTTTGGATTCTGCATTCTCCTAAGGGGTTGCCAGAGAGGAAAGCAGCAGAAGCCCACCATGGGCAAGTTATTGTGCTGGGTCCATGCTATCACACTCAGTCCTTACAGCATGAGAAATGACAGTTCTTTCACCTGTATAACTACTGCGGCCCCTGCGATTCAAACCCAAGCATGTAGATCCCAAATCTGGCACATCACTTTGTTTTTTGGATATTTTTCATCCAAGGATATTTTTTCCATTGATTAATAGAGAGAGTGGAAGAGAGAGTGGGAGGTAGGGAGGGAGAGAGAAAGAGAGAGAAAAAGAGAAACATTGATGCAAGAGAGACACATCCATTGGTTGCCTTCTGCACGCACCCTGGAACAGGGGCAGGGATGGAACTGGCAACTGAGGTACATACCCTTGACCAGGAATCGAACCCACGACCCCTTGGTCATGGGGCCAATGCTCTAACTACTGAACCAAACCAGCAAGGAGCCAGGGCTGCCACATCACGTTTTTTATGGTTCCTGAACCTTAAAGATGTTTCAAGTTGGTCTCTATGATTTAAACATAATGAATATGGTTTGGTTATTTGATAGTCTGTCTAACAATCCTAATAACTGAGATCTTTGTGGGTTTGTTTCTGTTGTCTGTTAATTCTGGTAAATTTTTAATGCCATCATGTTTCCATGTCTGTCTGGTTATATTTGATAATGTGTGATAATTACATTTAAAATATTTATAACAATAAGAGGTTTAGAATTTAGGTATAGCCCTTCAGAAAAATTTTAAATCTAGATCTTCCAGGCACTTGGGGTACTCCAGTCTGGAATCACCTCAACTCAACATCCAAACTTGATGGTCTCTGAATCACCAGCTGACTCGAGTCTTTCCAATGACCAGATTGCTTCTGGCTCATCCTTCTCCTGATAGTTTAGTCCTTGGGGATATGAGTTTTCTGGGTGTGAGGTCTCATACTACATTTTTGACATGGTGTGGCTCTGTGCTTTGACACCTATGCTCACCCTAGAAAACAGTAAAGGTTCTGATTTCCTAAGACTGGAAAATTCCATCAGGCAAACATAGCTGCCAGGTCTACCAATCTCAATGTCCACTTTCTGCTTCGGCTTGGTAATTCTCTACTAAAATGGCAGCTTTCCATCGTTTTGAAGATTTGTCTTTAATTTTTTCTAGTCCATGTTTACTTGTTTTCATTGGAAGAGTTTGCTCAAATAAAGCAGCCTGAAACAGAAACATAGACGTTGTATTTTTCTTCTCGCTCCTTCCGGGGTTTTATCTCACTCATTTTTTCTCCTGGGAGGTCTGCTGCCTTTCACATGGTTCTGAACCTCTCCACTGGTTCTTGTCACGGCAGCTTGGGTCTGTGGATTAGCAGTTTGTTTGATAGCTTCATAGTTATGCCACACTTGTGGATATCTTCTGTAAGTCCCAGGCAATCTGGAAAACAAGGCTATCTCTGTTTGTAACCAGGGGGATATAGATCCCTTGAGACCAAATGCCCAATTTTTAGCCTTTTGTAATGTGACAAACACAGACATGATCACAGCACTTTATAAACCAGTAAGCTGAGAAGATTCTGCCCAGTACCATGAAACAATGATCTTCTAGGACAAGTTTTGTGTGTGTGTATGTGTGAGAGAGTAGTAAAGAATGCGGTTTTGCCCAGAGAGCAAATTAGCCTTTTCCCTCAGCTTCTGGGAAGAAATCTATGTCCTACCTGACAGAAAGTCCTTGTTAGGGTGGGAGCTGATCACCCCAGAAAGACCCATCATGTGATTGAGGGTGGGGACTTTGAGTCACACAGTGCCCCTTAATCTGGGGACCGAGTTCATCTACATTGGCCATCAGTCAATCAAGCATGACAATGCAATGAAGCCCAAATAAATGGTCGGGACACTGAAGCTCAGGTGTGCTTCCCTGGTTAGCACCACCCTGTGTGCATTGTCACAGGCCCACAGCAGGAGGGTAACCGGTCTTCTCTCCCAGGGGGGAAGACAAGGGACATTCATGTTTGGAACCCCTCAGACATTGCCCTGTGTGCCTCTTCCTTTGGTTGATGTTAACCTGTATCCCTCTCTGTAATAAACCATAACTGTGAGAAAAATAAGTTTCAGTGGGTCCTTGTAGCAAATTATTGAAACTGAGAGTGGTTTGGGGAAACCTTTGAACTTGCATTTGATGTCAAAAGTTTGAGCAGTCTAGTGGAGGACTCTGCCCTTAACCTTTTCAATTTGGCAGACACTGGGTATTATATATATACTAGAGGCCTGATGCATGAAATTCATGCAAGAGTAGACCTTCCTTCCCCCAGCTGTCAGCACTGGCTTCCCTCTGGCACCTGGGACCTGGGCTTCCTTCGCAGCCGCGGCTTCGTCTGGAAGGTCATTTGGAAGGACTTCTGGTCTAATTAGCATATTATGCTTTTATTATTATAGATATATATGTGTGAATGTACGTGTATGTGTGCATGTGCATGTGTGTGTGTGTGTGATGCGATACTGGAATGAGGTTCTTATAATAAGGACAGCCTGACTCAGGCTATAACATATGAGCAAGATTAGATACTTTTCTCTTTGTGTCTTAATAGTCAACCTGCTGTGAGACCCTTTCCACTGGCCTTTTAGTCCCAAACCAACTCTGACTCCGTGGGGAGTGTCACTTTCATCCCAGTGCGCTTTGCACCCACCTACAGTTCCTGTAAGTCCCTGTTTACTTTGCCTCCAACTCTGGTTAAAGAAAGAAAGGGAACCCACAGAAGTGTTTTTTTCCCCGCTAAGATGTGGACCCTCATAAATCATAGTGACAAGAAAGGCGATGACGGTCTCTTTCTGTTCTTGAGATTGGACCAGGAGAGGCGCGCAGGGTCCAGCACGCTTTTGTAATTTGTCCCAGTGGTGGCGCAGCGCAAAGGAATCCCACAGCAGGCCAGCTCCTCGGCCCTAACTGAGTAATTCTCTACTTGAATGTTCCTGCAGCGAAAACGCAGAGACATCCACCAGTGTCACTCGGCCCGTTTAGTACCTGCTGCGGAACTCCTGGCAGTTAACAATGAAATTGTCCAGATTTTCTTTTTGTTCCCTTCCAAGCAGGCAGGGCACCATTTTTTAGACCCCGGTTTAGCACATGAATCAATCCTTTTGTATTTGATCAGTGGGACTGCGCATGTTTTCAGAAACTGTCTGGCTTTGTACCTAGCAGGCGTGCTTGTTGGGCAGTAGTTCTGCAAATGAGAGAAAGAAAATATGCAGATCCTCACATGTCGCCAGATGGGATTACAAGGTAGTGAAAAGAGGTGGTTGTTTTCTGGCCTGATATTTGCCTTTGGTTGTTTGAATTCTTAGGGATATATCATCCAGAACTTGTCAGGTTTTTTGTTTTGTTTTGTTTTTTTTTAATTATTTTTAAAAAGGGGTATTTTGCAGTTTGTGGTGACTGAGAGGGGAGGAGACTCACATGGCAACATGGACAAGGAGGAGAAGAGGGAATGTCGAGTAAATGCATATTCCTGCAATGCTGGATGTGCTTGAATGTTATATATTTCTTCTTCCAACAATACTTCATAAGAGCCAGTCCAGCTTGGCTTCATTTCTGCCCCAAGGCCATTCATAAGTAAAGCACTTTTCATGCCTCCACGCACAAAGGTACAGAGGGGTTATGCATCAATGAACCTGACAGGAACCTTTTGTCTCTGGAATATCCACAGTAAAACAATAAAATTATGAGAAGATTTGGAAACCATCACAGATGTAGTTGTATATGGATGTAATGCTTACAAGAGACCTGGAAAATACAGATTTACACCAAAGGAAAAATTTAAGGGTGGGTCTTGCTTTTCTGAAGCTAGAGGAGTCTCTTTGGTTGAAAGCAGTCCCCAGTGCAATGAAAATTTGACTTGTTACATGAATGTCCATTTTCACCCAACTTATTATAGGATATGCCTATCTTATAAAGTAAACTTCCCTTTTAAGTTTAGTTTGTGAATTGAGAAGTGGATAAGAGTGCACCCTATAGATATGGTTCATTATTTTCATTTACAAAAATGCTCAAAGGAAAGATCTACACAACTTCCAAGTTTGCCAAACTTAAAATACTAATAAAAATGAGCTCAGTTCTGTGACTAAAGTGATGGACCCAGTGTAAAACTGCTTAGAGAATTCTCTACATGTTGGCATCTTACTATGGAGTCCATAGATGGGCTTTGGGGCATCCACGAATGAAATTACATAGAATGCTGTGTTTGTGCACATGTATATTGGGGCGGGGGGAGTTCATTGCTTTGGCTCTTAGAGGGCTTAAGCACCACTCTGAGTTTAGATGTGGGGCAAAGGAGATGGCATAGCATTTTTGTGCCTACTCAGTCTAGGCAACAGGCACAGGCACAGCCAGCGTTGTGTGCTGACCTCTTTCATTTTTGGAGGTTCTATTTCCAGAATTATAAGACATGTCTCCATTTGATCACAAGGTAAGTGATGGCTTCCTTACTCATGTTGTTATGGCCTCTTTCCTTTACTTGTTGGCTTTCTGGATTATCTGGAAGCTGTACTTAGATGCTGGGCAGGGCCTTTACTGAATGTCATTCTAGGCACCAGGAAGAAACTCAGTTGTGTGTGTGTTTCTTTGTGTCTAAAAAGTAGTAAACATTGAAGAGATGTGTATTGAGTAAAGGAATCCTATATAATAAAAGGGTAATATGCAAATTGACCCCAACAGCACAATGATCAGAAATGACCGGTCACTATGACACACACTGACCACCAGGGGGCAGATGCTCAATGCAGATGCTGCCCCCCGTGGTCAATGTGCTTCCACAGGGGGAGTGCCACTCGCCAGAAGCCAGCTCATGGCTGGCCAGCACAGTGGCGATGGCGGAAGCCTCTCCCTCCACCATGGAAGCACTAAGGATATCTGACTAACGGCCCAAGGGGTGGGCCTAAACTGTTAGTCGGACATCCGCCAACGGCTCCAGGGCTGCCAGAGGGATGTCTGACTGCCAGCTTAGGCTCAATCCCCTGGGAGCAGGCCTAAGCTGTCAGTTGGACATCCCCCGAGGGGTCCCAGACTGTGAGAGGGCGCAGGCCGGGCTGAGGGGACCCCCCCGCCCGAGTGCATGAATTTTCATGTACCGAGCCTCTAGTGAATAAATAAAACAAGTATCTAAATGAATAAATAATCCACTAATAATAACAATATGTAACTTCACTTCTTCAATGAAGTCCCTGCTCCGTTAAACCAGTAAATCAGAAAAGGGGATTGAGAGGCTGGTTCTATTCCCTTTTTGACCTCCTGCACAAGGAAGATGCCCACATTGGTCCTCAGTGATTTTTGTCTGCATTCTCATCAAACCTTCCTAGAAATGGTAATAATTCCCTCCTTTTCTTTTGAATTTCAGCTATCCAGCTTGATAAAGTCAACCTTCAATTGTACTGCGCTTGGTCTCTTCTGGACAACTTTGAGTGGAACCAGGGTTACAGCATGCGGTTTGGTTTCTTCCACGTTGATTTTGAAGACCCAGCTAGACCCAGAGTCCCTTACACGTCAGCCAAGGAGTATGCCAAGGTCATTAGAAACAATGGCTTAGAGGGACATCTATAGAAGAGATGGCTGGATGGTATCACCCAGAGAAGAGGCCTCGGTGATTGCAAAGGAATCTGCTTTGGGGATCCCTCAGACAATCTCATATTGCCTTTGTAACCCACAGGTCCTCTTTCCTCTCTGTGCATTTGGATCAATGGGGCTTTTAGAAAAAGAGAATAGAAAAACACTGAAATTTTTATATTAAGAAATCGGAAAGACTTAGAAACTTCTATGTAAATTCTTTAAATTTTTATAGAAAAAATAATGCAATATTACTGATTTGCAACTCTAATAGCTGACCACTTATAAAAATACTTGTTCTATTTTTTTTTTGTTACATAAGCTATGGTTTTCTATTAGGTCTATATTTTTCCTACTGTTTAATCTAGTGTAAGAAAATCAAAATTAAAAGGTAGTCACATCATATAGTTATGTATTCTACTCACCAAAGGGATTAATTGATAACCTATTTAATAAAATGGATGTGTTGATATATTTGGCATATATTTTATCTATATAGGAACAAGTACATCTTTCTCTTGTCTGATGAACTTTTGAAAAATAATAAATCAATCAAACAAATTAGACTATGAGTGCCAGAAACAGTATTTGAGTGTTGATATTTAGCAGAAACTGGATTCCTACTCCAGGGTGACACCAATTGATGACACCTGTGAACGCATACATGAGCTGATTGACCATGAGTATAAGCAGAGGAGGGAATGAGTCACCACATTGGTAGTTGAAATGTCAGATATGTATGGGCTTGAGTGGAGTTGGGCCCTTTACTGAGCTTCTTTGGTAATAGATGTAGGTTCCCTCTGGACTCCATGTTTCCAGCCCAGCCAACTCCTCACATAGGTGGAATTTGGACACTCACATCCTTATTTAAGTAGTATTTACCAAACATTCATTTGGATATCAGGCTCAAAACTAAGAGGTAAGTATTATTACCCGATTCTGCAGAATGAGAAACTGAGACTGCGCTGATGTGCCTCGTCCTGAAGTCACATAAGTGCATGCTTACTGGACCCAGCACTTCTTTGGCTTCAGCTCTATGCTCTTTCCAGCACACCATGGATGGCAGTACCTTGGAAGTCTTCTCTGCAATTTTTGAACAGAGAAAAAAGCAGAGGTGTGGAGATGCCTTTTGCTGGAGGAGGTGGGTAAGCCAGCTTTCGGTATTCTCAGTCTGCTTGCTTGCTTGGTTCTCGTAAGGCTTTTGGCCTCAGCAGACACTATGTCATTTTTTTAAAAAAACTGTGGTCAATTTCTGGATCGTTTTCATGTTCATAACCGGGGTATTATTTACAGCAAAGAACACTCTCTCAGTAGCTTTGGACAGAGTAAGAAAGAAATGGTCGTAGTAGTTCAATAAACGTGGATGCACTGGGGAAAATTATATGAAGATTAAAATGGTGTCCATAGGAAATTCTATTACATCTTTGCCACTGGTTTGTTATTTTTATTGTTCCATGAGACATTATCTCACAATTTGTGTTCATTTAAAAAGCACATTTCCAAATCTTATTTCATTCTTTTCCTATCCAGCCTGTCTTGTTCATTTTCAACATGCATCATATTTACAATTTATGTGCCTTCTTACATTATCTTGCAAGACAACCAAGTTTTCCTTTTAATTAGGATATTGCTTTGAGTATTACTCATCCTACAGGGCACATTTACAAGTTTTGCAACAATATAAATGAAGACTGTATTTTGGTTACCAAAACCAATAATGTCATATTCGTGCTGTAAATACAGGACCTGTCACACTCGGTCCACCAGGTGAAATAAACACCATAGCTGTAGCTCCCAGGCTTCCTCACAGGGCAGGGCCTTCTGCAGCTCTGGGCTGGGTGTTCAAGGCTAGTGTTTCACCCAGAGGTGGATCAAACTTCCCTAATTAGTCCTGTAACTTAGAATTGCCACAAGGTTAAACTGAAGGGGAAAAAAATCCACCAGCCCCAAACCTAAGGGCCCCTATAGTATTTTAATTAATGTTACTTTTAATTGCTTGTATTAACATTTGAAAACGAGATTGATTGGCTTTTGCCTGTCAGGGTAACAGAACTTGGATTCTTTAAATGTAAAAACAGTTGTTAATTATACTTAAAAATCCATAAATACTGCAGTTAGATGTCTTGAAGGTCATCCGAGGCTTGTAAAACACATGTTTTATGTCTGTTTTATCTAAGGAGAAACTTGGGTATCACAGTGATGGATTGGAGCTCCTTATATTTCTTTCTCTCTACCTTCCTTGTTTTTTGTTTGTTTGTTTTTCTAAGGGAACATGAACATAGGTTATCAACATCCTGGGGATCATTTTTAAATAATTTGTAATCGTTTTTATTTGGGGGCAAGTTACTTCTAAATTGCTAAAAATATGCAGAAGATAACAGTAGCCCATTTTCATTAAGATGTGTAGGGCTTTAGTTTTATATTTCCTACAAACAGCACTGGAAAATGTCCACCTAAACCCTTTATTGAGTGAAAAGGCATGAGTTCTCATTAAGAAACCCATAAACTAAGAAGCTGGCAACCTTGGTATTTGGCAGTAGAGTGCCAGTCAGGCTTTTGTGCTCAGGGAATTTGTGTTCAGTCTGTAGCTTTTAATTATTTTTATGAACGAGGGAATAATGAATACATTTGTAATATATTGAAAAAATTCCCCAACACTGACTGACCAAAAAGTAGATTTACATGATAATCCTTAAACACTAATTCTATTGCTCAGTGCTGAGCAGAAAGAAACTAAAATACTGAGCTTCATTACTGAGAGAGCAGAATAAATCAAAGCTGATAGAATTAATACTGTTTAATTACTAGCAATACACCTTACCCAGAGAACGCATATTCATCGCCGATCACAGTATTTTAGGCTACAGTTGTCCTGGGAGGGATATAGCACTGAGCACAAAGCATGATGTGCCTTAAAGAATGAAATTAGAAGACATTTGAACATAAAGACACTTTATGGTGGCCTTTAGAATTACACAGCATGAAGGAGAATCAACCCTCTTAATTGTGGCAGTAGGGAAGACAGGAAGAAGTATAGAAGCTCTGGGTTAGGGTGACTGGGTGAAACAATTCCCAGTGGTGACAGTTAATGAGTATTGCTTGTAGAGAGTAGACAGGGCCTATGGTCTCAGGTTTTCTTAGTATTTACAGTGTCACCTGACCCATGACTGGGTAATGTGACCTTGCCTGAGTGGCTACTGGTAGCCAGTATAAGGCAAATATAGTGTAATCATTATGAATATAGGCTCTGGAGTTCACCTAGAGTTAAATCTTGGCCCTGACAATTAATAGTCAAATGCCATTTAAACAATTTATTGAACTTCCCTGTGCCTCAGTTTTCCTCTCTGTAAAATGGGCTCCTTGTAAGGCTGTTGTGTGCTGATCATTGTAACATGCTTAGAACAGTTCCTGGAACATGACAAGGGCATGACGAGTGTGAGCCATTAGTTGTAATTCTCAAAATTGTCCACAATTCATCAATTACAGCTCAGCTTTTTCCTCCTCTTGTACCACCTCCATTTCTGCTGAGGTGTTTGCTAAGTTGTAATTCATTGTCTCTCTAATTTTCTGTCTCTCTAATTTTTGTGGCATCCATCTTCCCTGTGACCTCAATTCTCTGACGGATCTAAGAAGAGTTGTTAATTTTCAATTTGTTTAGCTCTTTGGTGTTAGGAAGGGAGCAATGACTTCCAAGTTCCTCACATATTGGACTGTAAATAGGAAGTCACCATTTTTTTTATCATCTTTGGAATTGAACATTTTCAGTACATATTTATTAAGCCAAACTGTACAATACATTGTACAGATGCAACCCTGACAGGACAGCAGTTCTTCTCCAAAGAAGTGCAGGTCTGGTTGGGGAACTAGGATAGAGACACGAGATAAGCACTGTCAGGTGAATTTTCCAGATAATTAGAAGAGGGAGAGCTCTCTGCTAGTTGGGGTGAGCAGGTAAGGCTTCATGGACAAGGGAAGATCATATACTATAAAAATAATACAAAGAATACTCTGATCATATAAATAATACAAGTAAAATTATGGAGGTGGAAAGCAAAAGGCCTGCCGAAGGTGAGGGGCAGTACCCAGGCCAGTTCACCTTAGAGAAGAGAGTGGGACTAGAATATGGAGATTCTCTGATGTTCTTCAAATATGTTTTGGTGCCATCTTAGCATAAAGTTGAAGATTTCTGAGCAGCATGGCCATGTTTAAATGCAACATATTGAAAGATGGCAAAGAAATAGGGGGTAGGAACCAGATCGAAAGCTCATATACTATAAAAATAATACAAAGAATACTCTGATCGTATAAATAATATAAGTAAAATTATGGAGGTGGAAAGCAAAAGGCCTGCTGGAGGTGAGGGACAGTATCCAGGCCAGTTCACCTTAGAGAAGAGAGTGGGACTAGAACATGGAGATTCTCTGATGTTCTTCAAAGATGTTTTGGTGCCATCTTAGCACAAAGTTGAAGATTTCTGAGCAGGATGGCCATGTTTAAATGCAACAAGTTGAAAGATGGCAAAGAAATAGGGTGTAGGAACCAGATCGAAAGTTGCTTGTAACAGAATACATATAGTTGATGTGGTAATTCCCTATTTAAGGTAGAATTGCATGTATGAAAAGTTCATGTGTAATTAATGTATCGAAGTGTGTGTGTGTGTGTGCGCACACACGTGCACATACACACACACACACACACACAAGTACACAGGAACCTAAATGCAACCTGGTCTCTTGGGAAACCTGGATGAATAATGAAAAGGACATGAGTGGGAACTACAAATAGTCTTTAGTTTAATTAATAGTGCTTTATAAATGTTAACTTCTTTGCTTTGATAAATATACAATGGCTATGTAAGATGTTTTAGGGGAAGTTGGGTGAAGAGTATATGAAATGCTTCATTTTTACTTTGCAACTCTTTTGTAAATCTAAAATTATCCCCTACCCAAGTTTTAAAAATGTACATGGGAAGAATTAATACTCTATTCAGAGAATGTATTAGATCAATACTTATATTATAATATACATATACAGAGATAAGAGATAAGAAAGACATAACCACTATTAATATTCTGTTATTTCCTTTCTCTCTCTCTCTCTCTCTCTCTCTCTCTCTCTGGGTAGTGGTATTATAGCTAATTTATTATTTTTATTTTTATTCCCAAGTTATCCTTATTTCTGTTTTCTTTTCTTATTAGAATATATTGTCAAAGACAAACTTAAGCAGTCCCTGTGATTCCTTGTCTGTTGGAGAAATGGAAGTAGATAGGTCAACAATGGCTTTGTATAAGGGAATAATGGTACTATTGATAGAAATTGCAAGTATACACATTACTTAATCTAGGTGATACTTTAAACACGTCATGGCAACACATGTTACTTAAAAATTAATTGCTACCTCTAGCCTGTAATCAGCAATTTATTATATCTCTGTCACAACTCATGCTTTTTGTTTGTTTGCTCATCTGGATGGTGACCAATTCAAGGTCTTACTCATCTTAATATTTCCAGTATCTAGCATGATATCTGGCACATATAAGCAACTTCTAAATGTGTATGAAGTCATTGACTCAGTGGACATTAGGTAGTCAAATTCTTATTTACAATAGAAACTTAAGACATAGATTGACTCATTTAACCTTTACAAGATAATAATTCTACAATTATTATCCCCATTTTATA
Source organism: Myotis brandtii (assembly GCF_000412655.1). Lineage (NCBI taxonomy): Eukaryota > Metazoa > Chordata > Mammalia > Chiroptera > Vespertilionidae > Myotis > Myotis brandtii. The sequence continues at coordinate 4,721,087 of NW_005369915.1, read as the reverse complement.
AAATAATAAACTGAGGCAGGGAGCAGGTATCTGGTCTAAACCATAGAGCTAGGATGTGGTGGAGCCACCATTGCAAGCCATACAGCCTGCTTCCGGTCACCAAAATGCTACTTCATACTCTTTCTTGATGAGGCTGTGGTAGAACAGGCTTCAGCAGGACTTCTGGCTCCTGGTTCTTTTATTTTTATTGAATTTATTGGGGATACATTGGTTAATAAAATTATACAGGTTTCAGTGTATAATTCTATAATACATCAGCTGTATATTATATTGTCTGTTCACAACCCCAAGTCAAGTCTCCTTCCATCTCCATTTATTCCCCCTTTATCCTCTTCTATCTCTCCCAAGCCTCCTTCCTTCTAGTAATCACCATACTATTATCTGTATCTATGAAGGGCTTTTTTTGTTTTTGTTTTTGTTTTTTCTTACTCAGGTTATTTTCACTGGGCTGCCCTGACACATGACTTAGCCGTATTGCAACATTTCAGGACAAGGTCCTCTGTGATTCCAAAACTACAGCTGAATTTCCACATGATCCAGCTAGTCATTTCAGAAAATAGTAGTGAAATTCTTTCTTCCCTGTGATTACTATTGTCCACATCAATCATGATTTTCTTCGCTTCAGCACTTACCCAGGCCAATCTTCTAATAAGGCATTACTCTTCCCAGCAATGGCATTGACCAAAATGGAATAGTTCCCATGATAAAAATGCTGCATTTTCAGCCACCAGCTGAGCAGATGTGGAGGGTAAGCCCATGAACAGTGTCAGTCACCCAGGGCCTGAGTGTGGCGCTGGCATTTATGGAATCTGCAACCTCAAGCAACGCGCACGTCTCTGATTTTTATTTCCCTCAACTGTAAAGTGAGAATTCAAATAAAACTATCCACTTTTTTAGCAGTGTCATGAGAATTCAATGAGATGATACATACAAGATAACTTAGAACACTGCCCACTGAGTGGTAGCTACAATGTCCATTAAGTGGTAGTTAGCTATTAGTACTTTTCTCAGTTAACATTATTGCAAAGACTCTAAGTTTATGGGAATTACTTCAGGCAATTGACTCTTGCTACATGCCTACAATGCTTCCTATTCTTCCATCTGCCTTCTGGGGCGCTAACTGCCTCCCCAATGCTGCTGCCTGCCCAGTGCTGACTTAGAAACTGCCCTTCATCACATATAAGTCTGTAGTGGGCTCCATGGGTCTTTTGTGGGTTCATGTTCCATGTCAAGCAGAACCAAAAACATTTTATTTACTACTCACATAAACAAAGAAGACAGTGAAACGACAGTTTTCCATTCTCCCGTAAGTCTCCATTCCTCTTTTTTTCCTCCCCATAAATGACAATGCGTGGATCTTATTACTTTAATAGACCGCACATTGATTTGCTTGCAAGATGGAACTAGTCAAAGGGGGGCTGGCTAAGAAGAACATTTTTCCTCTTTTCTGCGTTTCATTTTTACAGTAGAATGCATCCCCCAAAACCTTCCAGATTGCCTATTTTCTGATCATACTGTCTATTATAATTCCGCCCGATGGCAAATTTCTCCTTATTGACTCTAAATTACATTTAATCCTGTTAGGATCTCTTTTTATTGAAAGGCATGTGTTGTGATGGCATTGACGGGAGTCCAGAAGCCGAGTTGCCCAGCCAAAGGAAAATCAGCTCTTGGAGCCTTCTAATGCTTGTCATTTTCCTGCTGGGCCCAGCTGTGTAGCCTCTTGAAGGATGCAGAGGACCAGGGTGTTGAGTGCAGATAACGGTGGGCTCCCAGGCGGTGTGGAGAGCTTTCCACCATAAGAAAATTATCTTTTGAGCCCAGTGGACTAAGAACCAAAGGCCATTTTGAGCTAAGACAGTATAATTCTATTAGTGCAAAGCCCTTGCCGAGGGAAATTGCCTGTGCTAAAATCGGTGCACAAATTAAAATAACAGGGCTAAGGGGAAAATATCTCTATAAAAGGCTTTATGACGCCGGTGGATAATAATATCCTTGTCACATTAGGATCTGGAGACCTAAAGATATAGAAGCGCTTTTACACAGCATATGGGGCTTCTTTACTCAACTTTAGCCTGTGTGGTAACTCTGTTCTTGCACATTGGGTGCTGATTGGATGATTTTGTATGCTGCGCCAAAGCCTATGTTTGTTCGCATCAAGAAAAAGCAGCATATAAGGTCTGCATACCATTGCTGTGTGACACCTTATAAGATTGACGTCTGCTAAAAACCCCATTTTGGCTAAATGTATTGCATGTGTAAGTTCCCTGTGATTTGCATGGATTTTGTGGCAACAGGCATTGTTGCTAATATCACTGTTTTGATATGTGTGTAAAATTTATTTAAATTTAGAATAATTTCATTAGAAAGGGGTGAAGTGGAAAAATAAAAAGCTGTCAGCACAAATGCTGTTTATTTTCCAGGGTGACGGAAATCAAAAGTCCCAAGGACTGTGACTATTGAATGGCTAACTTCATGAAACCCAGCACTATCTGTGATTAGATGGCAGCTGCAAATCTAAAGCTCATGCTACATTTCCCTAATTCCATGGCAAAGACAACACGGGCAATGGGCTGTCACACACTTGAAAATGGTGCCATGTCAGTAAATAAAGACACAGTTCATAATTCTATAAAAGGATGATGATGACATTTACTCTGTAATTAAACAATCATAAAACATGATTCTTTGAGCGGGAGCCATAGAGTAGAGTTTAGTGCCAATACATCTCCTTCTTAGCCTAGAATGAAATTAAGGTAGTAACCAACTGGTTTTATTTCCTCCTGCTCTTCTGCCCTCTCTAGCTCCCTTCCTCCTCTCTATCCTCCTCTTTTCTTTCTCTCATCCATCCCTCCCTGTCACTTTATCTTTTCTACCTCATTCTCTTCCTCTCTCTCGATCCACTCATTGGCTCATTCACCAACTCTCCCACTCTCTTCATCTTTCACTGGTCATTTATTATGGATCTATCTTGGCTCAGGGGTCATGCTGGCCTGGGACTACACTGTGACCACGACAGGTACACCTTTGGTCATCATGATTCTTGCAATTTATAGGGAAACAAGGCTGGGTTATCTGACATGAAGACCAAGGACATGCTCAGGGCACCAGCAAAGGAAGAGTGGCCTTCCTCCCCTCTTTTGAAAATTAGGCTTATTCTATAATATTTGGAATAAAGTACTGAAGCAACAATAATTGGAACTATCAAAACCTTCTTGGACATCTTAATCTGACTTGAAAGTTTTGATTTTTTTCTTCATTCCAAAATCCATATGGTGTTGGAGGAGACACCATTATCTTGTCAGAGCTTAGGGCCTCTTAAAGTCTTAATAGGGAACATGTGGAGACCAAATAATTAGACAGTGACATTGAACAAGTAATTAGAAGTGTGATGAGTGCTGTAAAGGAGAGTGCTATGGAGCATATGACGGGAGCCTAACCTCCCTTTTTTTTTTCTCGGTTGAATCCAAGACACACACAGTTTAAATTACAGTGGGATAAAGACCTTAGAGGAGTTGGTATTTACAGTGCCTGGAGTGGGTGAAGGTAGGGAGAAATAATCACTCTTTCTGGCTGTCCTTGAATTGGGTAAGAACACTGTTTGGGGTAGATTAAGAAAGAATTGAAGACTCTTAAAAAAGGACTTGCATATGATAAAGGTTTTTTTACTCTAACAAAATTGAATTGTTGGAGGATCTTGAGTTCAAGAAGTGAAAACCCTTTCCTGTATTTCCAAATGGTTAGTAAAAGGGGATGAGAAGCAAAGGAAAGTCCACGTCACCTGTATTGAATGGATAAATTCTAAACATTCTGCTCCTCATGGCTTTGAGGTGTTTGGGAGGCTTAATATAAGGTCTTTGGGATGACTTTTTGATACCTTATGTAGGAACATATTGCATGATCCTTAGAAAGTTTGATATAAAGTCATATATCAATCACAGCATTATCTAGGCTACTATGTTTAGCATATGCCAGTGGTTATCAAACATTAGTAGGCATCAGAGTCATCCAGAGGGCTTGTCAAAATGCTTATTTCTGGGCCCCATTCCAGAGTTTCTGACTCAGCAGGTCTGAGCATGGGGTGACTGAGAATTTGCATTTCTCATTAGTTGCCTGGTGAGACTGCTTCTGCCCACTTTGAGCACCCTTGGTGTATATAATGGGCAGGTGGAAAGAGTATTGGCCTAAGAATCAGAAGACCTGAGTATATTTCCAGCTCCATGATTTAAACCATTTTTTTAATCTTACTCTTGTTGAACTTCTTCAAATTTTTTTACCCTCCTTTGTAGAATGCATGGCTTTATAGCAAAGTTACTACAGGATCAAATTATAGATCTGAAAGCATTTTGTAAACTAAAAACAAAAAACCAAAAATGCTCTGAGATTTAAAACTTTTTCTAATGCTCACATTGATCACATACCTCTGTCTAGTGTATCCAACAAACTATGGCCCTCAGATTGGGGAATGCTTCCTATAGGATAGAAAGAGCAAGTCTCTGACCTTGGACATTTATGGTTACAGAAAGAATGCAGTGTAGACTAGTAATGTGCTACAAACCAGACATAACAGAAGAATTACGTACAACCAATTCTGTGTTGTTTCCATAAATTCCTTTGTTGCATTTGGCAATCTATCAATTTTGGGGGAACCAGAGTTGTCAATTTCCCCCATCAGATGGGATTCTGGGTGAATGGGTAAAGCCTGTTGGCCAAGAATGACAGCATGTTAAGAAAAAAAATGGTGTACTTTAAACATATAATGTTGTAAAAACAAAAATAAAAATCAGACAACAAGCTATTTTGGCTGTGTGAAGCAACTCATTCCTGTTGGTTGAGGAATCCAAATTGTCATTTTTTTATTTTCTGGCACATTTTTCCATTATATATACCTTTTATTCAAATTTATTAAGTTTTAAAGAAATCAGACCTCAAATGAAAAACCTTTCTGTCCCCATCAGCTAAAAATGAGGCCCCATATTTTATTGACTGTCAACTTCCTAAGATGCTTTATCCTTAGTCTCAGCTGAGCCCTGCCAATGCTGAGCCATTCAAGAGAAATAGAAGATTCTGAGCCTTGGTGAAAATGTGAACATCAATGTGTCCTTGAAGCATATCTGTGAGATGTACTGGGAGCATAGCAAAATTGAGAATCCCCTCCATGGGGTATCCAGAAATCTTTTATTTTGCCATTAAACTGTTCATAGAACTTATCACTTTCATGTGGTGACAGAAAATCATTGAGGAAGGTCCCTCCTGTTCAGTAATGACAAAGAAAACATCCCTGAGTCAATTGTCCTGGTGGTGGTTGTTCTGAGTCCTGGGTACATGCCAAGCGGCTTGCCAGGTAGCCTCAAGGTTTGACTTGAAATATGATTTTCCCTCAAGCTTTGCAGGGGAGGCAGTATACATATTTTCTTGTGTTTTAATAATTATGGCTGGAAGATTACCTATAGGAGGCTGGATTATTATTCTATAACATTTCTAAGGGAGACTAACAGATAAGGGAAGAAAGCATATTGAAAAGAGTCCAGGACTGCAAGACTAGCTGGAGAACATTGAGGGCAGTCCTTAGCTCTCAGAATAGGGAAACTTCCAGCAACTGAAAGATTAAAGTCCAAGTAAATAACCTGGATGCCAGAGTCAGACAGACAGGGCTAAATTCCTTGCTTCACCACTGCCTAGATCTCTGAGCTTGAGTAAATAACCTTCCAGAACCTCAGTTTTCTCATTTACAAAATTAGCTTAAAAATACCTCCTTCCTCACAGTTGTGTGGAAGATCACATGAGGGAAGGTCTGTTAATTCCAACTAGATTACATGTCCTTTAGAAAAGAAAGTAAGGTCTTTTCTCATTTATTAAAAAATCTCATATTAAGCAGACACTGGGTGCTGGACACTGGGGATATCTGCCTGCAGTAGGCTCATCCCATTTCGTTCAGCTTCACGCTTAGCATGCAGATAACATTTAAATATGCTTGATGTATTAATTAAATAAAAATTTCCCATATTGCTTCTTTTAAAAATTGTATAATGTGAGTTGGATCCTTTATTCACCTTTCACACCCTTCTTAAAATATATGCAAACTTTAATTTGGACACCCTATTAGTAAAAAGTTGGAATTATAAAATTCCTTTTCAGATCTCCCATGCCATATTATTTCCTGGGGATATGCTTGATTAAAACCTGACTCAAGAAAAGTTTTACTTTATGCAGGATGAAATATATACAAAGGAACATGACTATGTTACTGTCACAGTTTGTATTCTTGAAGTTTGGGTGTAATTTTTGATTTAGGCATTTTGCCCCCAATGAAATCCTATATGTTATAAGGTAGCAGCTAATAAGATCTGATACAGTGACTTTAAATTGAATTTCATTAAAAAATAAGAGCATAAAATGTCTTCCTAATAGTCTTAATTAGGGAAAATGGAGGATCATAGTGTTCCTATATTAATGCACTAACTTAGGTAATTGGGATAATATAAAATGCATAGTGAGAAAAATAGGAAGTTTGAAAGTCAGGGGAAAAATAACCCACTACTTCAAGTTTCTAGTATTTTTTGTTTTTGGTCCAGGGAAACTCACCAGATGTTGGGCATAACGTCTTAAAGTAATTATCCTCTTTCATGTGTACAAGTCAGTATTGTCCTCCTGCAGCCCTTGTTTCGTGGTGACTACTTCCCTGGGAAAGGCATTGTTCTGAATCTCACTGCTTCATAACAACTGCCACTTGTCCTCCTGATTAGGGCATTGTATGGAAACAGTGCATTCATCGCAAGGCTCTTGCTAATCTCTCTCCTTTCATGCACAGCCTCCCAGCTTCTCAGAGAGCTCTGCCTTTGCGTTTCTAATTGAATGCTCCTAAAAGTTGATATTCATGCATTCTGCTTGCCTGAAATCTCTGTTCATACCTCACTATGATGGTCTTATCTGTCTCTTTTATATTTCAGTCTGGTTGGGAAGTGAAATTAGGCTTGATTCCCTAATTGGAAGCCGCATGGGGCATCCGCGTGATGATAACTGTCCCCAGAACTCAATAGTTACTCAGCACTCTGAAACAGAAGGTTGCCATTTTGTAAAACCATAGAAAATGCTATTGGGCCTTTTACAGAATTGTCAATCAGGATAGAATGGACACTAATTGCTTCTCCCACAGATGTTAACATTCCCTTTTAGTGACCAGGCAACTCTTAAGACAGATAAACTCTCTTAGACATCTGAAAATTTCCTATAAACCTAAGTAGAGGTTTCCAAGGTGACATCTGTGATGAGTTGTCCATTGATTAACATAAATGAGGAGCTAACACTTCTGAACAAATAAAATATTTTAGATGCAAAGATCTGGTTCTATTCAATGATGTAGTTACCAGATAAATAAAATTATGTGTTCACAATTCTGGGAGTGTTTTGTGTCATTATGCTGCCCTATCACAGTATTCTCCAAAGTAGATGCAAACACATTAAGTGGTCCCCAAGCCAATTCCATAGGGTCCAAACCCATAACAAGTTATTAAAATATTCTCTATATTTATTTTTGTCTAAAATTAAGAAAAATGTAACATTTAGTAATATTTAAAGCAAAAGTTTGCAGTAGTACATGTTTAGAATTCATAACTAAATATACATATATTGGGACTGCATGCTCCAATATTTTTTTTTTTTTACTAATCAGAGTATGTGTTAGTTATCTATTTCTGGGTAAAAATTACCCCAACATGTAACACCTTAAAACAGCAATCATATACTACCCCACAGTTTTAATGTATCAGGAATCCATGTGTAATTTAGCTGGCTTTTTTTTTTTTTAACATTTATTGATTTCAGATAGGAAGGGAGGGGAAAGAGAGAGAGAAATATCAATGATGAGAGAGAATCATTGATCGGCTGCCTACTCCTCACCCCCTACTGGGGGTCGAGCCCGCAACCTGGGCATGTACCCTAGACCCGAATCAAACCCGGGACCCTTCAGTCTGCAGGCTGACGCTCTATCCACTGAGCCAAACTGGCTAGGACTTAGCTGGCTTTCTTTTTTTTCTTTTTTTAAAAATAAATCTTTATTGTTCAGATTATTAAAGTTGTTCCTCTTTTGCCCCCCATAGCTCCCCTCCACCTGGTTCCCACTCCACCCCCTGCCCTTAGCCCCCCACTGTCCTCGTCCATAGGTGTACAATTTTTGTCCAATCTCTTCCCGCACCCCCCACACCTCATTCCCCCAAGAATTGTCAGTACACTCCCTTTCTATGCCCCTGATTCGATTCTATTCACCAGTTTATTCTGTTCATCAGATTTTTTATTCACTTTATTTTTAGATTCACTTGTTGATAGATATGTATTTGTTGTCACTTTGTTGTTCATAATTTTTATCTTTACCTTTTTCTTCTTCTTCTTCTTAAAGAAT
>NW_005369915.1:4683502-4712172 GCF_000412655.1 Myotis brandtii | reverse complement strand
ATCTCTGTATATTATTCTTTATTTCAGTCAGAGTATGCTTAATTTCTAACTGGTCCTTTTTCATATCCTTGAGGGTCTCACTATATTTCTCAGAGGTTTCTAGAAGATTCTTGAGTAACCTTATAACTGTGGTTTTGAACTCTATAGCCAGTAGTTTGCTTTCCTCTATTTCTTTCATTTATGACCTGTTTCTTTGTCTCCGCATTTTGGCTGCTTCCCTGTGTTGATAGAGTGGCTTTGTGTGCTAGGTGTCCTATAGGGCCCAGTGGCTCAGCCTTCCTAATTACCTGAGGTGGACACTCTTGGTGCACCCCTTTGTGCACTGTGTGCACAGTTTTGTTGTAGTTAAGCCTTGATTGCTGTTGGTATCACTGGGAGGAATTGACCTCCAGGCCAATTGGCTGTGAGGACCAGTTGTGTCTACAATGGGAGAACGTCTGTGCTGGGGACACCCTTATGGGGCAGGACTTACTTCAGCGGGGCTTTGGCACTCACATCACCACCAAACCAGTATTATGTGAAATGAGAGAACTTAGGTCAGTGATGGCAAACCTATGACACACGTGTCAGAGGTGACACGCGAACTCATTTTTTTGGTTGATTTTTTGTTAAATGGCATTTAAATATATAAAATAAATATCAAAAATATAAATCTTTGTTTTACTATGGTTTCAAATATTAAAAAAATTTCTATATGTGACACAGCACCAGAGTTAAGTTAGGGTTTTTCAAAATGCTGACATGCAGAGCTCAAAAGGTTAGCCATCACTGACTTAGGTGGAGAAAGGCCAGGCCATTCATATGCAAAAGCCTCTGCACACAGCTTGGGTGGGGTTGTAAATTGGGTGGGGCAGGGTCTCAGGGAATCCCCAGGGCAGAGCAAACCACAATGACTTCCAGTCTGCTCTGCCTCAGAGAGGTCCCAGGGTCTGTGTCCTGCGGCCCGTGCAGGAACAATGAATGCTGCAAGCACCTCTGCGAGAAAGCTGCCCTCACGTTCCATCCTGATGCCAGACAGTCCTGTTTCTCTCAGTATGAGTCTGGGTCCCCAAATTCTTACCCAGAACTGGAGTTCAGAGCAGTTGGAAGCTTGTATCTCCCTCCCTATTGAAAAAGACGACAGCGTACCCAGCTGCCAGCCCCTTTCGCTCGCGCCTCCTTACCTTATGCACCTCCGCACCTCTGTACCTCCTACCAGACTCAATGCGCTTTTTTTCTTTCCTTCTAGTTGTAGAATTTCCATTCAGCCAGCCTTCCTGTGGTCCTGGATGATATTCATTTTGTCTTTTAGTTGTAGTTTTAATGTGGTTGTGTGCAGCAGCAAATTCAGTGGTTACCTATGCCGCCATCTTGGTTGTCTTACTGCTGGCTTTCTTAATAAACTTGAAAGAAGGCTGTTGGCCAGGGCTGTGGTCACATTTGAAAGCCCAACGGGGAGGATATGCTTTAAGCTCAATTTCCTGGTTGTTGGTAGGGTTCAGTTCCTTGCAGACTATTGGACTGAAGGTCTTAGTTCCTCACTGTCTCTTGGCTAGAGGTCTTTCTCCTTTCCTTGTATTTTTATACAGTAGCTCACAATATGGCAGGTGACTTCCCTCAGAGCAGGTGGGTGAGGAGGGGGAGAGAGAGTTTAAAACTTATTAGTAAAACAGGTATTCCATAATTTCCCCATATTTTATTGAATAATAAAATAGAAGCAAGTCTGTAGGATAGAATAGAATAGAATGGAATAGAATCCAATCCAATACAGTACAATAGAATTAGAGTTGTTAACTCTAGGCCATGTTCAAAAGGAGGGGATTATACAAGTACTTGAATACAAGGACTCGACTCAGGAATATTTTGGAACTAAATTAGAGGCTGCTTACCACAGAATGTATAATAGAAAAGTCTTGACACCAATTCTTTTAAAAATATGTTATTATTGATTTTAGAGAGGAAAGGAGAGGGAGAGAGATGGAAACATCAATGATGAGAGAGAATCATTGATCTGCTGCCTTTTGCACGCCCCCACCACTGGGAATCAAGCCAGCAACCTTGTCATTTGCCCTGACCAGGAATTGAACCATGACCTATTGGTTCATAGATCGACACTCAACCACTGAGCCACACCGGCCAGGCATAGACAACAATTCTGTAGAGCATAATTCTGCCAACTTTTGCAAAGATCCAGATTGTATATATTTTTGACTGGATGGGCCATATGATCACTGTTGCATATTTTCTTTTCTTTTCTTTTTTTTTTTACAGTTCTTAAGAATATAAAAAATATTCTTAGCTCCAATGCCATACAAAAATAAGACATTGGCCAGATTTTTTCTGCAGGCCATTGTTCACCAACACCTCCTCTAATGGACTGTGAGGCAGATTTCAGCTCAACTTCCAAAAGTTCTCTAAGAATGAAGGCTATCTAATGATAAAAACAAGTTTGCTCAAAAATATAATGAATCACTCATTCACAGAATTACTTAAGCAGAGTCATGAAGTTATCTTTTACTGGGTAAAAGTGTGGTTGGGATTGAGAGGTAAAGCTAAGAAAATAGACCAGTTTGAGAACTTCCCCAAATCAGAGCATTATTTCACAAGATGTAGCTCAATAAAAAATGACCCCCTGGATGAATAATGTTGGAAATGATATGTGCTATATCTGATTTTGAGAGAAATACAAAATTTTAGCACACCAAATTCTCTGAGAAATGAAGAAACTAGTTTAATTCTGCTTTCTTCAAACTTATTTGACCAAGGAATCTCCCAATCCCCTTTGTTTTGGTAACATCCATTACTTTTGTATCATGGAATGAACTTAGAAAACATTAGCTTCAATGACATATAAGATCTTTTCCAACTTATTTAGTTCATGATAATTGACATGTAAGATATTTCTTGGTTCTCTCAATTCATAGTTTTATGTATATATGCCTTCCTAAAATGTTTAATTCATTTAAACATTTATCAACTATATCTATTAATCTGGGCCCTCTTACTAGGCATGGGAAGATAAAAATGATATGGCACTTGCCCTAAAAAAGCATATTAATTCCTTATAGGCTCTGAAATTTAGTACAGTGCTTCACACACAGAAGGTACTTAGGAAAGGTTTGTTGAATAAATGAAGATTGAAAAACCAGGGCTCTTTCAACTATTTGAAATTATGGACACATAGGGGAACTCAATAAATATATCAAATGAATCAATTCATTCTGGTTGAAAAATAACAATGCATTTAGTTATTCCAATATTGCAATAAGTCTGGATATAGTTTCATCAGCAATTAAACTAAGTTTATCACCATTGTTAATGAGGAAGTTTCAGTACTCCTGAAATTTAGATTCACATTAGAATCTGCCACTTTAAAAATAACCCTTGCATATTCAAGTTGACATCTTTCTACTAGATGGTTTGATATGACTGTGGCTTTCATCTTTGTATAATAGAGTATTATCTGGTTACAACACATAATTCAATTAACATTATCCTTTAAATTTCTCTATCCTTTGCTGAAATGCTTAAATGTATTTCTCTTTTATCCTTGCCGTTCCTTTTTCAATCTTAGAAACTGCTATCATTAATCTATATCTTTTGAGGATATCGTTTCACTTTAGCTAGGTACCGTTTCATTCTTATCATCCAAAGAGCATCAACTAGGCTGTTCTTCTCTATAGTATGTATTGCTATCAATATTCCATTCTTATATATTTTTAATCTCAGCCAAGAATGTTGTATCATCTTCAATTCTGGTCAGATAAAATAAATGTTCCATAGGATATGTAAATGATCCTATAAGCCAGATGAATTAGGAAGTTTTGCTTTCAGTGTAAAAAAAAAACACCAACAAAACAGCATTTATCCTTAAATCAGACATTATGGAAACAAACAAAATGTTACATGCTGGTATATTTTTAAATGCTAATTTTTTTTTTTACCTCCCCATGGGAAAAATGATATTTGTGACTCAGGCTTTGCTCTGGAAAATGAAATATTTTCATTTATTTACAAAGAAAAAGGAGGATCAGGAGCACTTAGGGAAGCTTTCACTCTTTCTCTCTCTCTCCCAGCTGTCAGGTGGTAATAGCATTGGCCTCTCCTTGCCTGGACTGGAAGCAAATAGATGCCCCCAAAACAACCTGGGAAATCAAATTTCAGAATGTTTAACTGGAAGCAATCTAAAAATGATATCTGGTCAACCCTGTTTTTATAGTTGAGGAACCTGAGGCTTAAGAAGATTAAATGAATTATTAAAGGTCATAATGCTCTCAGGACTATACTGGAGGCCACCTTTCCTGACTCCCAACTCAGGGCTCTTCCTACTCTATCACATCATGGTACCATCTCTTCTTCAAGTTTTGCTGAATAGTTAAGTGAGAAATTCATGAACAAATAAGAGTACTGACTAACAGATGTCCACTGGGTCCCAGGAGGGAACATTAAAGCAAAGAAAGCCTTAAAATAATTAAATAAATGGAATTGTAACTTACTAGTACAACTAGGCAATCAATGGTTAAGGCAGAAATAGAAGCATGGAAGTTAGTGGTGGCCCCATAGTGTTAAAATAGCTCATTTCATCAAGACATCCTGATAAAGTCCACATAAAGGGAAAGCATAAATGAAGGTTGAAAGTTTGGGAGCCTTTGATGCTCCTCTCCAGAGGCCTAATCTAGTCTCATTTTACTTGCACTGTAGAAATATATTTTAGAAGCAGATGTTTAAAGAAGCAGAACAGATCATTTAAATGTAGACATATTGAAAGGGTACCTTCTTGGGCTATCTTGAAATTTGTTTATTGAAGATCTGAGAGAAAGGTCACATAAATAAATCATAAAACAAAATCTAGGAAGATCAGCAGTAAAAAAAAAAATAGAAATCATTCTTACCTTGAAAGGCAAAAAGTTCAGATTACAACAAATAGAGTAACTTCAATTATGATTAGGTGTCCACTGAAACTCTGTTTATGATTTTAGAGCATAGATTAGTTTCTGCCACTTTACATTTCAAACCTTGTTTCTTCCCTGATATCTACATACTTCCAGCTATGGATGTCTTAGCTCATATTGCAATATGGCCTCTGGTCCTGCACCTTCACATAAGAAGGCCAGATTATCTGGTATTTCAGGTAGTAGGAGTTCCTTAAAGCCACCCTTATATCCAGATGGTTATCAATAACTTGGTTATACATAGATGTGACTATGAATGGAACCATATAAATCTATCCCCCTAAACCAGAATAAATGTTTCCCATTAACAGAGAAAAGTAGAGACCCAGGAATGGTAAACAGCATGCCTTTGCTGACCAGCTAGTCAGGTCTGAGACCAGAGCCCACTTCTCTGACTCAAGTCAGGTGACCTTTTCCCTACTTTATTGTGGACTAGAGGCCCGGTGCATGAAATTTGTGCACTGGGGGTGGGGGGTGTCCCTCAGCCTGGCCTGCACCTTCTTGCAGTCCAGGACCCTTTGGCGGACATCCCTCTTGCAGTCTGGGACCCCCTCGCTCCTTACCGCCTGCCTGCTCGCTGCTCCTTAGCGCTGCCACAGAGCAGCAGCTGTGAGCCCGGCTTCTGGTTGAGTGGCACTCCCCCTGTGGGAGCACACTGACCACCAGGGGCAGCTCCTGCGTTTAGCATCTGCCCCCTGGTGGTCAGTAAGCATCATAGCGACTGGTCGTTCTGCCATAAGGTCCATCATAGCGACTGGTCATTCTGGTCGTTCTGCCATAAGGTTGCTTAGGCTTTTATTATATAGATGTCCAGGCTTATCCTGGGCTTCCTACTGCACTCCCCCCTGGGCACTGGGAGGAGGACCTGAGGATCCTTCCCAATTTTCCAAATGGATGATTGGCAACAATTCTTAAAAACAGATTTTTGTCATACTCTCTAGATGGAATATTTTCATGGAATTCCCATAACTTTGAAGATAAATTTTCAGGAAGATTCCTATTTATCAACATTTAACTTTTTAAAATCCTCACCCAAGGAATGAGGATATTTTTTCCCTTTGATTTTTAGAGAGAGAGAGAGAGAGGAAGGGAGGGGGAGGGGAAGAGAGAGAGAGAGGTGAGAGAGAAACATCGATGTGAGAGAGACACATTGATTAGTTGCCTCCTGTATGTGCTCTGACCTGGGATAGGGGTCAAACTTGGAACCCAGGTAAGTGCCCTTGACCAGGAATCGAACTCAAGAACCTCCAGTGTAAAAGGCTAACACTCTAACCACTGAACAATGCCAGCCAGGGCACTACATTTAATTTTTTACTCTCGCCCCTGCCAGCTCCTAAGTATACTGCAAATTTCCTTCATTTAGGAATTTTTTCAGTCCTCTGATTTTTTTCCTTTCTGGCTTTTATTACTGTGTTTCTCTATGTGAAATGCCCTTCTGCTTTTCCCTGCCTGGCTATAGATATAGATGAATAAGCCATATATCCCTCACCAATTTTTCCATTTCCAACAGTCCCTGAAATAAATTGCATGCAGCACCATGTGCCTGCAAAACTACCTTCAAATACAACAAATGGTTGCGTTAAAATATCACCTCTTAGCCCTAAGACGAGACTGTACAAATATTCCAGAGATGGTTTGTAGTTAGTAGGCAAGCCAGCTCTTGGTTTTAAATGTTATGCTCAGAAGAGATCTTTGAAATTTTATAAACAGATGGATTCTTTTTGCTTGGTTCACTAGTGTTTTACAATTAATTAATTAACAGGTTTATTGCCAACATTAGCAATAAGAAGTGTTCAGGAGCTTCGACCAAAGCAGTCTTTTGTGATTATACAGACACCAAAACAATCTGCATGATAGTTTGAGGGTAAACGTTGCTCATATCACAATTTAACCTGCTGTTTTCAAATAAAAGTAGACAAATATGAAAATGAACCCTTCAGATATCCACACTCCTTTCATATACACAAGTCTCTGCCTTAATTAATAATGCTTAATTAATGCTTAACACAAACTATAGTGAGAAGGTGTAAATGTACACAGATTGCTTTAATTGTGTAAAATTGCTTAGCAAAGATAGTTTTGAAGAACTATCAGGAACCATTTTTATGCAAAGTCCATCTGGTACTTCCTAGCTAGTAGGACCTCAGGTAAGATATTTAACTTTATCTCCTACTATTCCTGACCATGAGCTAGGTCAGGGTCCTGTCCTGTGGGTCAGCTTCTCTAGTCTGAACCCTCATCCTTCTCTAGCACACCCCGAGCTTCTGTTGTACTCAAATCCCTCTAGTTCCTAGAAGATGCTACATTCTCTGTTTTGCTTTGGCAGGCTCCTTTATGATTTAGTTTGAGCATCACCTCTTTGGGTTATATTCCCCACTCCTGCCTCCAGAAGATGGAATTAGAAGTAGGAGGGAAGGAGGGCAAGTTTGGTATCCCTTTGGTGTCCCTTTATTGAACTGAGAGCAAGTTTCAGTGAAGGAATATAATTTTTTATTAAAAAATAATTCGAGGATCAATAAATATCTACTAAAAAGAAGAAAATAAGGAAAAACTAATGAGAGAGGGAAGAATGGAGGGAGGGTATGCATGAAGGAGAAAGTCTATTCAGAATATTCCCTCTGTCTGGATTCCTTTAGTCAGCATTTTTCAGTTCATCAGTCAGAACCCCCATAGAAGTATCTTTTGTATCCTTTCTAACTACCTTTTTAAATGAACCTTGTTTTAGACCGTTATTTTTTCTGGCATGAAAAATATGCTTCATCAATTAGGTAACAAGCTTCTTGAGCTAGAAGGTGGCAGAAATGGAACATCAATATCCAAGGGACTTAGCAAAATGTGCCCCGTCCTAACTGCCTTCCCAATGTGAGAATCCCATTGGTCAGGGTTCTGGCACTTCTGAAATTCTCTCAGTGCTTCTTGGGTGCCTAGTCCTTTGTAAACACTCTCTGTACATGATTAATCAATTAAACAATCTTTGTGCTTAATGAGATTAAGTACTGCTCTTAAGATTTTTAAAATGAATTACTTTTATATGTATTCACTGCCATGTTCCCCAAACTATACACCCCTGGATAAGAATCAGTTATGATCTTTGAACCTTATGGTGTGGTTTGAGCAATGAGTTAAAGAACAGCATATGTGCCTTTATTTCATAATTTTTTAGGCTCAGTTCAGTGGACAATTTCTCCCGGAAGCCTACCCTGACTTCTCCACCATGAGGTAGGTGGCCCCTCTGATTACTTCCAAAGCATCACTGTGCGTAATTTTGAATAGCAATCATCTGTCCCCTGATTTACTTGCCTACTCAACTAGACTTCCACCATCTCAAGGCAATGACAGTGTCCTCATTTATGTGTGGTCACTAACCCAGAGCCTAAGACAGGTTGCCCCTCCCTGAATCCATCCTCTCTTATGCTTCAGAAGCTCTCGTTCTTATGAAAAGAAACCTGCATACACACTCTCCTGCAGAAAATCCTCTGAAGGGCCCATTTCTTCTTAGGAAAAAGTGCTCTGGTTTGGAATAAAAAGCTTTCCTGATAGGGCCCAATCTACCCTCATCCTCTATTCCAAGCACTCTGACCCGTTCAGGGCTTTCACATCCATTTACCCCTGTGTTACCTTACATTTTCAATGGAGAAAAACAATCTTCCTTTCCCTCAATCTCTGTAGTTGAATATTTCTCTTCTTGGAAATGCCCTGTCTTGCTTCAGAGATTCAGCTGGAATATTAACCTACTCCTTGGCA
Source organism: Myotis brandtii (assembly GCF_000412655.1). NCBI lineage: Eukaryota > Metazoa > Chordata > Mammalia > Chiroptera > Vespertilionidae > Myotis > Myotis brandtii. Next base: position 4,703,497 of record NW_005369915.1, on the reverse strand, counting down.
TTCTGAAAGCATTTTGACCCAATATACTATATCACCATAATTCAAATGACATTTCAGTAAGCACCTACTAAGAGATAGAGGACTGGGAACCAAGGACTCACTCTGTGAGCATGGCATCTCTTTGCTTGTCTTCTTCGCTCACTCTGACAAAGCACAGTGTGTGGCCAATTATGATAGTGTTTGGATGAACAACTCTTGGGTATTTTTTGGTTATTTATTCATTATCAACCTAATGTCAATACTGCATTTTAACCAGCCATTTTACATATCATTTATGAAATTGTAAATGACTACAGGTGGAACTTCCACGGATGATTTTTTTTCAGAGCATTGCATTAAAAGCTCTGCATTAATTCGAGAAGCTAACAATATCTTCTTGCTACCATCTTTCTAATCTCTTCGTTTAGAATTCCCTTCTTTCACTTTTGTACTTTGCTGTAGTTAATTTTTGCATTAACATTGTCTTTGACATTGTATTAGATATAATGCTTTAATTTTTAGCATAATGTATGGAGAATTAGGTATACAACTTCTCGACTGATAATGGTAATACTGATAATGGCAGTTTTAATGTTTCAAACTCCTTGCATATTTTATTAAAATGTATACCATTATTTCATCCAAGTTTCTTCAGGGAGCTGAGCAGACATTATCCAAGCAACTTTAGAAGAAATACAAGCCTGATTAACTATTATCTTTTCTTGTTAAACTGTAACCTGTTGCTGTGCTTTTCATGGAAGAATAAATGCTCTATAAGAATAGACAAAGCCCACAGAGTGGAATTCAGTATGCACACCATGCTAATGCAGTTAACACACACAGAGTCTTAACACACTGCAGCCAGACAAACCCACACCCATGATCCAAGGTCGTTTCCAAGGAACTCAACCAGAAGCAGTGAATTCTACTAAGTCCTCTCCCCTCTCCTCCCCAGAGCACATCCAAATGGCTGTACACTCCTAACTTGTCTCTACTTAATCAAATTGATGGATTGATATTTTTAATATGTAATATTTTGATGCATTAATTGATTTATTGTATTAATTGACACTCTTCTCTAAAATATATGTGCTGGCAACCTATACTGACTAACACCTATGATCCTTCACTACTCAGTTAGCAGGCCAACTATTTAAACATCACCTATTTTCCATTCTCTATTACCTCTGTGGCTAAGACAATAATTTGAATGTTTCAGGCACAGAATAAGATAGGCTTATATAGCCTCTCTTTCAATTAGGAACTATGTGACCAAGTTATAGACAATAGGATGTGGGTGGAAGGGATTTCTGTCCCATCTAGTTTTGGAAGACACACACGCAGTGCACCTGGTCATTAATTTTGTGTGGCCAGAGGAGTGACCACCTCAGGATAATATATATATATATCGATTTATGGGAAGATGCAATTATTACACACACGCAGTGCACCTGGTCATTAATTTTGTGTGGGCAGAGGAGTGACCACCTCAGGATAATATATATATCGATTTATGGGAAGATGCAATTATCCTGGACAGTGAATCAGGCATCTAGAAAGAGAACTATTAGATGACTAGGGAAGAAGTGATCTCGGATAGAGGCATGAGGGTGAACATATGGGAGAGGATGCTAGGTGTAAATATCTTTGTAAGATATATTAATGCCCGTTTGAGAGCATTCTCTGTGGGAGAGAAACAAATGATTTGGCTGGTTGACATTGGCCAGCCTCTGTCACCTGGTGCTGGATAATGGGCACATGAATGAGATGGCCATAGTGACAGAGATGGGGGTCATGAATGACCTCAGTAATATGGGCTTACACTCACCAAGGCTGATGTAGATATTGCCACTGCTGAATGCCCCACTAATTAATACCAGGTACCAATGATGAGGCCCTGATCAGCACCATTTTTCAAGAATTCCAATAGCCACTTTGGTGGCAAGTGGACTACTACATGTAGCTCTTTCTACCATTGAAGGTCCAGTGATTGATTCTCACAGGAATAGATACATAGTCTGTGTATGCATTTCCCTTCTCTGCCTGTAGGGCTTCAAATAGCACCATGATTGAAGGACTTACAGATCTTCCACTCACTGGTCCATCCCATATAATATTGTGTCAGACCAGGGGACCCAGTTTATTCCAAGAAATATGCACATGGGTTTACACCACGACATTCATGGATTTTAGTATATAGTAGAGGGTTGAATATCAGTTGTGGCCAGAGACCATCTACAGTAGCGGGACTGTTTTTTATTCCATTAACCTTCCTCTTCTAAGTCCCCTCCCCTCCCAAAGAGAGGCCTACTGGAGTTGGGAAGAAGCTGCTCCTCAAACACACTTAGAAATGTAGTAGAGAGCCACAAGGGATGGCCTGTGATGGACAAGGAGATGTACTACCTGATTACTCTTCACAAAAGGACTTAGTCCTATGTTCCTGAGAGTTATAGTAATAGAGATCATTTAGATAACAGCTTCTTCACAGAATTCCTTAGCTGCAGATAGCCACCTTGCTCAAGTCCCTACCTTCCTGGCTGTGACTCATATCCAATGACTGATCAAAACAGATGTATAAACAGCTAGATATTTTGGCCCAACTTGTTACTTTTCTTGGACCATTTTAGTTCCAGAGTTCCCTTTGGGGAAGGTTGAGGATGTTATATCTTCTTCACATCTCAATTTCTCAATTTTTTTTTCAATCCTGCCACCTTCACTTTCCTTTTACAAGTGCTGATCCCAAGGTCATACCTTAATAGGAATCCTCCATATTGAAATATGCTTTCTGTGAATCCCAACTCATGACAATGTTATAAAAATGGGATTTGTTCATCAGAGATGAGGCCAATTTGCAAGTACAATGAAAGGAAATAGAGAGATTTTGGAAACTCAGAACCTTACAGAATTTGGAAAGTTAAAAATTTAAATGTGGCAACTAGCAAAACATATCTACAGATAAATAACCCAGGATAAAAGCACATTATAGGTTTGGCCACCCTACTCATTGTTCCAAATAGTTTGTATCTGCCATTAGATCAAGAAAGAGAGATATGTGAGATGAGAAAACAAATAAATCACATATAAAAACATGCCTATAAGAGTACTTCTGATATTGTTATCAGTGGAAGTGGGGTATCCATTCCCCCACTGAGTGCTGGGGGTGGTGTACTTACTGTATCTTGAGAAAATACATTTTCTGAGACTGGCACAGGAGGATGAGTGATTTTTACTTGCATGGAATTACATCCTGGGTTTCCAGCATCCCATTTCCCTTAATCCTGTCCTGGAAGAAGAGCAGATGGGGATCCAGTAGAGCTAAATGCAAAGCCGTTGTCCATATTTTCCGTTCCATGTTGGAATTGGGTCTGGTTTAGCATTAGGCTAGTTGTAGTCCATTAGTTCATTGTGTGGGGTCCATGTGGCTGTGGGCCATATGGGCAAATGCAAGAGAGCAGGAGCATGAGAGTCCTGCAAGCCAGGAGTCAAGCACAACACGCCAAGAGGCAAGAGCACAAGAACCCAAGAGAAACCAAAAGAAAACCAGAAGAGAGCAAGAGAAACCAGGAACACAAGAGAGTTCCTTTGTTTAGGAGATTAAATAGCTCAAACCTTCCTGAGCTTCCAGTGGCCATGCCTACTCTGGCCAATCACCTGTTCCCAGGTATGACTGACAGACAAATACCTTCCCTATGTCACCCAGAATTCACTGGGCATGCAGCTATTCCCCCCACTTCAGTACCTTACCCTAGCAATCTGTGGGGAGTAGAGGAATAGACCTGTGGTCCTCGGGGGAGAATTAAACTACAGCTTCCTGGAAAAGCTGCCCAAGTGACATGCCTGTAATAGGTGGCCTTCCCTTTGCTCCTTTCCTATTATTAATAACTAGGTTAATTACAACAGTATCAGCATCATTACTGGCACATGTAACTGATTGAAAGCAAATAGATCAGAAGCTTAATGAGTTTTTAGGAAACCTATATTGACAAAGAAATTATGAGCATGGATTTTTAAAGAAACAGATTTTTTTTTTAAGATTTAAAATAGCCTTTCTGTTCCAACCTTCCATAAACAGAAAGTCAGTTGTGAAACCTGTACAGGCCACAAGGATGATGGACTCCCAAAGTCCACTTCATATGTGGTCCTGGGTGGTAATTAGAAAGGAATAACATTTAGGGAACGGCATCACAGACATGAAACCAGTGGACAAAAATTCTTCCAAAGAAGAGAATTGGGGCATAATCAAGAATAATGTCCTTTCATAAGGAGCACGCACGGTATCTGCTCTGTGGATTTCAGTGAATAGTATATGTCTCCCATTCTTTTCACTTCAGAATGGGGAATATTTATTGTAACACTTTTGTTCCTGTTTCACCACTGTTGATTTGATGGCATGGGGCATAATGACAACTTTTTAGTTCCCAGATCTCAGGAACAAGAGAAGCTGTGTTTGAAGAGACAAATCTGAATATCACTCAGAATTCCTGGATTTTGAACTGAGGGCGGTGACTAGATGGGACTGTGGATTGGGGCTGAGTGTGTTCTATGTGTGCGTAGGAACATGGAAGGATGTGATGACTGAACAATGGGAGGCAGAGACAATGCTGTGCATTTACCATATCGTTTCTGCTTATTCTGTGACCCCTCCAGCTTTCCCTTGTCTTTTGGAAGTAGTGATGGAGACCACTTATTGAGAGAGAAGAATCACAAAATCTCTAGGAAATCCAGGGGAGAATATTTTCCTAAAGGGTTTCCTGATTCACATGATAGGAAAAAATACACTCATTTTGTTAAGCTAGCCAATTTGGGGCTTACTTTGTTGCATCCTATTCTGACTAATATATTTTTTTTTCTTTCCGGACCACCGATTATGTTTATGCCAGACATTATCCCTGTATTCCCTATGACTTTTAGCCTCTTTAATATTTCAATAACTTTTCTTTCTGAGATGATTCTACATAATTTATTTGGATCTATCTTTCAGTTACTAACACTCCTGGCTGTAAGAGCTATTATCTTGATTAAATAATTGAGTAAGAGAACTTTTATTTATTTAATTTGTTATTTAATTTACTCATTGCATTTTTAATTTTAATGTATTTATTTTTTGCTTCTGGAGTGTAATTTGGATCTTTTCCAACTCTGTTTAGTTGTTCTTTATAGTCTATTTTTCTATGCTTATATTTTCAAGCTTCTCATTTATTTTCTTAAACACATTGAATTTGTCTATTTTATATTCTGCCTCTGATATGGCAATTGCTGAGGACTTTCAGTTCTGGAATTGCCATCTCTTTGTTTGTGCTGGCTGTCACTTTTGTGTTTCCTTTTGTGTTTTATGAATTTTGGCTGTGATCTGCTCATTTTCCTTGGCACTGTGATAATTTCTTGAGGTCTGTGTTGGAGTTGGAAACCTCCAAACTACATTTGTATCTGTTCAGGCTACTTGGCAGCATTACCAACATAGGATTACCTACTTCACTTAGGGGTTTTTATTTTATTTACCAAACTGGAAATATGAATTTGGATTGTAAACTTCTATAATGATTGCCTATTAGTAATAAATTCTCAAATGAATTTTCTTCTCTCTTTTCACTCAGTATAGAATCAATAAGTGCAATGAATTGTAAAATGCTATTTTTCTTGAGTCTCTTTTAATCATGAGTATATAGTCCTTGGGGCTTAGTCCTATGGCATTTGTCTTCATAGGCTCCATTCTTAGGCGGATCCTAGGTTTTAGCTCCAGGCCCCTGCATCTTTTACAACATTAAAGTAGAAACTCAAGAACAATAGGGTTTACCCAAAATCTCTGCATATAATATCATTTTAGTATCCTCTTATCTTTCAGGGTTCCTGCTTTTGCTATTTTATTTTTTGCCTCTGTGACTTACTTCTTTTTGTGCCAACTCAGCAATGCTTTTTAGAAGATTGAATATATATATTTCATCCAACACTTTATCTGTTTCAGTCAGGAGGGTTGTTCAGAATTATCTAGCATGCCATACTGCTAGAAATAGAAGTCATTTAGGACACCCTCAAGAACTACACCCACACACGTACACCTCTACCAGTCAAGTTGTATGCTTATCAAAATAGAGGTGTCTGTCATTTGTAATTGTTTGCCACAGATTTTTTCTATAACAAATTAATTCATAGAACTATTATCTTGATCAAATAATTGAGTAAGAGAGCTTTTATTTATTATTTAACAGTGGTGGTGAGTCTCAATAAAGATAAGTTGTTTAATAAAAGAACATTGAATTAAACCTTGGAGAAACAACAGCAAAGTAGTTGTACAAATTTGGAAGGATGTAGAAGGATTCTTTACTCAGATCTCTTTGCAACTGTGTTTAATTTCTTGTTTCCCTTTAGAGAAATAAAAATAGAAATTGATGCTGTGTTATATGCATGGTTTATGTAAGAAAGATAATAGGGGAGCTAATTGAGAGAACTTCACTTGATGAGAAGGTACTGGACTCAAATACAAAAGTTAGTAGGTAAAAAATATTTTAGGCATGTTTGAATTATCTACACTAATAAAAGAGAAACATGCAAATTGGTGTCACTCTGCTATGCCCACCAGCCAATCAGAGTGACTATGCAAATTAACCCAACAAAGATGGTGGTTAATTTGCATATGCAGGCATGGAGCAAAGACTGAAGATGGCGGCGGCCACGGAGCTGGAGCAAGCAGGAGGCTTGGGTTGCTCCAGGTGACGGAGGAAGCCAAGCTTCCCGCCAGCCCTGGACTCTGCTCAAGGAGGGGCTTGGGGACTGGGATTCTCTCAAGGAATGGCCCTTGGCGACCCAAGCTTCCAGCCAGGCTCAAGGAGGGGCTGGGGGCCTGGGCTCCACTCAAGGGGGGGCTGGGGGCCTGGGATTCGCTCAAGGAGTGGCCCTTGGTGACCCAAGCTTCTAGCCAGCCATGCTTCCACTCAAGGAGCTGGGAAAAAAATAAATAAAGGAGGGGCTGGGAGCAGCCAGAGCAGAGAAGCCAAGCCTTGCTGCTGTGGCCACAGTGGAGAAGCCAAGCCTCGATGCTGCAGCTGGACCAAAGGCCTGGGTCCTGGGTGCTGGAGGAAAACCAGTGCCTGCAGCCAGGGGAAGGAAGGCCTAATGCATGAATCTTTGTGCAATGGGCCACTAGTTTTTTATAATTTTTCAAGCTAACCAATTTTTTTTTTCAATAAATCAGTCCTGACTATGGGGAAAAAAAAGAGAGTTACTAGTAATCCTAAACCCACACATACCTATTAGTTAACATACTTGGTACTAGACTATGTGCATAGCAAAGTGATTTAGAGGTGTTTGTTGTTTTCCCCAAGTCCTATTGAGGTACAATTGACCAAAAAATGTGACATCCTTAAATTGTATAATGTGGTGATTTGATATCATATACATTGTGAAATGATTCCCTCAATGAAATTAATTCACAAATTCATTACAGAGGTGTTGGTTTTGTTGTAGTTTTGGATGTAGGAAGAGGGGTTACATCTCAGCATTGCCCTGCAAGAATCATTTTTTATAAGAGAATATTTTTATTATGTCATTGTGAGGAGTGTCTTCAATCCTACTAATAATAGAATATGTAACTTAGAACAATTATTAAATGCAAAATTTTCACAAATTTCATTGTAAAAATTCGCAGATCCAATTTTGGTGTGCAGGTATGGAAAAATCACTTTTATTTATTTTCCAACTTTATTGAGATAATTGAAAAATAAAACTTTTATATATTTAAGGTGTACAATGTGATGATTTGATATACTTATATATTGTGAAATGATTAACACAATCAAGTTAATGAATACATCAATCAACTCACATAGTTACTTTTCATATGTTTGTAGGTGAGAACATGTCAGAGCTACTCTACCATAGTGTTATGAACTACAGTCACCATGTAACAAACAACTTTTATGGAAATGTTTTATATCCTTTATTCTTTTTTTCATACTGGTGTTTTTATTTAAATGGAAAACTTATTTCTATGAGTGAATTTCTAGAAAGAGAGTATGTATATTTTAATTTTTTAAATTGATTTTGTTGGGGCGACATTGCTTAATAAAATTATACAGGTTTCAAGTGTACAATTATGTAATGCATCATTTGTATATTACATTCATATTCTTTATTCTTAAAAATGTTAGGATAGTTTTTTTAAAAAATATATTTTTATTGATTTCAGAGAGGAAGGGAGAGGGAGAGAGAGATAGAAACTTCAATGATGAGAGAGAATCATTGATCGGCTGCCTCCTGCACACCCCAACTGGGAATCGAGCCCACAACCCAGGCATGTGCCCTTGACCGGAATTATACCTGGGACTCTTCAGTCTGCAGTCTGACGTTCTATCCACTGAGCCAAACCAGCTAGGGCAGACCAGTTTTTTAAATTAGCATTTTTTTCTTTTGGTCCTTTTTAACTTCTTCATAGTTTCTATTTTCTAGAGTTTTACCTCCATTCTCAGACTCTTGTCTTGGATTCATCTTTTTATAATCTAAAATGATATATTAACAAAACACAGTTCTCATCCTCAGAGGAAGTTTGTCTTTGACTTTAAAAAAACATTATAATTTTTTTTCTTTATGACTTTTTTTGATAATTTACTTTGTGCATTATAAATCACTGGTCTTTTCCATATGCTCTCTTATTTAAATTCACATAATAACCCTGTCAAGAAGTTACAATTTTCATTTCACAGATAAGAGAATAGAAGACCAGAGAAATGAACTTGCCCCAGGCCATAAGCTAAAAGTTGTTGATTCCAGTCTTGAAACTAGGGTTGACTGATTCTTATGCTCAGGCTTTCTTATTATAACATCACATTACCATCTACCCCTTTTGGTATCACTTGAGCCTAATCCAGTTATGTCTAGCTCTAACCCACCTACATTGTCTAATTTCTTTCATAGTCAAACTGAGTGCACTCCAAAGAATCCACTTTTCCTAACCTGCTCTGGAAGGATTTTGAGCTAGTTTTGCCTTTTCCAGTCTAACCAAACTTAATGAGGCTTCCTCTAGGATGACTTTAATTCAGGCAGTCAGATATCTCTTTGGGTGATCACTAGACTAGTAGCTCCAAGATGATAGTTTTGTGTCCTTTCATCTTTGGATCTCTGATATCTTCCCATGGGTCCACATGTAATGGGCACTCATATTTATTCATTTATTCTTCTCCTTGTTCCAAGTCTTCCTTGAGACTTCCTCTCCAACACGCACTAATTTTAATGGCCATCTCCTGGGTGATTTGGATCATGTTGTAGGATATGTCTAACTTAGAGTTTCACAAAATTCTGGAAAATGTTGAACTTCAATGAAAAGCGGTTACTAAAAAAGGAAATATTAGAAATAAAAGGAATGCAACTTAAAATAAAAAATTATGTTGTACCTCTCAATTTATCAAAAATAGAAATAATTGTAACACTCAATGTTAGCAAGGTTGCAATGAAAAAAAACACACAAAAACACAAACAAGCTCATATATTGTTAATAAGACTGTAAAATGCTAGAGCTTCTTGGAAAGTAATTGGTCAAAATGGTCTAAAACTTAAAAAAATATTCTTACCTGTGACTCACTAATTCAATTTCCTAAGTGGAGAAAAAGCTTTACATGTGAAGATGATTATTGTAGATTTATTTATAAGATTAAAAATTATAAAGTACATAGCCCTGGCCAGTGTGGTTCAGTTGGTTGAGCATCACTCCATGAATTGAGAGGTCAACAGTTCAATTCCCAGTCAGGGCACATACCTGGATTTTGGGCTGGATCCCCAGGAGGAGTCATGCCAGAGACAGCCTATGGATGTTTCTTTCTCTCTCCCTCTCCCTCTCCCTTTCTCTCTCTCAAATCAATTAAAAATATTAAGAAAATTAGAAGCTACTTAAACTTTCAGTAATATTAAAATTATTACACAGATTATAGTAATTCATATTAATAGAATATTATACAATCCTTAAAATAATTTTGTGTGACTGGCCAAAGTGGCTCAGTTGGTTGAGTGTCATTCTATGCACCAAAGGGTTGCCAGTTGCATACTCAGTCAGGAAACGTACTTGGGTTTTGGTTCAATCCCTGGTTGGGTGAATATGGAGGGCAGCAAATCAATGTCTCTCTCTCTCTCTCACTCTCTCTTTCCCCCTCCCTTCCTCTCTTAAGCATGTCCTTGGTGAGTATTAACAAAAATAATAAAATTATGTTGTGAATAATGTATAGTACTGTATAAAAACTCTATTTTTTAAAATTTCTTTATTGATTAAGGTATTACATATGTGTCCTTATCCCCCCATTCTCCCCCCACGCCCCCACTCATGCCCTCACCCCCTGTTGTCTGTGTCCATTGGTTAGGCTTATATGCATGCATACAAGTCCTTTGGTTGATCTCTCCCCCTTACCCCCACCCTCCTCTACCTTCCCTCTGAGGTTTGACGGTCTGATCAATGATTCTCTGTCTCTGGATCTGTTTTTGTTCATCAGTTTATGTTCATTATATTCCATAAATGAGTGAGATCATGTGATATTTATTTTTCTCTGACTGGCTTATTTCACTTAGCATAATGCTCACCAAAACTCTATTTTTTAGGCTGATTTCCCATGAAGCAGAATTAGGGATTAAAGCTTGTGTATAGGTAACATCTTTAGGATGGGATTCCATATAGCAAGCTTGCAGAACACATAGTGAAACAAGGAGAACCCAAACAAAGATGTGTTTTTATGTTGTCCATGGCCAACAAAATCAACCCCACCAGGATTTTCAGAGGGGTCTTCTGAAGTGCAACTCAGAACCATCTTTCCTCAGGAACGAAAGGAGGAAGCATTTATCCTCTGCCTCCTGTTTGTCGTTGGCCAAGGTGTCCTCATGGACACAACTCCAGGCTGTCCGTAGGGTTCCGGTGAGAGTCCCTGTTTGTGGGATGAGGGGAGCTTTCAGGCTGGGAGCAGAGTCCATGAAAGGCATTCTCCAGCTGCTCTCACATGAAGCTCAATAGGCTGCAGGGAACCAGGGCTCCCACAGCACTCGGAGTAGTGAAGAGTCTGAAGGGACTGTGTAGTGAGACATCTCTCATTATGCTGCTAGAGCTAGAGTGTTGGGGGAGAAACACCAGATCTAAAGTTTCATGTTCAATGGAATCTCAATTAATTTTGTGCATTCAGTAATCTATTGAGTGCCGAAGAGGTCCCGAATTCTGTGAAAGCAAGAAATAGGATACAGCTCTTCCTTTTGGGAGCATACTTTGTAGAACAGAGGAGGGTTTAAGGGCAGGGAGGGGTGACAGACATTAAATACATAAGCCGAGTATTTAAAGGCTGTGATTAGGTCCAAGCTAGACATGAACAGGTGCAAAACAAATTGACAATATAAGAGTGCTTAAAAAAAAGATTAGGTAAAAATACATCAAAATGTTATCAATGGTGGTTTCTGAGTAGCAGCACTGATTACGTACCATCTCCGTATTTTCCAAATTCCCTATAATGGGCATAGATTTCTCTCAATAAGCAGAAGAAACACAATGCAATTGTTATTAAAAATTATTAAGCTTGGCTGGCGTGGCTCAGTGGTTGAGCATTGACCTATGAAACAGGCGGTCACAATTCAATTCCCGATCAGGGCACATACCCGGGTTGTGGGCTCTATCCGCAGTGTGGATCGGCAGGAGGCCCCCGATCAATGATTCTGTCTCATCATTGATGTTTCTATCTCACCTTCTCCTTTCCTCTCTGAAATTAATAAAAACATGTTTAAAAAATAAAAAAAAAACTAATAAAAGAAAACGAAGAAATTCCTCATTACTTCGGTGGCCCCTGGAAATGACTCCCTATCCCATTTTGCACTGGATCCTTTTTCTCCATGGCTTTGGGCTTTGGTTTCCCTTTCCACTTGTTTTCCCCAGACTTTGGGAAATTTCACAGTGGAGAAACAGATGCGTGGGTCTGTGTGGGTGTGGATGAAAAGAAAGTCCCTCAAGGCAAGGACATTTTGGAAGTCGCTCTGCCCTTAACAAGAACTTGGAGAGCGGGGCTCCTGAAATATAATTTACCCCATTCACTACTTGTTAACAAGGCCAGCGATCCATGAAGTTGATTCTTTTTCTGGGTTTTGGTGTCTGAGCGTTGAAATTAATGGTTTGAGAGGAAAGTCGATTACTGGATGCAGCATAGCCAGGCCGGCAACTGTTTCAATTCAGGCTGGACTATGGACAGACTTAGGTTTTCCCTTTTCAAGGTGCCCACTTAGCTCTGTGATTGGCAACTCAACACTGCTTTCATGTTCCCCCTTGCAAGGTGTCCCCAGAAACACAAACCTGTAAGGGGCTCTGCCACTCACCATCTGCTCATACTCAAGGTCTCCAAATGGCCCCAGAGGTGGAGGCTGTGCGCAGTGCTCGGATTTTGAGTTGCATTAAGGAGCCGTCTGAATTTTCTGTTTGGCTGACCTCTAAAAAGCAGAGGAGACCAATGCAGGCATCAAGTGCCCAGCCAGGGAACCTTGCGGGACAATGCTTGCTCCCGTCCCGATGCCAGTGTGACCAATTCAGCAATTGTGCCTTTACTTTCCCCAGGATGCAATGCATATTGTGTCAGTGGAGCTAGAATCAGAGAGTGATGATCTGAGAAGCAGCAAGAAGGAAGACATTGACCTTGGAGAGGTTTAAGAATGCCTTACGAATAGCTATCCAGAACATAATTAAAGGCATTTTAACATCATAAGCCTTGAAGAATGCGAAGCATCACCATGGCACGCTGGGGAGTAGAAGATATTGCTTTTATAGCTGCAGAGCTTATGGTCAGAAGTGATATGAAATATTAGAAATGTGGCAGTTTTATAATAATTTTATTCTGGTTCCTTGTGATCATTTTCATTTGCAGCATTTTACCTTTGACTAGCTTGAACTGTATTAAGCCTTTTGCTCACTCCATCCTTGTCCTGTAATATCAGAAGCTACAGTTTTAATCTGAGGAATTACAGGAAATGCTATGGGCACAAGCAAACAGACAATGGTCTTTATGAAGCCTGTTTTTTGAAGAATTAAAAGTCCTGAGTGAATTTGTCTCCCAGTTAATAAAAGCAATAGAACCCTGAGTGAAAAAATGCCTCTTCCTTCTTTTTATAATATCACTATTACTTTTTATGTCCTGTTTTCTATCTTAGCTGTTTTTTATTTGGGGTGGGGAAGGGGGAGGCAGAATCCTTTCTGGCCCATAATTTGCTCTATTTATTTTTCTCTTGTCAGTAGTCTTCTTTCAAATATCATATGTGCTTTCTTTACTAAGTAACCCAAGTTGGAATTAGTGCTAGAGATCATATTTAAATATTCCCATTTCTCAGATAGGAAACATGAAATCACAAGTAGCAATGGAACTAGGAACACAGTCTATGTCTCCTACACAACAAAAACAACAGCTGACATTCACTGAGCACCTGCTGAGAGGCAGGCAAAGCTCTAAGACCTTGGCATGCATTAACTCGCGTGTGTGTGTGTGTGTGTGTGTGTGTGTGTGTGTGTGTTCTAAAAAAACTTTATTTATAAAAACAGGTGGTAGGCCAGATTTGGTCTGTGGGCTATAGTTTGCCAACCCTTAACTCTTTTAGGCTTCTGAGTGTCTCTATGAGATAGGTCCTTCTATTATTGTCAGCCCAATTTACAGAAAAGTGAACTGAGGCACAGAACGGCTAGGCAACTTAGCTAAAGTTATATACTTAAGGAATACCTTCATCTGAAGAAACTGGGCTGTTGGACCTCAACATACACACTTTGCTGTAGACAAGTATCTGAAGATCTTCTCTGTGTTCTTGCCTTTCTCTTTATCTTCTGGGGTGCTTTCTTGGAGGGCAAGTGTCTGGGTTGGCATGTAGAATCTCATACACATGTATGTGCCATGGACTTATTTCTATGGTTGCCAATGCTGTTCAGTACCATGCTTGGTCATCTGAATGGGATATGAAAGAAACAATTGAAAAGGTTAACATTTTGCTGTGGAATAAAATAAATTAAAATAAAATTAGATCAAAATTTACTGAGCACTAACTACATGGAGCAGATAATCCAAATCTTCTTTAATTTATGATCAAGTCAGGACTCAAAAGCTGTTCATTAGCTCATTTGTTCAGAAGTCCCAGGACACTTGACAAGCAAACTCCATTAGCATATTTGTGTAAAGTTTTGTAAAAGAACTATAAGTATTTGACAGTTCTGATTTCTTGACAGTTCTGATTTTTAAACTCTCAAACACTTTTCTGAAACATGCCTGCATTTTTATATTCTTTTATCACAAATAAATTGATGACATGATACTGCTTCAGACATTCAATTAATTAATAAAAGATCTGATTGTCATGTCACCGGGGACCATTCCCAACCATCTGTTGATGGTTGGCAGATTGCATGGCTTTTGCCTGAGTAAGAACCTTTGTCTCTATGAAAGTTTGCAAATTGAATGCTCATAAATGAACAGATTTCTGGGATGATACATTACAGGTGATACAGAGATGACAAAAAATACTCAAAACTGAGTTCTTGTTTTTGAGGAACAGATAATCCAGTTAGGAAGACAATACATAGTCACATATCTAAGATGCTTCCTGATTATTCTATGAATCCCTGCAAGGGTTAGATTCCCTTCTAATGAGTATAATCATTCACGATCTGCCCAAAGGTGAGCTGGCAAATGAAAGGGCTAGGTGTATGCCATGTGCTCACAGCAAAAGCACTGCCAGCATAGGTGTCAGGAAGAAGAAAACATAAAATATGGGTAGATTTGGAAAGGTGGGTAGGGATAAGGGAAGAGATTGACCATTTTATTTCAATGTTAAAATCCATCATCAAGTGAAACACAGCCAAGGCAACCTAGGACTTCTCTTCCACTGCCACTCCCCATCCTTTTGTACTTGCACCAAGGAAGCCCTTGCTAATATGATTGAACAGATCAAATCCCTCCTTGGGGGCCATACTGTTGTTATAGGTACCCTTACAGGCCTTAAAAGTGGCAATGGCATCTCTCACATCTCTCTCTCACCTCTCTCTCTCTCTCTCTCTCTCTCTCTCTCTCTCTCTCCATATATCAGTAGATCTAGGCAGGGATCACCATCATAGGGAATATTACATATTCTTCAATATCACTTAGCTTATGACTGGGTAGGTAACTCAGGTCAGGGCCTGCTCTCCATGTTTACTCATTTATTTTCTCTTTCTTCATTCTCTATCTTCCAACCTTTTGTCCCTTCCTTCCCCAACAGGCTTGACTGTGTATAATTGTCTAAAAAATTAGATTTGCAGGAAGAGGAAGGAAGTTTAAGGCATCTCCTAGGCCTCCACTAAAAGCAAGCTTGCTCTGATGCTGCCATGTAACAGGGAAAGTGGTAGAAGGATCTTGTGCTACTCTTAATTTAGTGGTTCTTTTATTCTAAGCATCCTGCTTCTGCATTTGAATATGCTTCTCTTGGGAGCCTTATAGGAGGATACGAATATTTGTCATGGCAAGATTTGAGAGTTTGGAAGTGCTTGGGAATCAAACCTTTACCCTGAGTCCCTAACATTAACATTAACAAACATAGGGTTATCCCGGGAGAGAGTGCCTCAAGTTTATTATTATACTAGAAGGTATAAAACTATCAGGCACCATGATTATAGCAGTCCTTGGTGTTTTTAAAATGGTTGTTTCCTCTGATACATTTGATAATTTATCTGCTAAGTGACTGAGATGAAATGCTTTAATAGCTCTGCTTCTGTCAAGTCACTGGGCTGGGTGTGTGTGTGTGTGTGTGTGTGTGTGTACGTATGTGTACATTCAAACCCCATGCCAGTCAACATAGTGATGTCAGGTTGATTTCTCTGAAATCTAACCTTTGTATGGCTTGGCTTATGTGATCTTAGTTTGAAAGGAATCCACTTTTAGGCCAATTTCACATTTACTTGCAAAGGCTAAATTTTATAACTGAAAGTTGGATAAGTAGATGCCAGCCAAGCAGCATCTAGATAGAATGTTTCTCACATTCTGGTCTATGGTTCGACCTATCTGCATCAGAACCACCTGAGACATACGTTAAAAATAAAGAAGCATTTACTTTAATCCAGATGTATTGAATACACATTTTAGGGTAAGAAATAAGAATCTATGTTTTTAACATGCTCCTTATATGATTATGACTATACCCAAATTTGAGAACAAGTGATTCTAGGCTGTTTGAATTGAGCCTATACATCTAGAAATGTAACATTGCCAAGACATGAGATCCTGCTCAACTGGCTGAACCACAGCCTGTCTGCTGCTTTGGGCCATGTTGTGTGACGAGGAATCTGTTTAGTTTCATTGGACAATTGTTCCAGTAACTTTCTTCAATAAATTCCCAGTAGGCTTCTTTCATATCTACGATCTGACCATTTGCTTAAGCGTGATAGGATGTGATGGTGATAGTTTTTTTTTCTTCTTAATTTTTATTGAATTTATTAGGGTGACATTGCTTACTAAAATTACATAGGTTTCAAGTGTGGAATTCTATAATACATCATCTGTATATTCTATTGTGTGTTCACCATCCCAAGTCAAGTCTCCTTCCATGATAGTGACAGTTTCAATAAAGTCTCTAAATATTAATTCCTTAAACTCAGCAGATTTTAAGGCAAGCCCAGGGTCCAATGTAGAATGTACAGCAACTTATGCATTGCAAATAACTGCCAGAGTGTACAACTCAGCAGTAAATATTTAAATCAATTAGAAGAATTCTGCGACTTTTTGATATGTCCTAGAATGGTCCTGGTGAATCAATCCACATTCTTGACCAATGTCTCCTTGCCTAAGGAATGGTTGGTTTATTTGACAGGGAAATGCCAGATATGTTTTAGTTTTCTGTTGTATTTTCTGTCACTATTATCAGAATAGATTTAAATCCATAGCTAAAAGCTAAGCCGACACTTTCTATAGTTTAGCCAAGGTAATAAGATGTCTGCTTTCTGTAATGCTGATTCTTGAGTGTATTGAAAATTGATTCACAGTGCCTTCTATCATCCTGCTTTCTTTTTATTCATACTAAAATAAAGTGTTTTAGAAGGTAACAAGCAGATGACCAGCAATTTTCAGAAAGCATGCTTTCTTAAATGACATAATGCTACCAAGCACTCAACTGGTAGAACCCACTGCCTGGTAGAACTGACTTAAATAGTCAGTACAACTATTTTTCTTCAAAAAGTTAATTAACCTTACCCTACTTCCTCTGCAATACAAGGGGACCACTCAATAAGAAGTTAGGGTACAAATGAGCACATTTATAGAAGAATTTTAGCACTACTCTGCCCACCTGGAAAGTACAGGAAATGAGGGAGGGTTCCTGGAAAGATTGAGGACAGCATTGCCAGACTACATTTCCTTTCCTGCTGAGCCCACCTTCCAAAGCCTACAGAGCCCAAAAATGTCAGTTTCTTGCTTGGGTGGCCTCCTTTGCTGTTAGGGCTTTGGCACGGATTCTGATCCTGACCAATGGGACCTGAGGACCTGATACCAAACCTGATAAGGATACTTGTCAAAGATTTTACACCCTGATGGAAGAAGAGTAACAGAGGGCATATCTTTCCCCATCTTTCTTGATTTACATATGTTTGATGTGAGGATGTGATATTTGCTACGATAGCTATCTTTAGACCATGAGGACAGGTCCAAGACTATCACAGAGAAACTGACACAGAGCCCTGATATTGTTGAGCCACTGAATGAACCCTGGAACAACTCTCATTCCTTTTTATGTGAGACAAACAAACCTTTATTTCAGAGCCTCTTAGTTTCTGTTTATTCTGTCCCTTGAAACCAAAAGTAGCCTATTTTACATACCTTTGTGCTAGCTACACTTTTCGTTTAGAATGCAAGCTCCATGAGGACAAGGACCAAGTCTAGTTCATTTCAAATTCCAGTAATTTTAACACAGTGGTAGTTTATTTCTCTCTTACACAAAACCTAAGCTGCCATGATGGCTGTGTGATGTTGTTTGGTGAACAGGCACCTCTTATCTAGTTGCTCTGCCATTGCTAAGGGTTGCCCTCATCCATAAAGTCTAAGATGACTCTGCACCATGTCTACACTCCAGAAAGGGGAAGGAAAAGAGGTGGAGAGCTATTTCTTTTAGTCAACCCCAGAAGTTACAGCATCACTCGGCTTATTGTCGCATTGGTCAAAACTTATTCTCCTGGCTACAGGTACAAGGACAGCTGGAAAATGAAGTCATCCCTCTGAACAGCCATGTGCCCAGCTAAAAATTCCACTATGATGTTATAAAGGAAACAATGAATATCGGGACACAAAGAACAGTTTCTTCCACAGCATCACTGATGACAATAATAGGTATAAACTAATTTGAAAATATGAAAACAATGAGTACTTGGTTAATGCCTGCACTAAGCTTTTTTCTAAAATTATTTGATTCACTCTTCACAATAACCTTGCAACATCGATAACATTATTACCCCCAACTTTGCAGATGTGGACAATAAAACTCAAAGAGTTTGAGCAAGTTGTCAAGGCCATACTTTGAATAATTGATGAAACCTGCATTTAAATCAAAGTCCATGCCCCTGAGGTTTTATCCTTTAAGATCTACTTGGCTCACTACCATCTGTGCCTACCCCTAAATGCCTCATCCTAATATTACATTTTGTGTTATGTTTACCCCCTCTTCAAATTTTGCTTGTGAATTCCAAGGGCTTACATTTTCTTTATTGTTACCTCTCATTGCAGTTTTCTACTTCTCCTGATTCTTATTCTCTGTGTCTTTATAGCACCACCACCACAATGCTACACATCTCTTTCTCTCCTTGCAACAGAAAGGAAAGCTGAGGTAGAGCAAGGAAGTTGGCTAAGCTTTCAAATTAGACTGCAGGGGGGACAGGAAGCAATCTGCTTGTTGGACTGCTCTCTCCTAAATGCCCAAGACAAGGGAGGACAACATTGACATTTGAAAGCCAGTTTGCTCTTCCTCTCTGTTCCTACTCATTGGCAAGTACAGCCCTTCACTTTCCTGGCAACTGCCTCTGGCATACAATCCTCTGCAGAGAAGGGAAATAAAAGTAAGATCAAAGCCGCCTATGATTTCACTTCCCGGGGAGGAGAAAACTCTTCCAGCAGCCTGCTTCCCAGGAGTTACCGGAAGCACCCCGTCCCTTGTCCACAGTCAGTTGGAAGCAGTGGAGAGTGCATGGCATTTCTCTTTTGGAGTCCCTCATTAAGGAATTGTCTCCCCACTCAAAACTGATCCTACTCTATTCCTCTTTGTGTTGGGGGCACTGGGGCTGTCCACCTTTCTGCTTTGCTCAGTGCTCTCTGGAAAGTCCTGCCATGAGGAGGCGCTAGAGGGATACTATGAGCAAGGCTGGAGTAGAGAAGCGACCTGCTCTTCCTGTTAGCTTCCTGTTTCCTTTATTGAACTTCTGGTTCCTTTCAGTATCACTCAGGGGATGCTTACTTCCCCCCAGCCAGCCGCTGACTGCACCTTGAAGTTTTTCCTACACTTGCAGGACCAATCCGGTTATGAATTACTCCCTCCTCAAAGGTATGAGTTTTGGTTTCACTTAGTCTTTGTTCAGTTTTAATGATGCTAATCATTCACCTTAGCTTTCCCAGCCCTAGCTGTGGTAGCTACTTGTGCAATTGCTCCATAATACTTGTCAGTTGTGAAGTTATGCTAAGTTTGGGTTAACCTTTTTCCTTCTCAATTATTCATTGGCTTGTTTTTCCTTTTCTGGGTAGATCTGTTTTTCCAGAAATGGCTTAGAGAATCCATGATTGACGGCAGGACCCCATTTCTACTTCTCTGCCTATGCCACAGAGCTGGGCACAATCTGGGGAACATAAGGGCTTGATACACAGGAGGAGAGGAATGATTCCCTTGGGTACATTCCTCATAGCCCAGAAGCTAACCTGGTTTTCATTGACCAAGTTGCTATCATGCTTTTTCTCCTATTAACTCAGAAGCACTTCAACCCTGAAAACACCCGTGTTCTTAAGTATCTCTAAGGCAAAAACAAACAAACAAACAAACAAA
>NW_005369915.1:4677940-4682861 GCF_000412655.1 Myotis brandtii | reverse complement strand
CTGTTTCTTTGTTATGGGGTGGGGCCACAACATTAGTAACAAAGAAACAGGATTTCCGGAGGATGAGGCCCAGAAATCAGGATTTTAAAAAGATTCCCAGGGTATTCTAATGTGCAGCCAAGGTTGAGAACCACTGCCTTAGAGGCATCTAGAGGGAGAGTGAGCCATGGGACCCCCACCAGGATAATGGGAGCTGCATATCTAAGACTTTGCAAGTTGTGGGAAGGCGAAGCCCTGTATTGATTGAGTGTAAAGTGCTTGTTTAGAAGTTGATAGCCAAATGGCTGTTCCGAATCTTTCACCAGGTGCTGCTCCTTTGAGGGTGTCCAGCACTGTCGATACCATGGGTTGGTAATTGACTGATTGCATCTCCAAGCCTGGTATTTTTTCCCCTTTTATATTTATTTTATTTTGTGATAATAGCAGATCTTGCCATGGGAAGGGTTTCTTAATATGATAAGTTGCTTTGAAGATTGAGTGATATTTAATATTTTGAGTGACTGCTTCTTGTTGAAGCAATTGGGTTCTTCAAGGACATGCAATACATGTTTAAAATGGGATGTCTGGGGCTGCCACAGAATAATCGACTGTGAAATAAGCCTCTTGGAAAGGACAATTACTCCTGGGGCCTCAAATGCAAGGCAAGTCTCCTGCGGCAGAAAGGGGAGGCTCCTGTTCTCTCCTCGTCAGGAGTGACAATGACTGTTGCTTAATGCTTAGCCTGGGCTGGTGCCTGCATTATAAACTCACCACCCAGTATCACAGAGATGGGTGTACAGCCCAGGCAATCAGCCAACAATGGCTCATAGTACGAGTGGCTGTCGTGAACAATCCATCCATCCGTCTGATCCATCCTAACATTAATTAACTACCCCCAAACCCGTTACTGATAACTGACATGTCAGGTATACACGTAGGTACTAGGAACAAGCAGACACATAGTATGCTCCTTAAGCATGCAGTTAAGTAGAAATGGAGAGAGAGCCAATATTTATTAAAACTATACCATATGCATATATCTTATTAACCCCCATTAACCATCTTAGAAAATGTGTCATGTCCATTTTATAGAAGTTGAAACTGAGGTTGAGAGCACTGACCTAACCAGCCCACGGTCACACAGCTGGTAAGGAGCAGCACTGGGATTCAGCTCAGGTGGAATAGGTGTCCTCACTGCCCTCATGGTACATTGAGAGAAGCTGAGTTGTGAGGTGATTGAGACGTTTTCTCTCACAGTCACAAATCTTGAAAGCCTCGCTACTAATGTGGCCATTATTATTTCTTTCTTTTAATGGAGAACTTTTCTTTTTCTTTTCCTAAACTAATCAGGGATTCTGAAAGCTGCTCAGGAGGTTTCAGTGAAAGGTACACAGTGAAGTCACATCAAATTAGACGCACAATTACAATGACAGTTTTCCAATATCCAAACCCGAGGAACCATATTGAACAAACCCCACAGAAATTTAAGCCAACGCTTGACCTAAAACTGCAGCTGATATTTGAAATGCCAAATGAATTCAAGAAATCCTGTGGATGGCTCAGGGATTCAGCAAGTCACAGCATAAGATGACAACTGTAGGCAGCCCTTCTGAGCTGAGGGATGCGTTTTCCTTATCAGCATTTCATTGTTCCCCACTGATAAATGCCCTTATCAGTCATAAAACAGTTTTCTTAAAATACACACACACTCACACACTCAAAAGCAGGAAAGATATTTTCTTTAAAAATATCTTTTCATCAATAAAATCTCTGATGACTAGTTCACATTATAAAATAAGTCTTTTCATTTATTTATGTTGGTTTCTCTTTTCTCCGATTCTGTTTAATTCATCCTGGTAAAATTTCTCAAACCATTGCTTTTATCATCCGCACTTTAATACGTTTTCTGAATACTGTGGTTGGGATCACTCCAACCACCAGCATAGCATAGTTGGAGAGGTTAAAAAACGGAAAACTACATTATAATAAAATTTCCTAGAATTCTTTATGGAGAGGGCCCTGGCTTTGAGTGAGGTTCTACCGGAATGCTTTTGGGCGGTATTTGGAAAGTGCCATCTTCCTGTCCCGCGTGGACGAGGGCATGGACGGTTAGTGTTTCTGCATTGGGGGCCTCTTGTCTACCAGCAGCTTCCTGGGCATTCAGAGGCAGTCGTGGTGGAGCCAGAGGCAGTGCAGCTTCCTGAGCCTGGCGTGGCTCTCCCGGTGGCTCATTCTGTACTGATCTGCCAGATGCCCCTGAGGTTCCTGGTGGTCAGCTTGGCATGCACGTGGCCAACAGATTCAAGACTCCTAGAGGCTCCCAATTCCCTGTGTTAAATACCTTCCTGACTAAAACACCAAGGGTGGTGTCTGTTTCTCCATTGAACCCCAACTGGTTTTGAAGTTGGAAAGGCAGGTTGGGATCACTTGCTTGGGGACACTGTATGTCACTAGCTACCTTTTGGGTCTTTACTTCAAACTTGCCATCTTCTAATTTTGACTTCCTATTAAGAATGATTTCCTACTTCCATGCTTTTGCTCATGTCATTTCTCTGCGTGGAATGTCCTATTTTTCTTCCTTCAAGCCTCCGTTCAGATGTCACCTTCCCCAGAGAGTTTTCTCTCATATGACTTGGGGAAAGTGAGATATGTGTATGTTAGGTACATTTATTCTTTGGGTTTTGATTACACTGTGGTCCAGGGATGTGGAGATGAAAGACCCTGCTTTCAGGGGCCTTTCATTCTAGTGTGGGGGGAAAGGTGAATAAATATATAAACACAGATAAATCCAACTACATTACAAACTGCCACAGCCTCAGAGGTTGGTACAGTGGTGGGGCTAGTAAATATTTGCTGATGGCTTGATATGTCAATGTGGGTGGAGTGATCACAGGTGGTAAAATTCACATGCCAGTACTTGATGATGTGAGAGAAATACTGTCAGTTCCACTTTATGGATTCAAAGTCCACGTTTCGTTTCATTGGCACTTGGATAATGACTTGCCTACTGCTTTGATCCCTGAAAGTCACTGTAATTTCTTATGGAAAGTGAATATTCTGTTTCTCTCCTTTCTACATAAAATTTGACACTCCTTGAATTCGTTATTTCAGAAGACATCCCATGAAGTTTCATCTTAACATTTTTTAAATGTACTTAGTTAATTCCTGGATTAGAGTCCCTCCCCCTGCTGAGAAAGAAAAAAAAATGTTAATAAGTTGAGATTATTGCTCACTATCTCTATTTAGTGAAATTAAGTGCACACAAAAGGTTTAAATTGAAGTTTTATTAAAACAAAAAGAAAACTAACAAAATAAAAAAACTTTTTAATTCCTACACTTGTCTGCCTAGGAACATGGCTATCTGCCAGATGGAGCCACCTTCAGACATTTACAGTTCAGAGTGGTTTACAGTCTACATGCTTTAGGGCTTCCGCCTGTGCTCCATTAACGACCTGCAGAACTTGAAACCTGCTCTCCTTGCATCATTGTCTCTGTTTCTTGGTGGGTAACCTACTCTTGGCATGGCAAATGGAATGCCCTGGCAGTATCCACAGTGTACACCGCCCCCGATGATAGCAGTTTAACTCTTCCCTTCTTAGAACAATGCTGTCTCCTCTGTGTGTGCCTTCCTTCTTCCAAGTTGACAGCTCTCCTTGGGACCACCAGATAGTCCAGCTTAATTTTGAGTCTTAACATCAGACTTATCCCATCTTATCCCATCTATCAGTGGTTCTATCCCCTGGATACTTGATTTTGCCCTCTTGCTAAGACGTCTCCTCAAACTCAAAATGGGTCATTGTTCTCCTGTTTAGTAAGATACCAGGACAGTCCAAATCTGAGTACAGTAAAACCTTGATATAGTAAACTAATTTGGGCAAAGGGGTATCCATTAAAGATGAAAGTCCATTATATAATATCTATATAATAAAAGGGTAATATGCTAATTAGACTGGACAAACTTCCAGACGTCCATCCTGACAAAGCCAGGGCCAGAGGGGAGGGAGAGTGGAGGACATCTTCACAGAGGCTGTGGGCTGGAATGGCAGCAGCCAGGACCTGAGTGGGGAGCCAAGAGGTGGAAGGAAGAGGCCCAGCCGTTGGACCAGGATTTCTATGTCCCCTATCGGTCCAAGGACTTTGACAGTGAACGGGGCCTGAGTGTTGGTGGGGACAGGGGCGCCTTTGAGCAGCAGGTGGCTGTCACTGTCCTGGACCTGATGGGGGACGAGGCCCAGAACCTGACCAGGGGCTGGAGCAGCACAAGTGGGACCAGAAGAAGAAGTGGTTTCTGGGACAGTCAGGACAGGTGGACAAGTAGAAGATCAAGACAGAAAGTGGTCACTACATCAGCAGCTCCTACATGTGGGCCCTCTACCAGAAGTGGAAGCAGAAACAGAAAATCGCCATTCGCTTAATGCCTGAGCCCCAGTGGGCTGCCAGCAGTTGGCCCTCTCAGAGGCATTGTTTTGGCTGGATCCAGTCAGGGCATGTGCAGGAGAACCAATTGATGTCTTTCTCACATCCATGTTTCTCTCTCTGTCTTTTGCCTTCCCTTCTATTCTAAAAATCAATGAAAAATGTCCTCAGGTGAAGATTAACAAAAAAACAATATGCATACATACACACATATACAAAAATACATGGATATTGGGGAACTGGAAGGCAGGGCATCCTTCCAGACAAAGCCACAGTGGTGAAGACCAAGGGAGAGGCAGTTAGGAGCTACCAGGCTGGCAGGGGAGGGCAATTAGGGGTGACCAGGCCGGCAGGGGAGGGCAGTTAGGGGTGACCAGACTGTCAGAAGAGGGCAGTTAGGGGTGACCAGGCTGAGAGGGGAGGGCAGTTAGGGGCAACCAGGCAGGCAGGCAGAGGTGGTTAGGGGTGATCAGGTAGGCAGGCAGGTGAGTGGTTAGCAGCCAGTGGTCCTGGATTGCGAGAGGGA
>NW_005369915.1:4663530-4676998 GCF_000412655.1 Myotis brandtii | reverse complement strand
TGAATGGGTATGCTAAAAAATTGACAAATTAGTTTACCTGTTTTTACTTATGTAGATGCATTTGTGTAATTAAAAATAAGTATGTATGAAAAATTTAATTTAACAGAAAAGTTTTCTATATGTATTACTGTAATTTAAATTTATACTGATGAGGTCTAGTAAATGCATACATTTGCCAGTCACCAGGAGAAAACAAATGCACATGGCTTAGCGCACTTGGAACATGGGGCACGCATTCATTAAAACTGCTGCAGAAAGTCACGCCACATGAAAACAGAACCAATCACCCCATGTGATGTGGTGTGATCACGTGCTAATCATTCGCTGAATATTGTTTACCAGCAGTGACTCTTGGATTTAAATATGTAGACTATAGTTGTAGATATGTAATAGTTATTTATGTCAGTGAAATTATGACCATGCTTTTTCCAATAGGTGGCCTAGTCACTAAATTTTGTTAAAAATAATAAAAAATAACATGTTAATTTAATTATAAACAAATATTGGCTAAAAGCATTTAAAAATTAATATGGTCTTAATTTTCACATATGACATACGGACCGGAAATTTTTTCTGTTAGATCCAAAATTCGTTAAATTGATGGTTTACTGTATTTCCTTTTTGGTGTCCCTCAGGGAGATATGTTGCAGTCCTAATTTCCTGGCAGCTGATACTCTTATTTAGAAATAGGGTCTTTGCAGATGTAACCAAGTGGAGGGCAAACAGTATTAGGATGGGTCCAAATCTAGTATGACTGGTGTCCTAATGAGAAGAGAAAATAGAGACGGGAGGAGAATGCCAGGAAAGGAGACACACAGACACACAGAGAGGACAGTCAGGTGAAGACAGAGGCAAAGGCTGGAGTAATGTTGCTGCAAGACAAACAACACCTGGGGCCAGACGTTTGAGGACACAAGAAAGAGCTCTTGCCCAGAGTCTTTAGAGAGAGGAGGGCCTTATAGACACCTTGGTTTTGAACTTGTAACCCCTGGAGCTATAAGAGAATAAATTTGTAGTAATTTTTTATAGCAGCCACAGGAAACTGATATGGAAATTCAAACAAGACTTGGCCCAGTTGGCCCTTGGGTTGGGCATAGAACATCACAAAAAGCAGAAATCATCCATTCAGCTCTCTGGAAATACTTCCTTATAATTGAACTAGAGGCCCGGTGCACTAATTCATGCACGGGTGGGGTCCCTCGGGGTGGCCTGCGGAGATTGGGTCCCAGCTCGGACCCGCAGCCCCGCAGCACCACCTGGCACTCCACCTTGGCCTGGTGCCTCCCCCTCACCTGCCTGTGGGGCAATAGATTGGGGCTGTACCCCTACCAGGCTCCCTCAGTGCCTAGGAGCCAGGCGGCAGCCCCATCTCCACTGCAGCCACTGGTTGCCCTCTGCAGGGTGATTGCTGGGGTATTCGGTCTCTTGCTCAAACCCACCTTGACCTGGTGCTGCCCGCTCACTTGCTCCACCATTCTGCTGTGGTCCCGCTCTCATTGGGGCCCATCGGGGCTGGCAGCGCCTCCACTGCCACTCGCTACCAGCGCCCTGTTGCCAATGCCTGCCATGTTCTGTGCCACCCCCTGGTGGTCAGCGCACGTCATAGTGAGTGGTCGAACTCCCAGTAGAACTCTAGGTCGAACGATCACTGGAGGGGATGATTTGCATATTAGGCTTTTATTATATAGGATACTATGTTAAAGGCCACAGAACACTTTCCACGGATTTATCTTCACAATTCTATAAGTGGTATGATCCACTGAGCTTTACAGATGAGGCAGCTAAAGCTGGATGTTGAGCATCTTGATCAGCAACACAACAGGTGGGTGGTGGAAGTGAGATCATTCTAGGCTCTTTTGATTAGAAGACCAGCATACTTTCCATTACCCCATCCTGTCTAAGTCGCATAGTGGAAAGAAGCCCCTTGAATCCACCTCAATTTAATCCTCTCCACTGTCTACATAGAAAGGTAAACTCAGGGCTGAAATTAAGACCTTTATCTTAATCAGATCTGTGATTATAAGCATGTACCAGGCTGATTGACCTTGACAAATAGAATAGAATGTTCCCACCTCTCTCCATCATGCTGCTACCACCATAGTCCATGTTCCCATCATCTCTCAACAAGGCCATGCACCAGCCTCCTGTTGGTCTGCTCCTGCTTTTTCCCATGACAATGTTCTCAAAAGCAGCCAGAGTGAGTGAGCATTTCAACGAATACATCACA
This sequence comes from Myotis brandtii, assembly GCF_000412655.1. Lineage (NCBI taxonomy): Eukaryota > Metazoa > Chordata > Mammalia > Chiroptera > Vespertilionidae > Myotis > Myotis brandtii. Next base: position 4,674,771 of record NW_005369915.1, on the reverse strand, counting down.
TAACACCAGTTCCTCACAGAGCCTTCCATTATGCACAAAAGACTACTTACCTTGAACTACAAGGTCCTGCCAAGACCTCTGACTTCATCTCACGTTTCTCTCATTCCTTGCTCATTACTTTCCAGCCTCACTGGTCTTCTTTTTCCCTTTGGCCATGTCAAGACCATGCTGCTATGGCCTTTGCACTAGCTCTTTTCTATGTCTGAGCATTTATGTTGCAACTCAGAGATTTCCATTTTAGAGGGCTATCTCTCCTGAATACCCTGCCTAGAGTGGTAGTTCCCCTCCCTACTCTCTCTATCCCAGCTACTTAGTTTTATTTTGTTTATAAAAATTCTTACTCATTCAAATGATATTGTTTACAAATTTATGTCAGTGTTTATTGTCTATCTCCTTTACAAGTATCTAATGGCATATTCCCAAAGCTTCTCCATTTTTTTCTATGCTGTATTTCCAGAACATAAAGGAGGGCCTGGTAGATAGTAAGTGCTCAGTAAAAGTTTGTCGAATTACCAACTGCAATAAGCAATAAAAGCCAAGTTTCCCAGAGCTTATGGTGCATCTGGTAGGTACTGATGTATTCCTTACACAAATGATCTCATTCACAGACTCCCAATGAGTTAAAAATTATTCTTAATCCCCATGTGAGAGACAAGACACTGTGAGAGATTAAAGGACATGCTCAAGGTCACACAGCTTGTGAGTGTCAGAGGCAGGACTTGAACCCAGGTGTGTGAATGACAAATTTATCCTCTTGTACTAATGCTGTCTGTTTAGATTGAGTACAACTTGAGTTGCTTCTTTTGTTTTTATTGTTGACACTATTACAGATGTTCCCCCATTCCACGCCCCCCCCTTTGCCCACCTCTACCCAGCCCCTGCTCTTTTATGGCAGGCAATGACCATTTCAGAAAGCACACCTTAGGTGTTAAGACAATGGTTTTTTTTTCTTTTTATGGGAGTTGACCAGCTCAGTACTCAGATGAAAATGGAAATGGCCCTATTCTTGGCAATCCCTTTGGTTTTAGGTCTCCATTCTGACATCATTTACTTTGGTGCTTTAGGGATTGGGAGGACACAATCCAGACAAGTCAATGGATCCCCTGCCTGTAGATCATTCTTAGAAACAAAGAGGGTCATGGTGGAGCATTGTTCGAAGCTTCCCTCCTCCTCATATGCTTCCCATTAATTTCCACTCCTGCTTTAGGAAAGCTGGCTGGGACACAGGCTCCATTTAGCAAAACGATGAAACACAAACGTTTATGGAGACCGTGCTTCGAATCAACAGGGTTTTCCTCAGATTGAGTTGCCGCCAATTATCCTCCATGCAATTATGGCGATCCCAGAAGCAAGCAGATGGGGAAGAGTTTTGTTTTCAAATGGAGGAGAAACCAATATGCAGGAAGAAAAGGCAGCTTGTTCATTTGAACAGACTCCAAGTGGCTGGTCGCCAAAAGGCAAAGAGCCGGGGAGCCAGGTCTGGCCCTGGATCAGTCGGCTGCCCACAGACCAGAAGAACCATGGAGACAACATGCTCTGCCCCCCGCTCCTCATGCTGGTCTGCCGGAGACCAGCGTGGCCGGGACACCGGAGGCCAAGGGAGAGACAGCCCACAGAGGCCCGCAGCCTCCCAACCTTGATGCCTTTGGAACATCAAGTCCTGCTTTCTGTTGTTGTTCAGCAGTGACACGTTGGTGTGTTTTATTAAAGAGAATTTAAAAAAAAGCAAAAACTCAAGCCATATGGCAAACCTCCATGGACAGCTTTAATCATTTGAAGTTTCAGGAAATCTAAAAGATATTTCCCTTTTCTTGAGGATGAGATTGCCCTAAACTTCTGCCTCTTGAGCTGAGCATTCACAAGAGAGCCAAGGATGCTATTGAGTGACGACCGTGATTACTGCTCTCTGGGTTTGTATTTATAATTACAAGGTACACCCTGGGCTCTGTCAACCATAGTCGGTGTGGCCAGTTCCAGGATTGTGGGTGCTTACAAGGAATTTGGTCCCCCTTTGACAAGAAGGGAACATTATCACATCCAAGGCACGTGATTTGGAGTGTGGGAATGATTCACTCAGTAAGTTAATTGAGGTAAGAAAGGTATAATTAAATGAGGGAAATGCAAAAATAATCTCAACCCATAAGCAAATGAAAGTGGCTTGAATATTAGTTATCACCACATAGCAAATAATGACTTATGATGCTGTTTGAAAAGACGGGCCATTTCGGTTAGGTGGGAAAAGGCTCACATGACCTCAGTTTTAGTCCCAGTTGAGTCACACAGAGCTGTGTAACTTTGGTCAGATCATTTAATCTGCCCGAGGCTTGGTTTCATCCTCCAGGTTGAAGGGACACTCTCAAATTCTGGGGTGAATTTTCCTAATGGAAGCTGAAACATGCATTTTTTGTTAGAGGGGGCAAAAATAGCCTGATACATTTTGGGCTTTTTAAAGAGGCTGATTCCTTTGTAAGCACCCGAATGAGGTTGCCAGAGAACATATTGAAGATTGCACGAATGATTCGCTACAATTGCACATCTCTTACCGGAATGAACCTTGCAGGGATGAAGTGGGCTATGCAAACAGAAACAGCAACATGGACAAGACGGATGGTGTCTATTTGGATGGCAAGGGGGGAAAAACGCCCAGGAACCCTCTCAGAGGCAGGAAGCAATTTTGGAAGTGCTGCAAAAGACAATGATATTGTTCTTGGTCTAATAGGTGATCTACCCATGAAATAAAGCTGCAGGGCCACGTTTGTCTTGGTTAATAATGTCAGCGGAATGAGGAGGCTTAGCTGTAATAACTGTAATAACTGTGTCGATGTAACTGCTGAGCTGAATTTCCATCTGCAGCCTCGTAATATATGACCTTTGTTATGCCTCCACCTGTTGATTTTTTAAAGGCAAAATTGGCTTGTCTGTTCTGTTCAGGGGACGGAGGCTGAGATAGGCTATTTTCCCTGGATAAATCAAGGTCTTGTGGGTGGTGATTTAATCTCACAAGTGTGTTTTTGGATTTGATTAAAATTGCAGAGAAAGAAGAGGAACATTAACACATGCATTGTTCCTTTGATACCGAGTCAGGTGGGCTTCAAGCTGGACATTTTTATTTGCTTCTTATCTTTCCTTTCTGTGTTTTTTTTTTTAAATTCCCCCATAAAACAAATACTGATGCCTGCATTTTCTTCCTGTGACATTTTTCCTGCCCTGCCCCAATAGAGTTAAGCCTTCCCTACTCTTGGGAATGTGTTTTTTGTATTACACTTGTCACTCTGCTTTGAAATTCTTTTGCTGAAACATGGAATCTCCATCCCTGTCCTGTGAGTTCCTTCAGGGTGGAGACTAGATCTTGTTCATTTCCAGATCGCTAATACCTGACAAGGAGCCAGTTGGAAGCTGGGTGAATCATTCAAAATTTTCTAACTCATTAGTAGCAAACACAGGGTCACTAGCCTTGACCTTGGGTCAACCCAGTTGGTTTGGCATCCTCACAGGCCCTAGGCAGACACCTTTGTCCTTGCCATTTCCTCTCTGCCATGCCCAGGCTCATACACCACTTTACTTATTTATTTGTCTATGCCATCTTTCTTTCACTCCACTAATTGCATTTTTTTTTGCCTTCTTCCATTTTGTTCATTTCATTACCACTTTAATTCCCCCCCCTTTTTTTTATCCTCCCATTTGAGGCCTTGGGGTGTTCTGTGACACATGCTGAAACCTATTGCTTAGCTTAAATAATACCAAGCATTTCCCTGGCTGGCCTGATTATGTAGACTTGTCCTTCTCAAACGTGGGGTCTTGGGGTTTCAGAATTCCCAGGGTAGACACGTTGTAATTAAAGTGTGAATGACAATGTATCTAATGCCCTAAGTATGTGATTAGGAAAGGGGTGTAGATGCAGGGTGCTATGACTGCAGAGGACACTGAGCTCATTTAGAGGAATGGAGAGATCACTGGAGGGGAAGGAACTCTGGCTGGGCCTTGAAGGATTCAGCAGAGTCTGGACTCAGCGGGATTGGGTTTCAGTCTTGCATCCAGCACTGATTGACACAGTGAGCTTAGGCAAAGTCCTGCACCTTTCCAAGCCTTAGTTTTTCCATCTGTAAAATGGGAATGGTAATGATCATAATACTATTTCATGCTAAGGATTTAAAAAGACAATGAAAGTAAAGGGCTTAGAATAGTGCCTGGTTTACAGTGTTCCACACATGTGAACTAACTATTCCCAAAGTGTTAACTTTATGTAATTTTCTGTTGCCCTCATAGGCATAGGTAGATCATAGATTATAATGCAAAATTCGCCTACATTTCTGGGATAAAACACATCCTCAAAGAAGTTTTAATCCTGGGATGATAGGCCTCACTCCCTGAACAGTCTGTCCACTCTCCTCTGTCTTGATGGGCTCTGGGACCCATGGCTTGGTTACAAGCACGCACTGGAGTGGAAAAATCATAGCCAAAGACACTGAGTGTGGGAAGTGCCAACTTCCCTGGCCCTAGAGCTTAGCCAGGCCTTTTAGACAGAAGGCAGTGATGATGGATGATGTCGATGGGCTACATGGGCACTGCCCACACAGACAGGGGCATGACGAACAGCTACAGCCTGTGCTCGCTGCCCCCTCCTTGATTCCCTTTAGCATCTCTCACACCCACAGTCCCAACCACCCAGTTCTCTCTACCTGGTCAGACTGACACTATCTTCCTCACCCTTGTGGTTACCCATCTATACTTGTCTATCTAGTTCAGGGCACTTTCTATCCCATTTTCCACCTCTGTCCCTACCTCTATAGCTTCTTCTTGATCCCTGAGAAGAGTTTGTAAGTCCAATAAATTAATTCTGAAAAATAACCAATGAATGATACTGCAGGCAACATGTTATGTCTTCACAGAAATAGAGTTGATGCTTGTTATTCATGGTGGCTATGTTTTATAAAGCCACTGTCAACACTGAGCTAGAGACTACTGAACCATTGGTCCTAGGGGAACACAGCGTTAGGTTCCTTTGAGCCTCTGGCCACATTTTTTTACAACCAATCAGTACATGGCCTTGTTTTATGTGTTTCTATTTAATACATTATTTAATATATATTGTTGATTCATTAACATTGTTGATTCATTAACATTGAACTCATGGCCAATAGCACTATAATTCACACCTGAATGAAACTTATCTAACACATGTACTATCTCACATCAAAGCTGGCTTGTGCTAGGAATACTGGACAGAACTTTAGCACTACATTGGGGATGCGGGGGGGCAGGGGAGGATGACGAGCATTTTCAACAGCAAAATCACCAGCAAAAAGCCCAGATGTGGAAAGCATGGTGCTGAATAGATCCTGCCAAGGACACTTGTTTGTAGGATGAGAGCTACTAAAACAAGAAGGCAGAGCATTGCCATGTTGGAACTTAGGTGGGGGCATGAGTATCAGAAGACTCAATATTTGTGTCATACTGCACATGTCTACGAATGACCACAGAAGTGCCATAAATTTTGGTTTTGTCCAGTAAGCAAATTATCATATATGGAGCCTGCAAATAATAAGGATAGGTTATAAATGCATGATCACAGAGTTCAGGCTACAAGGAGTATCTCTTTTAGAACTGAACATCTCTGAGGGCTCAGTGCCATCATACAGTCAAGTGCATGGTGGTTTACAGTTTCCCAACTGCATGTCCACTTTCCAGTGTGGTGAAGAGCATGGGGTTCAGAGTCAGTCAGACAGGCTTCCCCATTATTAGCTGCGCAATCTCAGACAACCCAACTCATTTGTATCACGGTTTATCTATAAAAATATAAAGTACTGAGGAATTCTACTAAGATTTATATTCATCCCTCAGAAAATTCTTGGGAAGACTAAACACATGCAAAGGGCTATCAGACAACCAATCTGGATGTATTAGAAGCACTCGATAAATTTACCAATTATATTTGGCCTCTATCTTTGATTGTCTTCTCTCCTCTTCAATAGCTAGCTAACCCAGATTTGTTCTTCAGAGCCCATGATTTTTTCAAAGCCTAAGTTTTCCCTCCACAGTTTCAATCTGGAGTCCTTTTGGAGAGAGCTCAGTGTCTTCTGATACCATAGCACTGAATGTCCATGCCTCTCACTAATCACATGTTGTTTCATAGAATCAGTTATATTGTCATTTGTAAATTTTGTCCTTTTTTTGCCCTGTTTTCTCAATTACATATAATAAAACAAGTTTGAATATCTATGATGTGCAGTGCTCTATGTGATGCTCTGGAGGGTCCCTGACCTCAAAGAGCTCACCTTGGAATAATTTTTGATTATTTTCATGTTTGGTTATTGCTTTTAATGGTTTTTCTATGCATCTTTGCCTCATTTGTTTCTTGACATTTACATCTCCTTACTCTACAACGTGGGCATGACAAAGTTCAATATCTCCATTTTACAGATGAATGCACTGATCATTAGAGAAGTGAAGTAAATTTTCCAGGTTACATGGCAACCTGAGGTAATATTGATGATGATAGTGATGATGATGATGATGATGATGGCGAAAGCGACACATTACTTACAGGGAGACACTTATTGGTACCCTAATGTTTGTGTGAATTTTTTTGTTATTATTAATCCTCACCAGAGGATATTTTTCCATTGATTTTTAGAGAGAGTGGAAAGGAGGAGGAGAGACACATAGAGAGAAACATCAATGTGAAAGAAACACATTGCTGTGTGAATTCTTTTAACCAGTGAACTCAACCTGCCCTGAGAAAGGCCTTGAAACTTTCTTCTCTATTCCAAGTTAGCCACCAGCTGATGTGTTGATTCAAGTTTATCACTACCACCAGGACATGACAATGAAAACTCCAATAGGGGGATCTGCCAAAGATTCCAGCAAAAATCTGACAGAAGCTATTTGAAATTCTAATTCTGATGCTGATTTTAGCCATAAAAAGTCCAACATCATGGACCATTGCACAGAAAGAAAGAAGGAGGCCAGAGAAAGATAGTGGACAGCAGGACACACAGCAGGAAACAGATAATGATGTCAAATATTTGTATCTGATGCCTCTGGTCATCCCTTTCTGAGATTGAGATTTCATATTGCAGAGCTTCTGCCATCTCAGCATTCAGAATTCTGTACTCTTTGAATATCAGATATTTAAGCCTTTGTTTCAATTTAGGTCAAAATCACTCAAGCAGAACCTCGAGTTAATGTGTAAAATTTTCCCTAGGGTATCCCTCATTTTGGAATGAATGGCTTAGTCCCATCTAAAAAAATTTCAGGCATTAGTGAGTAGGCTTGGGGGTGGGGGTCAGCAAGGAGAACTCTTTCAAGTATTATTCCAAGAAAATATCATGCATATCATTAGAATATACTCTGCTTTGTCCTTTCTGAGTCTCAGTGTTTGTAATATTCCCTATTATTTAACCATCTGTCATTTCTAAAGGCAAGGGTAAGGGGTTGAATGGAAGAGGACTGTTCTTCTACGTGACTTAGTCCTTACATTCTAGGATTCCACCTCCCATCTTATCTCTTCACTGTTTTTTCCAAACTCACAAATACTTTATGTGTATGCCATTACTATTTTTAAATTACTACATAGAGGGGAGAAAAAAGAAAGGCAAGAAAAGTCTCTATCTTTCCCCTCATCCCTTTCCTTGTGTCCACTCCTTGTATCCATTGTCAACTATGTTTTGAACTATTAATCTTAAGCAAAAATATATTTTTATTCATTTCAGAGAGGAAGGGAGATGGAGAGAAAGATGGAAACATCAATGATGAGAGAAAATCACCAATTGGTTGCCTCCTGCACACCCTACACTGGGGATAGACCTTGCAACCCAGGCATGTGCCCTGACTGGGAATTGAACTGTGACCTCCTGGTTCATAGGTTGATGCTCAACCACTGAGCCATGCCAGCCAGGCAATCTTAAGCAAAATGTATTGATATTTCCCTCCCAACACTTATGAAAAGGTAAAAAATTCTTTCATTATCTTCCCTTTTTTTTTTTAATTCATAAGATATTAATTCTCAGTTTGTCTATTGGTTACCCTTTCAAATTTAAATAATATGTTTCAACTTCTATTTCTTGGTCCATCAACTCTAGTAAATCAAGGACTCTTATTTTGTTGTAGGCACCATTGGCAGAAAAGAGTCTCTGCTGGGGTTGTCTTGGGGAAAGGCCAAGCCTAGGTTTTGCTCTGTAAGATCAGCAGATCCAGGAAGACTACCTGTCACCAGGTTGGCAATAAAAACCTCGGGACAAAGCCACATTGGAAACCAATAACACAGAAGGTTTAGTAAAGTTAAAACTGATAAACCCAGGGTAAAAAAAATCAACATGATAAACAGTAATTGGGAAAATCACTCACTTAAAAAAGAAACACTATCCAACAATTAGCCGAATTAGCATCTCTATTGATTCTTGGAAGTATTTTCTCCCATTTAACCTACTCAGATCAATTAGCTTGGCATCTGCCTCTAACTTCATATATCAATATAACTGTTTGCTCCCCAGCCTAACTGGTACTTAGGAGATAATGGGAGAGGTGGGCCACCTTACAAGACAATAACACGGTTCCTGGAGAAATGGAGAAATAAATGGAGAGACTGAAGGAACAAGATTTTTTCCAAAAAAAAGTGGTACATCCCTCTCATGGTGCCTAATACACAGGTGGTTAAACAATTAAGTTTATTTTGGATGCAAAGTTAATTACTTTGAAGTCAATGATATGCTGTTGATAAATACTACCCTTAAAACTCTTTGAAATAACAAGGCAGTCACTCAGAACAGCTAAAATGGCAATGGTTGACATATGTTACTACAGGGATTATGGTCTTCCTACCAAGTTATCTGATCTTTCTCATCTTAATTGAACCTTAGCAGGGCTGGCTTAGAAGTTACCTGGAGGTGGGGACCAAGAACCCCATTATTTTCCTTGTTAGGCCGAGTGATTATTCTCCAAATGCCTTGATTAGCTGTTAAGCCCCTTTCTCTCCATTGTTAAATCCCTTGATTTTAAATTCCATTTAGGAGCCAGGCTAGTCCCAAATATCAAAGAATCTATCTATCTATCAATCTATCTATCTATCTATCTATCTATATAAGGCTAATATGCAAAGTGTTCCCTCAGGAGTTCGACCGGGAGAACGGGAGTTTGATCACTTGCTATGATGTGCGCTGATGACCACTGGGCAGTGTGGAACATGGTGGGCGACCAGTGGCGGCGGGGCACTGAGGGAGCAAGGGAAAGAGGAGGCGGGAGGCAGGGAGGCGGGGGAACCACGTGGTGGTGGCTCATGGGTGGCAAGGAAAGAAGGAGGTGGAGAGGTGGGAACCTGATCAGCCCTGATCCCCAGCCAGGCCGAGGGACCCTACCCATGCACGAATTTCATGCACCAGGCCTCTAGTCTATATATATAAATATGCAAAGTGTCCCTTCGGGAGTTCGACTGTGAGTTTGATCATTCGCTATGATGTGTACTGACCACCAGGGCGCAGTGCGGAACATGGCGGGTGACCAGCAGCAGTGGCAGGGTGCTCAGGGAGAGAGGGAAGGAGGAGCCAGGGAGGTGGGGAAGCAAGGAACCATGTGGTGGTGGCACGTGGGTGGCGAGGGAAGGAGGAAGCGGGGAAGCGGGGAGGTGGGGAACCTGATTGGCCCTGATTGCTGGCCAGGGCTAGGGACCCTATCCTTGCATGAATTTCATGCACTGGGCCTCTAGTACCATCATAATTGGCCAATAAATGAATGGAAACTTGACTTACTCTCTGCAAAGTTCAAATTCCTGTTAGAAGCAATGGATCACAAACAATGGGGCGGGGGCAGTTGAACAGGTGTGTTATCCAAAGTAAGATTTATATGGCCATTAAAAATAATGTCTACAAATAATATTTAATAATGGAAATGCTGCAGTCAACAGTTAGGTGTAAAAATGCAAGAAACAAAACTTCTCTGGGAATCTAATTTTATTTGGGACAGCTACATATGGATCACCAGAAAAGAAAACTAGAAAGAAATATGTTTATCTCTAGAAGATAGATAGTAATTTTGTTGTTGTTGTTGTTGTTTACATTTTTCTGCATTTTCAAAATAGTCATTGAACACATATATCTTTTACAATCTGAAGAAATAGACCATTTTTAAATAATTGTAATTTTGTTGTTGTTGTTGTTGTTTACATTTTTCTGCATTTTCAAAATAGTCATTGAACACATATATCTTTTACAATCTGAAGAAATAGACCATTTTTAAATAATTAAAGGGACAACGAAGGTTCAGAAATTCAAACCTTGAATTTCTCCTGCACCTATCCTTTTCCTACCTGCTATTTTACAACCTACCCAGGCACGGAGCTAGATATCTCCAAATTTCTCTGTGCAGTGAACTAAGTCTGCTACCTCCTGGCCAGGTAGCTCAGTTGGTTAGACCATAGTCTCAACACACCAAGGTTGCAGGTTGGATCTCCTGTCAGGGCATATATAATAATCAACCAATGAATGCATGAATAAGTGGAACAACAAATAGATGTTTCTCTCTCTCTTCCTTCCTCTCTTTCTCTAAAATAAAAAAGAAAAGAAAAGAAAGGCTATCTACCTTTCTTTGCCATAGACAGACATAATGAAGGATGGTAGAATGATACCTGTAAAAATGCTCACTATTTTAGAGGACAGAAAGTTTATATATTCTTTTAACACAGTGTTTCTCAGTGATGGTGGTTCAGTTAGAGGCCCAGTAGAAGACAGAGGGCATATCCAGGAGGGAACATTGACAAGAGCCCCCTCAAGGGGCTATTTGCAAAGATGGCAGCAGACCTAAGGGAAACCTGCAAGGGTGGTGGGACTGAGGAGAGGCCTGTCTGAAAGTAGACACTGTCTTCATTGCAATAGGCATTGGATGGATTACTACAAAGCAATAAGTTGTAATGAACTATTGATACTCAATAACATAGATAAATCTGAAAATAATTATGTTGAACACAAGAGTGCGTACTCTGATTCCATTTATTTAAATTCTAATTAAGGTGAAACAGATCTATAAGGTGGAAATCAGATCAGTGGTTTCCAGGCTGCAAAGGTGGGGGCACTGCAAAGGGACACTAGGGATGTTTGTGGTGATGGCATGTTTTCTTTCTTGACTGAGGTGATGGCTACACAGGTATGTACCTTTGTCAGAACTCATTCAACAGGTCAAGTAAAAGGGGTTTTTACCACATGCAGATACAGTTGATAGAGAAAGAGAGGAGGAAGGAGGGAGGGAGGGAAG
>NW_005369915.1:4635790-4661335 GCF_000412655.1 Myotis brandtii | reverse complement strand
TATATCAATTATATATATATTTGATATATATAATAAATTGATTAAGGTATTACATATGTGTTCTTATCCTCACAGTAAATTTTTTAAAGTTATGACACTTTCAAGTTTATGGAGATAAAATGCTAAACATAATGTTTGGCATCTTTGGAAGTAGTCTATAAAATTGTGATGCATACATGGATGCCATTGGAATATATAGGACTTCCTTCCTCATCTCCAAATGGTCTCAGGTTGCTCTTTCTCTTTTTTTTAGATTTTAATCTCATTTGTCTTCTTTCTATGTTTCCCATTACTTTGAAGATTGTCTGACTATGCAATTGTCTGAGCCTAATTGAGGGAGGACTGAAAAAGTCCATTTCCACTGTGGTTAGAATTATGTATAAACTAAGGGTGAATGGGCACCCAGAAACTAAAAGACACACAGAAACTTTGCTACACTCATTTTGCCTTTTAAAGACTCCTGTTACAGGTTTTACATTTAAACTCTGGATTTGTGAAGCCCCTTTTAGTCATATATTTCTATACTAGAGGCCTGGTGCATGAAATTCGTGCATGGAGGGGAGGTGTCCCTCAGCCCAGCCTGCACCCTCTCCAATCTGGGACCCCTCGGGGGATGTCTGACATACCTCTCACAATGACTGCTGGCTGGCTCCCAACCGCTCACCTGCCTGCCTGCCTGATTGCCCCTAACCGCTTCTGCCTGCCAGCCTGATCAGCCCCTAACCGCTCCCCTGCCAGCCTGATTGACGCCTGACTGCTCCCCTGCCGGCCCGGTCGCCCCCAACTGCCCTCCCCTACTGGCCCGGTTGCCCCTAACTGCCCTCCCCTGCCAGCCTGGTTGTCCCCAAATGCCTTCCCCTGCTGGCCATCTTGTGGTGGTGGGCACCACCATCTTTGAGGGTGGGGCTATGTTAAGTTTATTTTTCTCAGGTTGTCACTCCCACAACTGCCTTCCCCTGCTGGCCATCTTGTGGCGCTGGGTGCCACCATCTTTGAGGGTGGGGCTGTTTTAAGTTTATTTTTCTCAGGTTGTCATTGATTCCTGCTTCCACATATATTTGGGGAATGTGGGAAGTCTGAGAGTTAAGCCTACCCCAGTTGATGTTACAGGCTTGGCTCTTGTCATGCTCAGTCAGGAATTCCTGCCTGTAGGGTTCCACCCTTCTAACACCAGTCACTTGCTTTTCTGTGGGATCCTGGTAGTTGAACTTCTCTGTTGTTTTCCCATTTAATGATCCTGTTTTTGGAAGGATGGGAAATGAGACCATTAATATTTAGATTAGTAATTATGAACCCAGGGATTGGACCATATAAAACCTTAACAAGGTAGGTATCATGATGCTTATTTTACTATTGAAGAAATTGAGGACTTGGAGAGATTCATTTACTTCCTCCAGATGTCTTCGTTAGTCAGTGGAGAGCCAGGAATTATACAGATTTTTCTGGCTCAATACTTTTTCCAAAAATAATTATCAGATTTATGAAGTTCTCTTTCACCCAGAATTCTACATGAAGACAGCCATGAGTGATAGGAAGATATGTGCCTTCTAGATTGGAAGGTCCATTTTGGAATTAGGGATTATATCATATTCACTTTCTGACACATTGTTTCATAAAAAAAAGCTGTTAATTAAATAAGGAATCTGATTTATACACTTATTTTCCTGTAGTGTTAGACTGCAGAGTAAACTAAAAGAAGCTGCTTTTATAAGTCTCTGATTTCATGTCTTAACTGTTGGTAAAGAGTCAGAAGATAGTTACTTGGTTACTCAAAGAATATTTATTGAGCAACTACCAAGTGTCCTACATCAGTGTATTAGTAATCCATTTCTGTTTGACACATTATCCCCAAACTTAGTGTCTTAAAACACACACACACACACACACACACACACACACACACACACACACACACTCATTATCTCTCAGTGTCTGAGCCGTAGGAACTTGAGAATCGATTAGCTGGAATCCCCTCACTTGGGGTCTCTCACAAGACTGCGGTCAACGTGTCTTTTGGGGTGCAGTCATCTCAGTGCTCAATGGAGGAGGCTCCCTCTGGGTTCATTCCCATGGCCATTGAATTCAAAGTCAGTAGGTTTTAACAAAAGGTCTGAGAATATGCAGTGCCCAGCTCACTCACATGGCTATGGGGAGGCCTCAGGTCCTAGCTGGATATCGACTGGAGGGGTGGGGTACCTTTTTTCCTGCCAAGGGCCATTGGATATTTATAACATCATTTGCTGAATATAATTCACTTAATATAAATTTATGCTGCGATGAAAAAAGCTGTTAGATGTATTGAATTTTGAACCTGCAGTTGCTTTGACAGGGCCAGACTAAATGATTTCGTGGGCCTTCTATGGCCCACGGGCCAGACGTTCCCCACCCCTGACCTAAAGGATGGTTAGAGTTTTGGAAACATTATCTTCCAGGCTTCTCTGGGACTCCCACACCACGAATGAGTAAATGAACAAGTAAATATGTTATAATCACAGAGAAGCACTTATTGTTTTTCCCTTCACAGAGAGGATAAGAGCTAAGGAATTATTAAACATGTTATTTGGATATGTCAGTTTATTCATTTCCAGATGGAGCTGATATCCACCCACTAGGGAATGCAAGTTAGAAATATTCCTCCCTTCCCAGTCACAGGATCTCTCTGTCTCTGTTAAGAGAGAAAGCAGATCTCCACTGCTATTGGTTTAGTCTCATCCATGTCCAGGAATATACAATGAGGTTAATGTGGAAAACAAAAACCACTGAATTGGGAAAAGAAAACCACTGACTTCTACCTCTAACATGGCATAACTAGATACGATTTGAGGGATCTGCTAAAAATCTTAGTCTGATCATGTCACTTCCTTGATTAAAGGCCTTTAATTGCTTCCCATTGCTTTTAGACAAAAACAAAGCAAAACAAAAAACCCAACAATCTTCAAATTTTTCTAGAAGAAGTCGCATGTGCTGGCCCTGCTAATTCTCTTTCTTTGTATTCTACCCTCACTGGCCTTCCTGTATTTCCTACCCCCGACTCCCAACACAACTTGCTCTTCTTTGCTTCCAGGACTTAGAATGCACCACAAGGACCTCCCTTGCAAATTTGGGTTTGCTTGCCCTCCTCTTACTCCATTTTGTTAGTGCCACTCATCCTCCTGATGACTGAAGTCTCTAAGTTTTAGTGGGGATCAGAAATCTAGTTCATCCTCATCATTTGACATTCCATACTGGTCTGCTTCTTCTATTTGTAATAACTTTCAAAGTCAGGAGGTTTTAACAAAAAGAATTCATTTATAAGCCAGGCAATTTTAGGATATTCCCTGCATCACCACTAGGGGGAGAGCTGCACTGCCCAAGTTTTCTGCTTCAGAGCTTTGATTGTAGGTTATATGATAGAATTGAGTGCAAAAGAGGAAAATTAAGGGCAGATATCAGTGGAGAAGTGGGAGATGAAGGCAGTATTAGTGCTGGGGGGTTAACAAGACAAAACACAAGACAAAAGTCAGAGAGGAATGGCCATTGGGATTCCAGGGTTTGAAAGGATGGAGCACTGCTTATTTAAATTTTATTAATGACATCTTTGCAGAGGGCCCTGCTAGAGGCTGTGGTGCACAGGGTTCTTTGCTTACTATTACTTGCACCTCCATTGTGGGAAAACTGTAGATAAGCAAGTGGAAGGCTCAAATAGGATTTTACCACACTCTTGATCTGTAATCTGCAGACTTGAATTTTTGTTGCACACCCACAGCAGGTGGAAAGGGAGGTAGTGAAGAGCTTGGGCTGCTATGGTTCTGAAGTCTCTGACTGACAAGGTACATTTCTCTGTGCCTTGATTTTCTCATCTGCAAATTGAGAGTATTAGTTTTAGAAGGGTAATGATAAGAATTGATAACAATTAAACCCTAGCTGGTTTGGCTCAGTGAATTGAGAGTCAGCCTGCGGACCAAAAAGGGTAATGATAAGAATTGATAACAATTAAACCCTAGCCGGTTTGGCTCAGTGAATTGAGAGTCAGCCTGTGGACCAAAGGGTCCTGGGTTCGATTCCAGTCTAGGGCACATACCTGGGTTGCAGGCTCCTCTTCAGCCTGGACCCTGGTCGGGCTTGTGCAGGAAGTAACCAATGGATGTGCTTCTCTCACGTCAATATTTCTCTCTGTCTTTCCCTCTCTCTTTCAATCTCTCTAAAAATCAATGAAAATATATCCTCCAGTGAGGATTAAGAAAAACAATCAAACAAACAAAACCATGCTGATTACATCGGGCTTATTCTGAGTATGTTATGTCTGAGTCCTTTAGTTCTCAGCTCAACCCTAGGACATAGATATTATTCATATTGTTATTATTATCTCTATTTCACAGCTCAAGAAACTGAGGCATAGCGGACTTAGAAATTTGCCTTAAGTCACATAACCACAAGGGGAAGAGTTAGTGTTTGAACCCAGCAGTCAGCCAAACAACATGGTATCTTTGTTTTGATTTGTACACTATGTAGGTTGGATTTGCAGCCTGGGAACTAAGCATCTAGTATTTCATTGAATGCTGAAAGGTCAAGCGTGCAGTATTAGGCAAGTTACTTTCATCTCCAGTGGTTGGCAAACTGCGGCTCACGTACAGTGCGATTGAAACTTCATGGCCCATGCGCAGAAGTCGGTATTTTGTGGAAGAGCCAGCATTTTGTGGAAGAGCCACACTCAAGGGGCCAAAGAGCCGCATGTGGCTCGCGAGCCGCTGTTTGCCGACCACGGATTTATACTAAAGTTTATTATTATTATTTTTAAATTAGCAAAGATTTAAAAACTTTTATTTGGAATACCACAGTGCAGGCGAAAGGTTTTTAAATAAATACAACCAAACACTGTTAATAGACATAAAAGTGGTACCATAGTTTTGGAATGTACTGAAGTTTTGAACCAAGAAAATCTTACTTATGGGAAACTGGACTCAGTTTAAAACAAGGTAAAAAATATATATATATATATAGGTAAGCAGTTTGAAAATCCATAATGGGATTCAGCCACAATTTTTTTGAAATCCTCACTGGAGGATATGCTTATTGATTTTTAGAGAGAGGTGAAGAGACAGAGAGAAACATCTATGTGAAAAAGAACATTGATCTGTTGCCTCCCCTAACCTGCAACTTAGGTATGTGCCCTGACTAGGAATTAAACCAGCAACCTTTTGGTATAAGGGACAATGCTCCAGCCAACTGAGCCACACTGGCCAGGGCCAGCCACAAACATTTTTAATATTGTTTTTCTTTCTCTGAATTTTCTTTTCTCAAATAAAACTTTGTATTTAACAGTATAGACTTTTAGTTGTTTATTAAAGATGAAAAAGTTTGGAGTGTAGACTCATATAGGACAAAGAACACTGAATCTAAACCTTAATGGCTAAACAGCTGTGTGAAAATCAAAATGAGGTCAAAGTCTCGCCGGAATAAAATTTCCTTTCCCGTAAATTGTAGAGAGTTGAACTAAATTATGTCCAAAATGACATTAGTACTGAATTCTATGATTTCCAATGTGACATCATGTACATTCTTGTCAGTTTGGAATCTCATAGTCATGTGTGATGACCGTGTCTCACCGTGACACCTGACAGTCCTTACCTGCTGCTCTGAAGAGGCACCCATGCCAGCACTGGACCACTGATCAATATGTTAGAGGAGCAGGGACTGGAAGAGAAACAAACCAGACCTTAATTCGCAGCTAAGAGTTCAAACACAACAGAGATAATTTTGGTAGAGATGCTTTAAAAAAATGGAACAGTCCACAGGACTAGACATTGCTGGGAGAAGAAACTGTATTAGCCCATGTATGTTGGCATCTTGAAAGGGGTTGCAGAGAAGAGAGAATAAAGGTAAAGGAGACCTAAAAGGAGCAAGAATAGCACGGGGAGAAGGAAGGACAGACAGAAAAGGAAGGAAGGTCGGGACAGATAAACCGTGAAGGGAAAATGGGCGCAGACAGACTCCGTGTTGTGGGGATTAAGAGATGACTTTGGAAGGAATGGATTTGACTCTCAATTCTGTCCTTTGCTAATTGTGTGAGCTTGGGCAGTTACTTAGCCTCCCTGAGCCTCAGGTTCCACATCCGTTGGCATCTCCGTTCCCTCACCAGAGGGCATTCTTTGCCATGACATTGTAAGAGGACACAGATAAGGCACTTGGCTCAGGGCTGGTCAAATCTTTATGAGCTGTAGGCGTTATTATTGTTGTGGTGGTGAGGATTAGATGGTAAAATGTAACTGAAATTTTTCAAAATAACCCCTGGCACCTGGTAAGCAGTAAATGGTAGAAAGGAAAGGGAATATAATTAATACTAATTGAGAATGCATGAATAATGGTCCTACTGTTGAGCACTATGCTGTCACCACTATGACCTTGTAAGGCTGGATCATCACTTTCACTTTCTGGGTGAAAAAATCGAGGCTGAGAGGTTACCTGCCCACAACCATTCCACTGGGAGGAGGAGTGCACTCGAATATGTCATTCTGTCTAGCTAGTTGCCTACGATCTTTCTCTTGCAACATTGCCAGGCACCCGCTTTGGCCCTTTCTTAGTTTATTCAGTTGTTGAAATAACTCTGAGTGGTGAGTATTCTGTTTTATATTTATTTTTAAAAATCCCAGAAAAATAATATAAACTGTAATTCTCAGATTCCAAAGCCCAGCCTCTTTCCACACTAATAGCATACAAGTGGCTATTTTATAAACTGTTCATGTATAGCTCTGTGCAGGCCAGCACTGTCCAATGGAAATATAACTCGAGCCAAAAATATGGCACAGTTGCATGATTTAAAATTTTCTAATAGTCACAGTAAAAAATAGTAAAATATAACCAGATAAATTGATTTTCATAATATATTCAACTCAATATATCTAAAATATTTTTACTTAAATGTGTAACAAATATAAAAATACAAATAAGGTGGTTTACATTTCTTTTCCTTTGCTTGGTCTTTGAGATCTAGTATCTAACATGTATTACAGCGTATCTCAATTGAGACTGGCCACATTCCAAGTGTTGAAATCCACATGTTGAAACATGTGGTCAGTGGCTACCACATTGGATAGTGTAGGTTTAGACACTTTCTCTGTCCACATGGATGATTCTCCAAGTATAGAAGACATTGGATTTGGTAGCCACAGCAAGCATAACAAAACAAAAAAATGGATAAAAGACTTTATGAATTAATCCTGTAAATGACCTTTTGGACCACACTTGCAAAATCTCAAAGAAAACAAGAGTCTAACTTATTTTGCCCTTAAAAATGATTTGTTCACTCAAAGCAGAAACTTGGTTGCTTTTATCCTTTTATAAGAAAAACAAAATTAAAAGGTAGTTAGTCTTCCATGTGGGGCAGAAGGAAGTTTTTAGAATTCATTTACCAGATATTTAGGGAACACAAAACGGGGAGCTTGGAGAATGAGAACCGTGAGGATGCCATGAAAGTCTCGTATCAACAAAGCTGTCACTTTATAGAGACGTAATCTGACAGGCATAGGGCTGAGTTTGCTTTGGTTAAGAGCTCTCACTTAGAAGGTAATTTCATGAACTTTACTCAGAAACTCATGGCAAAAGGCAGGAGACAATAACACATGCTTCTGCTTCTTTTATTTACTTACGTCACATGAACCAGATGTCAGAACTCTTAAATTTGGAGATTTTAAGTTTCACAGTGAAGAAGGTAATAGTTAAAGTTGACAGCTAGGGCCAAGGAGTTTTTAGAAGATGCTAAACCTCTGACACTCAGAAGCCACAGTTATAAAATACTCCACTGGAGTGTTTAATAGTTCCAGAGAGTCACAGTGGAGTTCCAAGAGCATCCTCCCCAATCCTGGGCCATAATCAGCTCCATTTTTATCTTTGTGATCAATGAACCAAAATATGTGTTTGTGCCTGGGTTTTATGTACTAATTTTAGGTGTATTCACATTGAAATGTCGTTTGCTCATTTTATATTTCTTGCTTGACTTTTTCATCTACACCATTGCTTTATCAACCTCTCCTTAATATTGTTATAATTCTAGAACAATTAGAAATAGTAGTAATTAAATTACTGAAGTCTGCCTGTGTAGAGTGAGAACATTTCAATTCCATCAGTATGGGTGTTAATTATTTTAGGCAAGCTGTCATTTAGGCTTGAATTTATTTTAGTCAAAAGAAGATTCCCCTCACCCCACCCAGACCTCTAAATTTCATTCTTAAGCACTATGCAGAATAGAATGTATATCTTCTGTGGGCTCGGAATTTTCTCAGATATTCAGTGGCTGCTTAAGAAATGTTCTATAAGGTCATCATAATAATTGTATTCTGCACATGAAGGCTCATCTTTTGCAAGAGAAAATATTTAAAAAAGTACTTTTTAAAAATAATTGCTCTACAAAAGTGTCATTTCTCTGCTCTACAATGGGAGTGAAATTCATCCAAGTTACACTGGAATACATTGACCAACACTCTGAGATCATGCCCATATTGTTAAAGAAACCAATTGGCATAACAATCTAGATAATGACGGTATTAACTAACATTTAATAAGCCAACTATGTAAGAGCCATTCTAAAAGTGCTTTAAATGTAATGACCTTGGATAAGCGCTTTTTGTGTAATTGTCTCATTTAATTCTTACCACTCAGAAGCAAAGGGTATTCCCCAATATAGAAAAATTTGCTCATTTTTAATGTGATTTGGCTAGGTCTTCAGAGTTAAAAGAAGCACTTATCTATTTAAAATTATATATTGAGGTTGGTCCTTTCCAAGGCATTTCTTAAGAACAAGACAAAGTGCTCTGCTTCTCAAACGTCAATGTCTAGATAGAGCTCCTGAGCATCTTGTCACCCTGAAGGTCTGGTTGGGTCTGCAGTCCCGAATCTCCAACAAGCTCCCAGGTGATGTTGATGCTGCTGGTTTGAGGGACACATTTTGAGAACAAGGACAGAGTCTCTATTTAAAACAATGTTGATGCTATAATAGCCAAAGGATGATGTCATAATTGTTCTGAGGAGCCAGTTAGTAATTGCAGCTGAGGGAATCAGACTTAGCTTTGTCCAAGGAATAACATTTGAGTTGGGTCTTGAATACAATGGGTAAAAATGAGTGGAGGGGGACGTTGCTTAGTATGTTCTTACTGATTAAATGTTTGATAGAAAAGATGTAGACTATGTCCTCAACCATGTTGGGATATCTACAGGGCTTTTGGCCCTCTCACCAGAGAACCAATGGGGATCTCTATGATTGATTGGTGTTCACACATGCATTGTACAGTCTCTTCCAGTTGTTCCTTCTTCAGCAATTACAGCATCTGCCTGCATCAGGGCAGGTGGTGACTGGAAAGTATGATGCGGTCTCTGGGGCACAGGGCATTAATTATGCAAGCACCTCCATTTTTAAGTTTATTTTAAAAGCTACTATTTTATGATTTGTATCACTACAATTATGTTTCAGATAGAATTAAACTGTTTTTGAATCCAATGAAAGAAAACCTATTTTTAAAGAATATCTCAGTTGCTGCGACTCGAAAGCCGTGCCAGCTGGTGCAGTATAATCATCAGAGCAGAATTTGAATGCATTAGGGATGAGCAGTTAGGGGGATTGATGAGTGAACTATATTTAATATTTAAAAAATTATTTTTTAGTGTTTTGTACTTCTTAAGACTATATCAATGTCCTAATGATATAAATAACCATTTCCATTTTTACTGACAAAGTTCTATGGTCTTCTGGGTAAAAGTTATCAATACTACTTTTGAGAAAGGGATATTTTTCTGGTGTGCAGAACCCCTTTCTGGTGTCCATATATTGTGTCTGTAAACTATGATGTTTTCTTCTCTCCAAAACCATGTGGTTCAAAATGTTCTGAGTAACTGTGTGATCTGCAAGTCTACATTCTTCCTCAGGTGGTTCTTTCCAAGGTCTAGATTTGGGGGACATTATTGGGAAGCCCTAATGAGGCTGCACATGGAAGCTGGCTTCTCCCTTCCACTTTTACCTATAATAAAGGGAATATTTGTCCTCCATCTATCTAACTTTACTGCTCCTTTCTGAAGAGATGGATGTAGGGAATAGGTCTGATTATTTATAATCCAAAATCCAGACATATATTAAAGGGTTTATCTGGTAAAAGTGTGATAAAAATGCAAGGAAAGCATTTATGTAGTGAAAAACAACACCAACCTTCGAGTCAGCTCTGAATTCAAATCCTGCCTCTTTGACTAACTAGTTATCGACCCAATTACTCAACCTGTCCAAGCCTCCTCTGTAAAATATTGATAACAAAACCTATCTCCCTGGATTGTAAAGATTAAATGATATAAGATGTATAACTCACTTCATTATCTCTCTATATCACCGAGGCTGGCATCTAGTAGAACTCTACTGTGAGTTATTTTCCTCATTTCTCTTCTCTTGAACAAGTAAATTTATTTATCTTCCCCCTTCTCCACCCCACACATACACATTCTCTGTACATTCATAACCCTTTTTCACTTCATCATAATCACTTGACCTACTGTGGAGGGAGGAACATATTTGTTGGGAATGCAGACGATCCAGGGTAACATCTATCATACATACACTCAATGAAAATTATACTGTTGTGTTTTTCTTTCCTTACAATACAGCCCTATTGAAACTCAGGTTTTTTCCCTTATGATACACCTGCATTTTAGAATGTGATAAAAATGGTTTAAAAAGTCAGTCTCCTCATTTGCAAAATTATGGGATTTTATCATAAGGCTGGCAAAGAACCTTTGTGTTAAAAATTCTATAGTTATATAAAATGCCACAGTGTTGTTACCCTTGAAACTATTTTGTTTGTTGTTCTGGTTCCATGTAATTTCCGTAATAATTAGCCAAGGCTTGCATTTATAGTGCTTTTACACTTTCTTTCATTACACATAAAGATAGAGAAAAATAGAATTATTTTTCTTTATCAGCAAAACCGCAAAAATATGACCTCAGTAAGTTATGAAAACCACACAGAAGCACACACACAAAAAGCCTATTTCAATGTGCCATTGCAATGGGATTTGGCCTGTATTTATTAATTATTTCATTTAGTGCACATTTGCTGAGCTCCACTCTACCATGTCCAATAGGTACTGGAGCACGTGGAGATAAGAGTTGCTTCTTGCCCTTAAGAGGCTCTTGATCAAAAATGGCAAAAGAAAAGGTGATGGGCACAGAAAACATATCATATTGGTGACAATCATTGCTTAGAAAAGCAGAACCAGTAGGAGATACACACTGTGGATAAAAAAAAGGAAGGTAATAATAAATCTAACCAAAAGTAACCTCACAGGGTGAGTGATTTCATCATAAATTCCTAACTGGGCAGGTTATGGAGAGTAGCCATGCCTCAGGTCTGTAACGTCTTTAGTAAAAGGTTTAAGCCAGCCCTGTCCATTGTTATTGTGCATGTAGGTTAACACCTTTGAATTGCCAGAATAATTATCTTTGCCAGACCCCTTAAAGGTATAACCACCCTCAAGGGAGCATTTGGGATCATGGTTCCTGGCATTTGTCCTCAGTTTGGCTTAAGTAAACTCATAAAAATTCTGTACAGGTTTGGGTGTTTCCTATGTTGACAATATTAAAAGATTTACTGCAATGAATTGGCTTATGCAACTGTGGGGACTGTCTAGGCAAGTCCAAAATCCATAGGGCTGGTCATCAGGGAAGGCCAGCTGGAATTCATGGGATCTGGTGAAGCTTCTGTCCCCAGGCAGAACTGATGTTTTATCAGGGAAGCCCCAGCTGCAATTCAGGTCTTTCAGGGGATTGTAATCAGGTCCAGCCAGGTTATCTAACACAATTTATTTAAAGTCAACTGGTTATGGACTTTCATCCCAGCTCCAAAATACTCTCAAAGCAACTCCTAGATGAATGTCTGATTCAATAACCTCGGCTAGAGCCAGCCAAATTGACACATAAAACTGATCATCACAATCATCATTTGCAAAATCCTCATGAGTCTAATGTAGATCTCTTCCCGAATCACAGACAATGTCTGCTGAGCAAATATTGCAAGAATATGTTTCCTAAAGTACTATCAATTTACCTCAAAATTATAATCAGGAGTTTTACTGTGGCTTCCGAAGTTCAGGACTCTTGAAGCTATAATGTCTTTAGGGAGGAATTAAGTGGAGACGTGAGTTCTATATTACTCCCTCTCAACCATGTGTGTGTAGTGTGGGAGAAAAATACAAGTCTAGAGTATTCTAAAAGAAATATAAATGCCCAGTTCTAATAAAAACATATTCCTTTGTTATAAATTCACTGAATGAACCTACTTTCATAAAGTAGGAACACTAATTTCTTTAGAGGAAAAGCTTGTTTGTGATATTATTATCTATAAATCTATTTGCATTTATATATGCATTTAATGAAAACATGAATTTTATAATATACTAGAATCCCGGTTCATGAAGGTCCCTCGGCCTGGCCTGTGGGGATCGGACCGAAACCGGCTCTCTGAGATCCCCAGTGGGGTCCCGATTTGCGAGAGGGCGATTCTCGGGTGACACACCCAGGAATTGGGCTCCCTCCTTTCTGGTTCTGGGTATCAGGTGCATCACCTGCTGCCAAGTGACTGCAGCTCAGCAGCTCCTGCATTGAGCATCTGCCCCCTGGTGGTCAGTGCATGTCATAGCTATTGGCCAGGTGGTTGGTCTCTTAGGCTTATATATATAATACTAGAGGACCAGCGTGCATGAAATTATGCACGAGTTGCTTGCTTCTGCTTGCCTCAGCTGGCCACCCTGACCATCGCCGCTCGTAGCTTGCTGCCCTGCCCTCGGCCGCTTATAGACCTCTGCCGCTCGTAGCTCTCCACCACTAGTAGCTCGTGCCCCACCCCGCACACTGTGAAAGCCGGGGCTCATTTGGTCATGACGGTGTTATGGCATGACGGCCATGGGCCTTTTATATAAGAGATAGATGTAAATAGCCCTGGCAATGGGCAAGGAGACACCTGATTGTTGGTGTTGGTCTTATATCAGTCAGGGGCAAAGCAGCTGTTCAGTCCTTAGTTCATCCTAGCTTGATGCCTGTGATGGTGGCCAGAGCTGTCTCATGCCTGGGTCACATAAAAATAAATAATATATAAATATATGTATGGACATTTACATGCAAATAAATGTTTTATAAATTTATCTATTATATATTATATATGTAAGCACATATAGACACATACATGTATATATGTATCTATATATCTATATCTATATCTATATCTATATCTATATCTATATCTATATCTATATTTATTTATACATATATATTATCTATAATCAAATACACAGGAGAAATGTTGAAACATTTAAACAATATTCTTTGCCAGTGCATTTTTCCAAGTCTTAATCTGTTGACATCATTGTCATTTTTAAGAGGGAGATTTGGGTCTGGCCAATGTGGCTTGCTGGTTGAGTGTCGAACCATGAACTGGCAGGTAATGGTTCAATCCAGGTCAGGGCACATGCTTGGGTTGTGGGCTTGATCCCCAGTAGGGGACATGAAGGAGGCAGCTATTTGATGATTCTTTCTTATCATTGATGTTTCTATTTCTCCCTCTCTCATCCTCTCTGAAATCAATAAAAACACATTAATAAAAAAGAGGGAGATTTGAAATTAGCTTTAGTCAGATTCAATTGATCATAGGACACCTTTATTCAAGGGCTCACTATTTGGATTATTATTTGTTTCAATGCACCTTTAAAATATGTGTAATAAAGTATCATTTATGGGGTAAGGGATGGGATGGGTTTGCAATTAATAGCTATTCTAATCCAACAAAAAATTTTGTCATAACATGCGAGAGGTGGAAGAGAGCTTCAAGGTTGTCTAGTCCTATCACTCATCGGATGGATAATACTTTTATTTTCCTTCAATCACACAGCTGATCAATACTTCATATATAAAAGAAACTGCAGAGTCTGACAACATGATCCATCACATTGTCTCCATCATTATTTTGATAATGCCATTTGTCATTGTCAAAGGTCTCCCACAAAAATGTTTCTAAAGAGAAAACCAACAGATTAAGAATGAAAGCAATGCCATGCAGTGTGTTTCACCTAGCATTTACTGAGGGTCTGTTACAGGCAGGGCATGGAGTAGCTCATCTCTCTCTTGGGGGGATGGACCTGCCCCAAACTATTATAATAAAACACAAGTAATGTTCAGGTGTGAACAAATGGCACAAAAATGCAGTGGACAAGGCCATTTCTTCCACTTGTAGAATTGTATGTATTGGGGGTGGTAAGGGACTTAACATAGGTCATCACTGTTGAGGTTGATGTTTTTGATGAATAAGGTTTCATCAAACTGAGTAAGATATAAAGAGAATTCCATGTGCAAAGGAAAAA
Organism: Myotis brandtii; assembly: GCF_000412655.1. Taxonomy (NCBI): domain Eukaryota; kingdom Metazoa; phylum Chordata; class Mammalia; order Chiroptera; family Vespertilionidae; genus Myotis; species Myotis brandtii. The sequence continues at coordinate 4,646,974 of NW_005369915.1, read as the reverse complement.
GAATGAGGAAACACCCAGTGGAGTCGAGTCCCAGATGATTTGGGGAACTGGGTGTTAAAAGGTTCAGAATATAGGATGAATATGAGAAATGGGAGGCATTATGGATTGAATTGCCCGCCCCCGCTTCCCCCCCCCCCAATGTATATGTTGAAATCCTAACTCCAGCATCTTAGAATTGATTTTACTTGAGATAAGGTCTTTACAGAGGTAATCAAGTTAAAAGGGGATAATTAGGGTGAGTGTTAATCCAAAATTACTGGTGTTTTTTAAGAAGAGGACATTTAGGACACACACACAGAGGGAAGGTGATGTAAGGAGACAAAGGGAGAAGACAGCCATCTACATACCAAGGAGAGAGGGCTGGCACAGGAACCAACACCTGATTTTAGACCTCTGGCCTTGAGAACTGTGGGACAGTAAATTTTGGTTGTTTTGGACACCCAATCTATGGTACTTGGTTAGGGCAGCTGTAGGAAACTAATGAAGGAGGTGAAGCCAAAAATGTACATTGGGATTGGACTGTGAGAAGCCTTCTACTATGAATTCAGCATTTGAGCTTTGGGGAGCTTCCTAGTCAGAGGTACCTTAACAAGCTAACTTTGCAGCAGTGGAAAAACTTCAGGTTGGAGGAGGCAAGGAAGGTGGCTGGAAGCCAGAGACTGGGCTTCTTCAATGGGCCAAGTGAGATGTGTCTAAGGCCTAAATTAGGCCAGATACCCTGGGTGAGATTTATAAAATGTTGCCTAGATAAATCTGATAAACCATAGAACAGAACCCACAAAGAAGGAGAAAGCAAAACTCCCATTAGATTTGTAGTCCTTTTCCCATCAGATTAAGCTTAAGTGGGCAAGAATGAATGCATTATTTCAAAGGCAATGGATTAGATTTGACTATAACCCTCTTGGGGCCCATAAGGCTTTGCAAATCCACTCTTCCATTCACTTCTTCCCTCTAGGCACCTTATCTATGGCTTCCTTTGTGATCTATAAACATGCCCATTTCTTTCTCAGCCAGGGCCTTTGCATTTGCAACTCTCAATGCCTAGAAGACTCCACTGTTAATGGAGGGAAATGTGCCTCCTCTCCTCTGGTTGTTGCTGGAGGTGGAGTCCTTGCTATATCCCAAGAAAAGGAATTTTCTGAGAATCACACAGAAGAAGGAGTGATTTTTATTTGTGTGGAATTAAATCCCTGCATTTTCAAAGTCCTATTTCCCTTAGTCCAGCTATAGAAAAGTAGCTAAAATCAGAGCCAGTGTCCAGAGTTTCCATTACATGTTGGAACTGGATCCAGGACAGCATCAGGCTAGTAACAATTCATTAGTCCACTGTGTGTGGGGGGTCTGCATGGCCATGGACCACATGGGAGAATGCCAGGAAGCCAAGCATGAGCCATGAGCCAAGTGTGTCAAGATAAACCAAGAGAGTGAACTTCTTTGCTCAGGGGATTCTATACCACAAATATCCATACCCTTGCAGTGGCCATATGCATTCTGTCCAATCATCTGTATCCCCAGGTGTGATTGATGGGCAAGTACCTTCCTATGTCATCCCAACTTTACTTGGCATGTATCTATCTTCCCTTTGTTGTATCCCTCCCCCGGTGCTTTGCAGGGGACATGCCTTTAATGTCTGGCCTTCTCTTTGCTTCTTTCCTATTATTAATAACTAGCTAATTATAATGTTATCACTACCAGACATTGCCACCCCTCCCCCCATCACCTGAATGGCTTATTCTCTTCCTTCTGGTTTTAGTGTCCTTATCACCTCCTTGGAAGGACTGCCCCCTTTTCTGAGCACTCTGCCCTCTGGGTTCTTTGAGACCTCAAAGTACTTCTCAGGCTCCGTGTTCAGATTGCTTATTTATTTATTTTTGTTTATCCTCAGCCTCTCCCACTTCAAGTCTCTGCCCCCCCCACCCCAATATAATGCAAACTCTAAGAATATAGGACATTCTATCTCATTGTATAGCTCCTCCCTGGAGTCTAGTGGAGTCTCTAGTGCATAATAGGTGCTCATTAAATAGTGTTTAAAAAATAAATGTACCAACCAAAAATATTTTTCCTTATGAGTGGCAGGAAATGATATAAATATCATAAAATATTGAAGTGGTTGTAATTTTCTAAAAGTTGAAACCTCTTCAGTATTTTGTATCATTTCACTTTTACTCAAGCAGATGATATTTTGGGTTAATACTTTAGAATTAAATAGATCATCCTAATAATAATTTTTAGAAAAAATTTAAATTTCCAAAAATGTAGCAACACATAGCAGTGAGTCATGAAATAGGTGAGTTTTAACTTCACATTTTCTCATGGAAAATATTTTAAAAATGTGTATAAAGATCTGGCCAAGACAATGGAAAAGGAGTTAATGATTGCATCTGTTATTTGCTCTCCTTCCTTGGACTCTGTGAGTCTGTGATTGGCATTAGGTTTTGCAACAGCAGATAGGCATCCTCTGACCTTTGGTTGGCTTAAGCATTTATGCACGTGATGGCAATCTTTCATTAATTTTGGTAGAGCAGCAGCCATTCTGGCAGGGAGGAGAGAACATGGTTTGCTTTTCTTCAGCAATCTTCCTACCAAATAGCTGAAACTATTTCCCAGTGACAGGCAAAACTAAGCTTAATGTTTTTTTCCAGATGAGCATGGTGGCTTCCATGGAGGGAACATGATATGGGTAGATGGGCTCAATGAAAAGCAGAGAGAAGAGAAAGCAAAAATGAAGAGTATGCATGGTCTAGATACATTTAGGGATTTGGGCCGACTACTTAGAGAGCAGGATGTGATGCTAACGGGCAGGAGATAAGTTCCCTGTGATGTATGTTGTGTTAAAATGCGGTATACTCTGACAAACCAGCATTCCCTCACTCCTTCCTCCTTTCTTCGTTTTCCACCCACTGCTTTCAACTTTACCCAGGCTGGGAATAAAAGATACAGTTTTGGTAGAAGGGTGGATATTTCTCCCCAGCAAGAATGAAAAGAACACAATGGAATAGGAAACTTTTTCAATGTCTCCCTCCCCATTCATTGAGCCAACGTTTTCTGTGACCTTGATGATATAAATATTAAGTAATGGTACCTTTTATGAAGCATGCACTATGTGCTAGGACTGTACAATGTACCTTAATTGCATTTGTCTCCATGTAATGAATAAACTCAGTCAGCAAGGATTTAGTTACTTTCCCAAGTCATTTTGGCAGGTAGGAGGCAGAGTATGGATTTGACTTGAGACCTAAACACTTACCACATTTTCCTTGTGGCTCCTTATAATCCATTTTCCAAATAGCAGCCAGGGTTCATTTAAACAGACAAACTACTTTTTTTTTCCAGATGAGCATAGTGGCTTTCATTTATAGCCTCCCTTCATACCTGCAATAAAATATTTATAACTCCAAGCCCCAGTTTACAAGCAACACATGAACTGTCCACATCTCCAGTTTCTTGAGCCATTCTCCCCATCATACACTACCACTGGTTGGAACAACATAAGCTTTTTCTTGCCACAGGACCTTTGCATCAGCCGTTTCCTCTACCTAGAATGCTCTTTCTCTTCATTGATATGAGTTATACTGGTTCCTCCTGGTTTTTAGATCTCAGCTTAAACGGCTCCTCCATCAGAAAGACCATCTCTTTCTATTACCTCTTTCAAGAGTATACCTTGTCCCTTTCTGTCATATTGACTTATCTTAATGTTCTGAAGAATCCTCATTGCTATCTCATTATTTCCTGTTTTTGTTCGTTTGTTTTGTTGGTTTTTGCTAGTTATATATTTCCCCCTATTAACGTCAGCTTCCTAAGAGAAAGAACCTTCTTTCTTCTTTACTGTTGTAGCACAACAGGGACTCTGTAGCCTAGAATAGTGCCTGAAATATTGGTTGAGTAAATACATGGACTTGATAAGTTCTCCCTGTGTCATTTCAATTAATTTCACATATTTATTCTCTAGATTAGGTCCAATAATAATTTATATAAAATCCTATGACTGCCTTATAATGATGTCTAAGCCCACATTAGATCATGTAACAGGTAAGAAATTCTATGTCTTGTTTTAATTTCTGAAAAGAATAATTATTTTTAACCCTGATATTTTTTTTAGTTTTTCCATCTTAAAAAGTGGCACTGCCTTGCATAAATCAGAATAACTCACAATTATCCTTGACTCCTCTTTCTTCATCAGTCCCCACATTATCAGTCACCAGGGTCTATAGATTTTACCTCCCAAATATGTTTCATATTCATTTATTTTCTCCTTTCCCATTGCTACAACCTAGTCCAACCCCCCATTATTTTTTGTTTAGTTTTGTACAATAACGCCTTATTGGTTTTGCTACTTTTGCCTTTCTACAATCTTTATCCAAATTATAATTAGAGAAATGTTTCTAAAATACAAGTATAACCCCACTCTACTACACAGCTCTCATCATATTAAAATGAAGTACAAGATTCTGCCTTCTTGGACACTAAAAAAATTGTTTCCCCAGCTTAGACAGTTATGTTGATTCCTTCCCATTGAGTGCTATTCCTTACAAGTGAAGTACATTTGAATAGTCCAGTGAAGAAGGCTGATAATACTCTACCCCTTAGAACAGTCCAGTGAAGACTGATAATACTCTACCCCATTTCATAGATGGGAAAATCAAGGCCTAATGCATTAGTAGTGTTGGCCAAGATCAGAATAACAGAGTGATCGTAAATTTCTCACTTTCTCAATTCCCTCATTCAAACAGTCATCAAGTTCTATGATTTCACCTCAATGTCTCACACAGTTAAAAAGGACCACTCTGAGAACTGAAATCTCTTGATTCCTAAACCATGTTTTATTTCCATCTCACTATAAGATTTTTTTTTGTCTCCCTCATGTGTTCTATCCAGGACTCCAAAAGGTCATTATTCAGTGTTAACCAGGTCTTGGTTGCTTTGTAGATTAACAAAATATTTCTGTGTCCTTAGAGCTATAAAGCAGTAGGGATAATTTGAGGAAAAGTTAAGTTTTCTGCAGGGTAAGGATCTTTCCCATGACTGTGATCATATTTCATTGACTGTCTTGCCTTGTACCAGGCACTATCCTAAGAGGTAAAAGATTAATAACAATACTTTTAGGTGATATCTATTGAGACAAATATACCTTTCAAGGTGTTTCAAGTATAGTTGTTTGTATTTTCTGTGTTTTATTCAATTTTTATAACAACTCCATGATGTGGCTACTATTATTATTCCTGTTTTACAGACAAGAAAACTGAGGCACAGTGAGGTTAAGAAATTTGGCCAATCTTACAGGAAGTAAAGGGACACATTTATTAACTGACACAGTGTGTCTCTAAAGCCATGACACTCTAGGGTTCTCAATGGGAATAACATAAATACCTTTTTATAAAGATTTTCTTGTTGGTGTGGAAGAGAGACCCATAAATAGAACACAATGTGATGATTGTTATGATTCATTCAACAAATCCTTCTGCTGACTGCTATATGGTATTTTTAATGTGCTTTCATTATATAGTATAGAGCAAGGAATACAAACTCAGAAATTGGAGAGTTTTTTTTGAAACCTTGAGACCTTGGGGGAGTTATTTAACCTCTCAGAGCAGTTTCCTTATACATAGAACATGAAAACCAATATGTATTTTAAAGTTTTACTAATGGTATTAAGTATGTTAATGTATATCAAATAGCACATAGTAGGCCCATATGAAGACTTTCATGAGTTATAGGAATATTAATGAAAGAATTATGTATAACATGTCAGATGAGCATGAAGGAAGAAAACATCAACTTAACTTGGGAGATGAGATGGTGGTGCTCCCTGATGGAACAGCTGATGGAACACTGGAGCTGGGACTTGAAAGTTGTACCTACCTTTATTACTCCTCATTCCACATCCATTTTTTCTCTGGGAACCACTCTTTCCTCAGAAATGCCTCATACCATGCAGACCTGGTTGCTGTTGATATTCATCCTGTCACCCTAAACTGAGTCTCCTAGATACTGAACTAGGTGTTTCAGAAGGCAGGGGAGAGTGATGGCAAGAAAGCAGACTCTTGGCCATGTCAATGAGCCAGCCATTTGTTCAACCAAATATGAGTCCTGTTGACCTCTTGACTTTCCAATCTGTGAGCCAATAAATACATATGCTTCATTGTTGAATCCTATTTGAGCTGAGTTTTTTGTTATTGGCAACTGATCCCCTACTAACTGCAGAGAAATCTAGATGGGAGGGCTGCATGTGCAAAGGCTCACAGAGGAGAGAACATGATGGGTTTGGAGATATTACATTGAGAAATAAGGCCAGAAGGTGGGTCAGTGCCAGCTCCTCAAAGGCCTTGACTCCCACGTTAATGAGTTTGGACTCTAGCCTGTAGGCAGTAGGGAGCAGCAGTTTTTGAGCAGAGAAGTGACATGATCAGATTTGCATCTTAGAAAGATGACCCTTGCTGTGAAGTTGAGTTTGGGTAGGAGTAGAAAAGGCTGAAAGCAGAGAAAAGAGGAGATAACTGCAATGGAATGAAGGAAAGACCACAGTAGTGGGGACAGACAGGTAAGGACTTGGTATCATTTTCTTTCTGGATCCACCTTACTATTACCTACTTACTCAAATGGATTCTCCTTGGCTTTTAATTCTGGGCTTGCAGATGCCTCACCAGTCACAGACAGGCTGGCAGACAGGGGACTCTTGCTTGTTGAGTATACTGCACAGACTTCAAAATGCAAGATATGAGGCACAGGAGCTTTCCAACTTTTAATATTCCCTTACTGTCTCATTCCTGCATCATGGTGATGCTCTTTAGCTGGACATTAACAAATGGCACCAAAAGTCTGCAATCTTCATGGACCACAGTTCAGGAAGCCAATTTAAGTAGCTTTCTGAACTCATAGATGAGTTCCCAAGTACCTTTTCTTTCACGCAGGAGATGTCCCAGCAGGGAGTACCAAAATACTGTCATAAAATTCATGTTATTGCCTCTTTTTCCTGTATCAGAAAACCTCCAACTAGTTTCCATGGAGTTAATACTGCTTCCCACTCTTCTGAGGTATTTTCAATAGAGAAGTGTTGGAATTGTATGGGGGCAGAAATACATAAGCAGTTGGGAGTTTGATTTTTAAATATATATTTAATAAAAAACAACAACAAAAAAACCCCAAAAAACAGGACTTCATGTCCAGTCTCTCTGGCACATGCTTTTATTTGCTGCATGCAATTTGGTGCAAGTTTGAATGGTCAATTAAACATCTGTTAATAGGACCAGGAAGAGTGATGATTCCCACATTTCCATGACTACATATCAGCTACGTTGTGTTACTCTTCTGCTGAACTATGAAGTTATAGCTAGAATCGCATTGTGGGTCCTCTAGGGATTTAGGCCAGAAAAATCCATTTCCAATCTTCTCCTGCCACCACCACCACCACCACCACCACAACCACCACCAATTAATCCTATTCATAATCTTCTCCTGCCACCACCACCACCACCACCACCACCACCACCAATTAATCCTATTCGTATTCCTTAACATGGAAGGATGGAGCAGTTTAAACTTTTTAAGTTATAAGTACTGAAAAGGACCTTAGAAATGATCCATTCTAGAATTATGAGTTAATGAGTTCAGTTGATTTGGTTGAGACTAAAGTTAATAAAAATTACATCCAAAATGTGGAGCTAGAACCCGCCATGCAGGACTTTCCTCAAAAGAGATACTTCAGTTTTCCATCTATAAGATGGAAATATCTACTTCTAATGGCTGTTTTAGGATTAAATAATTTAATGTATTTGAAGTGCTCAAATTCTGCTGGCACATATTAAGTGCCACATTAAGTGTTAACTGTTAGAATATGGTTGTTTGGAGACCATATCAGGTTTGCTGACAAATTCCCACATGGATGGGCTGGCTGACTGAATGCTCAACTGGTAGAACAAAGGCAAGTTTGGGCATGGGGAAGCAGCCACTTGAGAGTCTGTTTGGGTGAAGACAGAATGACTATTTCTTATGAATCTGTGTGGCTATACGCAAAAGAAATCTGCACAGAGTGGTCTAAAGTCTTGTCCAAAAGAGGTGAACAGATCTAACCAGAGAGAAGCTGGAGATATTACTGGATTCCTATGGTGGGAGGAAAGGGGTAAGAGTCAGCCAGAATAGAGATGCATTCACCCTGCCTGTGAAACTGCAGGTGAGACCCATTGCGATTGAAGGACACCAAGTGATTCTGGAAAGCATCCTAAGGGAGTCAGTTGTAAACATCTGACAACTTCAGAAAGAGCTAGTGACAGATCTACACAATAGTGTCAGCTAATAAGACATTGTCTCCTCCTTTTACTCTTCTCTAACTTTCCTCAGCATTGGGTTTTGGGGGAAGCCATCAGAAGCATTGTATGGCAAATTGGGAAAAAGGGAAAAGGCTACGGAAGAGAGAAGGCAATCCAACCTCATATGACCATAGGCATTTTGTTTATGGAGAAGTCTAAGCTGGCAAAGAGGAAGAAAATTTTGTTTTAATTAAAGATATAGAGTATTGATACATGGAACTATACATTTTCATTACAGAACTGGGACAGTGTTTTGTGACTTCAAGTCACAAAGAAACTATTTGTATACCGAAGGATGACAAAAGAGGAAATCATAAGTCCAGCAGAGCTTTGTGGTAGAGTTAGCACCATGAAAGTGGGTTTAAAAGGACAATGGGAGACTAAGGTTGTTTTGCGATTATATACCATGAGTTGTGTCTTTTCAACACAATAGCTATGCAATTAGCTAATATTTATTGAATGCTGCCACATGCCAGGCACTGCTGTGCTCAGGTTATAGGAAGAAACAAAGACAAATCTCTGCTATCTTGGGAATTCAATGCTACAGAGAAAAATGGAATGCAAACCAATACAAATTGATTACATAAGTAAGAGGTCTGAGATAACTTTTAGGTGCTAGTTAAAGAAAAAACACATGAGAGTGAGAGAAAGGGGTAAGGAGAGGGTAAATGTGGGAACACAAAAGATGTTCTCTTCTGATGGCTTCTATCTTCTCAGTTCACTTGGAGAGGACATCATGGGGGAGTAGGAGGAGGCAGAAGAGATTGGTATTTGAAAGGGAAGGAATAAAATTGTCCCCAAGGATCATTGGGGAGAAAATAGAGTTAAGAACTGTAGTAGGGTTGTCAGACAGCTTTAAAACCTCTTGAGAGCCATGGTAATGATTGTAAGTCACATGAGTGAACATTTCTGCATGTTTTTCTCCAGCTAAGTTTAATTACCCTGATGAAGGCACAGAGAACATGGAAAATTAAATTTATTTTAGGTTGGGGTTTGGCCAGGGAATCATGATGGAGGAAGAGCGGAGAAAGGACTTAAACCTAATGGCAAACAACCATGGGATCTAATTTGGGTATGAGGGGAAATGAGGACAAGAGAAGAATTAGTCTAGGATGGATGGCTTACTGGTCTCTGTGGGACTTATTAATTGTTTGAGTCATGACACAGAATGAGTAAGCTGCACAGAGAGGAAGTATGGTGTGAGGAGAGGATAACTGAAATGGAGATTATGGTAATGATGAAGTTAGGGAAGTGTCCTGAAGATTGGGTGACTGAAGTTGAGTCTACAACACATCACAGAAGGGTGAGGTCAAGAAACACCAAACCAAGAGGCCAGAGTAATAAAATAATTGTATGTGTGCATATTGAAAATATCAAAAATCATTGCAGATGCAACATTGAAGACTAATGATGATCCAGGCACTATAATGGTTAAGAAATGAGGAGGAGTGTCTATGACTAAGACTAGATTGAGGAGGGTAGTAATGGTAGTATAATCTGTAGTAGAGTTAAGTTAACAGCTGGGAGTTTCAGTGAGAAGAAGAGACATTGACCTAGAAATTGACAGGAGGTATACCCTACCTCTAGCTTCAGTGGTAGAAAGGGTACAGAAGAGAAATGAATCACCATTTAATAAAATTATGGGGAATCCAGTGTCTTTAGTACAGAACAAGATTTTAGAGTAAATCAGAGGAGCAGAAGGGAATGATGATAAAGGGAGGAGTTTGCTGATATTAGACCATGAATTCTAGAAGGCTCACAGGGAGGAGTGGGGGAAGGAGTGGGAGATGGGGTCAAATTATAGGAATGATAGGGTGATGAAGGATGACCTGGGAGATGGGGTCTCTGATGTTAACTGACTTACATATGGAAGTAAGGTAAGATTAATTCAATCTTTTGTCCCAATTTAGGCTGATTACAGTGATGAGAATGTTGGACTGGAAGGAGTGGAGGTCTTGCTTGGAGAATTCACTGCTCTGGGTAGTGCCATGGTCCGAAAAGAGTGTGATAATTTGATCACATTGCATTGGCTGGCTGGAGTAGACTCTTATACATCTGAAGCAAAAAGTTTCATCATAGATATGCCCAACTCAAATAAATTAGAATAGCTGCCTGGTGCTTTAGAGTGAGAAAGAGCCAAGGATGTGTTAATGAGGTGAGCCAGGGACACATGAGGTAGAAGTTGTTCATAAGTTGTAAGTAGATGACCTTTTATTTTTACACTAGAGGCCCAGTGCACAACAATTTGTGCACTCGTGGGGGTGAGGGGGGTCCCTCAGCCCAGCCTGTGCCCTCTCGCAGTCTGTGACACCTTGGGGGATGTCCACCTGCTGGCTTAGGCCCGCTCCCTGGGGGATTGGGCCTAAGCTGGCAGTCAGACATCTCTCTGGCAGCCTGGGAGCCCTCAGGGAATGTCCACTTGCCAGCGGGGAGCATGCCTAAGCTGTAGTCGGACATCCTTAGCGCTGCTGAGGAGGCAGGAGAGGCACCCATCACCACCGCTGTGCTGGCAGCCGGCAGCCTGGCTTGTGGCTTAGCAGAGCTCCCCCTGTGGGAGCACACTGACCATCAGGGGGCATCTCCTGCATTGAGCGTCTGCCCGCTGGTGGTCAGTGTGTGTCATAGTGACCAGTCATTCCCAGTTGTTCTGCTGTTAGGGTCAATTTGCATATTACCCTTTTATTATATAGGATAGAGGCCTGGTGCATGGGTGGGGGCCAGCTAGTTTTCCCTGAAGGGTGTCCTGGATCAGGATGGGGGGTCCTGCTAGGGTGCCTGGCCAGTATGGGTGAGGGGTTGAGGGCTGTTTTCAGGCTGGCCATACCCCCTTCAGGGTGGGGGTCCCCACTGGGGTGCCTGGCCAGTCTGGGTGAGGGGCTGA